>NC_136767.1:17397668-17739605 GCF_947034865.1 Barbatula barbatula | reverse complement strand
CAGTCTGTTTAAAGTGTGGGATATTAATGGGATAAGGAAAAGAGAAGGATGCATGAAGGAGCATCTCAGAGAAAGAGGCAGATGACAGATTGGACTGCAAAGCTTTGTCGGTTTTCACTGACAAGAGAGGCATGTCGAAAGTGACCTCAATAACCAGTTTGCCAAACACACCCACACTTTCAGATGGCACGCGCATATGCTGCACACTCTTCACCAGTGATGGCAACAACAGCGTTACTAAGCGCATTCGTTTTTTCAGTAACGAGTAATCAAACGAATAACTGTTTCCCCGTCACAACGGCATTACGTTACTGACAATAAAAGGCAGCATTACTATAATTAAGCTCGCTGAAGCAGTTTTGATCCCAGTACTCTCTCTCTCATCCAAAGGACCTGCAAAGTTTTTTTCTCTGCCGTGTGTTGGGATGTGGGACACATAACTGATTTTGATTTGTGTGTGAGCGTCTGGGAGATAACCACAAAACTGATGATGATTAGCTTAGGTATTAGTACATTTTCATCTTTTTCCAACCATGGGCAGAGTAGGGCGGGTTTTCAAACAACAAACGCAGTCGCACAGTACTCCGCCACCAATGCCTAGGAGTCAGAGAGAGATGGCAAGAGCAACAACTACAAATGTTAAAACTGAAATATAATCTCGACTTTTCCTCTTTATGGTGAAACACAAGGAATGTGTGTGTAATGTGCAACTTATGCCCAGGAAGAAAGAGGCTCAACGTCGTTGGCACGTTATTCTAATTACATTACATTCAGAGCACTTCTTGTTATAAAACTGTTCACTTTTGTAAGAAACTACAAACAATAAGTAGTACAGTACAGTATGTCTAGCAGTTGTGAAGTTGGTACCTTTAGAACCATCATTTATTTTAGACTTATTTTTTGACCAGTTGTAGTAAAAGTTCTGAACTATTGTATTGTGTTTTTTGTTCAAGTATAGTAAAGATAATATTTACAATATTGATACATAAAATATTGAATTTAATAGTCTCTCACATTGACCCACAGCAACAATAAAATAGTGTAGATTAGTGTAAGTTTTATAAAAATAATTCATTGTATTCTATTTCATTTCATTCATTCATTTAACATATTTAAAATTGGGGAATTCAAGTTTTTTGACATTAATTTTTTTTTTTAAAAGGAAACGCAATAGTTACATTCCATGGTAATAAGTTATTTTATAATGATATAACTAACTAATTACTACTTGTAAGAAGTAAATAGTAACTATAACTAATTACTTTTTTAAAGTAACGTGCCCAACACTGCTCTTCACACGTCATTATTCAATGTGGAAGAAATGATCCAGTATGGACACAAGGAAATGCAAACCATGCATTTACATATGGAAGTAAATAAAAGAGAGCACATAAAATGTAAATGCATGCAGGCACACTGTAATTCCACTGCATCCAGTCCGTCCAGTAAACGTTATAAAGAAGACCAGAAACAATTATCAGTGTTTTACAGACTCCAGTAACATTTTGGGCTGTGATGCTAAGTGCTGAAGGAATTAATCTGAGTTTGAATACTTTCTATTCCAGCTTTCTTTGGTGATGCTCATTTAAATTGATCGTTCCAACTTGTACAACAAAGCAACAATGATTCAACCAATGGCATGAGGTTGAGGCAAATCCTGTGTTCATGAAACCTGAAATTCATTTTTCAATTACTCTCGTGATGTCAGCGATATTGTGGCACTTTAACTAGATAAAATCTTTGGAGAACTAAATAAATCATTTGTTGTTTACCTGTCGCTGTCCACAGGTCTGAAGCCTGGCAGAATGTGTCTGAAACTGCTGTTCCTGTCCAGTTTAGGTTGACTCTTCGTCCTCTTTATTGAGCCTTTTAGCCTTCGACTCAAAAATCCCTAATGAGAGAATGACAGAGAGAAATAAAGACACAGTGAGTCATAGAATGTCAAAATAATCACAACCAACAAAAATTCTTCATGTCTCTTGTGTCATATTGATCTTTCACCATAATTTCAAAAACTCATTCACTCTGTAATTCTCTGTAATTTATACACCCTCTTTCCATGAAAGCGCCTGTCACATTTTTGCAGCTCAAGGCTCAACTTCCTTTAGGCAGCAGTTACCATGGAGACAGCAGGTTGGCATCAAGGAAGGCAATAAGTGAGAAAGAAAGAATAAAAAAAGAGAAACAGAAGAAAAGAGAAAACAGGAAAGTTCAAAGATATGGTATGTTTGATGTTCATTCTCATTCTTAAGCTGAAAACTAGGACTGTATGGTGCTTGTCTCTGCAAAAACTCTTAAGGGTGTCATAATGCTACGGTGTTCGGAGTAGTTGTTAGTATGTTGCTATGAGGTTGCTAAGGTGTTCTGGGTGGTTAGAAGTGTGTAACTATTTAGCTTTTTGGTGCAGGTGGCTATTAAAACACAGCTAAGAGGTTGTGTAGTTGTTCTGAATGGTTGCTATACCTGTAGGTGCTCACTCACTTTCTATGAATCAGATGAGCCCACAATGATTTTTAATACTTGGCATACTTAGAGTTTTACTGAATCCACAAACAAGAATCGAAAAGAATGCAAGAAGAAAGAGTGCAAATCGATACAGAGACAGAGGTACAGAGAAAGCAATCAATATCAGAAATCAAGGAGTGGCACAAGTTTATGACAAGAAAGTGTTCGTAAACAAACAGAAAGTAGACCGTCCCCCTTACCAATTAACACAGCTGCATATTTTACATAATTAAAGCTCCCTGCAGATTACTATTCACAATATATGCAAATGAACACGCACAGACATCTCTTAATCACAGAGCAATCAGTCAGAATATTTCAGCACCATTTTCTCATACTGAACGTAAAGGAAACAGAATCAAATCAGTGGAGGACTGGAGGAGACAACGATAAGACGCCTGAATAATGAACAAGAGCACCTTATCTAAACATAACACAAAACAATTTTTAGCTGTAGATATGGTGGTGCAGTGAAGCACAGGGTAGAGGTCTGTGGGACTCGCGGGACCCGATACGGATTCTTGCGGCGCAGGACAACATTTTGGACAAAAGACGATAGCGGTCGGAAATTCTGGTGATATGGATGGGAGTAGGTCTTTGGATGGGGGCCCACTCCCGACATACTTCTAACTGACCACATGTGATCTTAGGACTGTGCTATGCATGTGCTGCGCGCGTGGACCAGTTATAAGTTACATTTGCATGCTCCAGCCCCAAGACAGAGCGGGCAGGTTGCCGAGTGCACCTTAGAAAAGACTGAGAGAGAGAAAGAGCGTTTGTGTTTTTTAGAGAGGAGACGTCATCAGGACATTTCGTGCATGTATGTTATTTTGCATGAGCTAGCTATAAGCCAACGGGTTTCGTTTATTCATATTTTGCTAATTTGAGTAAAAAGACGGCGTATTTAATGTATTTCATTAATGTTTCTCTGTGACATGTTTTCTACTGTATTGACATGAAAATGTACGAACAATTTTGTATATTGACAAGATGAAGATGAAAACGAAGATTTGTCCAGTCAAGCAGCAAATTTGTCAAATTAATTTGTCAAAAAATGTGAAAAGATTTGAGATGATGGAACGGTAGAGATGGTAGTGGAAAGCCTATTTGTAATTGACGGTCCAGATACCCGACAAATGGCCATGGAGAGACATCACGTGTAGACAAACTAGTCAAACTAGTCTACAGTGGGGAAACAAAAATGTAATTCTATGAATAATTCCCTCACAGAAAAAGCAAGGTCAATCAATACATCTGTATGACTAATGCATGGTCTAAACCAGACATGGTGGTATAAGTCAAACACAGTGAATAAGAGCCCAAAGATGAGAAGAACGGATCTCGAAACTGATCTAGGGATTAATAGAGAAAGTGGGTAAGAATAGAAAATCTTTTGACTTTAGAGTACAGTACTTTTTTATGCCAGTGGGGGGTGCAGGGGGATTATCATCACTTCACTAATGACTCATGTGTGGATTGACCTAACAATGTAACTGTGTTGTATCTTTCATTGATTTACCAAACACACTGGAATCTCAGGGCTTTCAGTCTTTGCCTCAAACCTGTTCAAACATAGGTAACATTATTTAAACAACTGAGTAAATTCCAATGTGCTCTGACTGTGGACATCCCTGTTAAAGGTAGGTTTTCCATTTTATGTTATACTGCTTGAATATATATATATATATATATTCTATGGAAGTCTCCCGCTAGACGACTAATTGCTTCTGATTCTGAAGCTCAGAGGTTAAGCTGCACTTGAATGACCAAAGAAATCTAATTTAAATATAATTACATCTGTATTCAGTCAAATGATAAGCAGCGGGTGCAAACGAAAGCCCACGTGGACTTCAGATGCCGCTTGTGTGAAACTGAACGTTGAAACTACTTAATACCACCTGCTGGTGATTGCTAATGATTTACTTCCTGTAAACTGCACAGAATCAAGCGTCAATTTGAAAGGATTGCTAACAGATTGCCTTCGAATCATGATAGTTTTTCATCTCCAGCTAATACATCTCGCTCCCATAAACACATAATTACTGTACAACTTCATACCAATTACAGTGAGCATTCACGCGTTGGTAATCCTTCCCTGATGCCCATCAATAAAAATAACATTTTTACAGAGCTTGGTTTGTGCAATATCCTGGTGCAGATTTATAAAGTCAGTCTGAAGATCATTTGAAAGCTTTTAAATGTAGTTTTAATGTGGGCCTCAATTCATTCTGGGTTAAATATGACTTTGTGTTTTGTACATTTTCATTAAAAAACAGCAATGCGGTTGAAGTTTATAGCCTTCAGTAGGAAATTTGCATTTGAGGAGGCGTTTTTAAAACCAAGAGGTTATTGGCACTGCCACATTTGCAACATAGAACATCTTAAGAAAAAGTAACTTATAAAGATAAAATACAACACATGTGAGTATGCAGTACACATCTGGAATCCAGACTATGTTTCCACACACTTTCACATGTGACAAACACATTTTAATACTGACCGTGACCCTGAAGGGTGTGGCAGCAGCGTCAACAGAAGTCTCCATAGTGGGTGGGGCTTTCTCAGGGGCGGAGCCTGGCATGCTACGTCTCCGCCCTGTTCTCTCAGGTGGAGAATCTGCAAAACAGATACAGTTTTTTATTTAGTTAAGAACTTCTAAGCGTCCTATTTGTAGTTTTTGGAGCTCCAGTAGAAAAGGCTCAAGTACTCCAACAATCAACACCAAATCAGAAATGTGTTTATTATTACTCGTATTACAAATAAATTACAAGTTAACCCAAGGACCTGAAATTGAAATGTTCAAAGCTTAACTAAAATGAAATCATGGAATATCAATTCATCAGCAAAACAAATCCCTCTAAGCGTTCACAGAATCTATTTTGCGAGCATCTGAAATGCGAGACTCGCACAGCATGCAATCTGATTCACAGACACCACAGAAACAATCATCATGCCAACACCCTCCTTTCACCGACTGATCTTCCACTGTCACCATCTGAGAGTTGTCTGTCAAACGTGTCCTAATAACCCATTCATAAAACCATCAACCGTCTATTCCACAGTGCCATCGGTATGCAGAGCTCCTAAATCCTGTCACCGTTCCTCACGGGCCTTCGGGGGAAAACCTGGTGTTCAGACGCAGGAGAAAATGAAACCAGACTGACTGCTTCATTCAATAAGCGTCTCAGGATAGAAACGCAGATCTGGAAACAGATTGCGTTAAGTGGTTCGCTCTGATCTCACTATCACGCGCTGATCCCTCAACAAAACCTTGCAAGAACAAAATCTTCAGTCAGAACTTATTCCCCCCCCCCCCCACACACACACACAGTGGGAAGAACAGGAGTTTTTAAAGCACATTTAAGACATCTGTTGTTTTGCATAGACTACCAGAATGTGAAGTTGTACCATAACATTTAACAACTTTAGATTTTAAAGTGTATGAATAACTCAGGATTTGTGTAGTGTGACTGTCATGACTGGTGACCATTTCTTTGGAATTTTTACCATCAACACTTCTTTTGCGGCAAAAACTCTATGTAGTCTCTAAAAAGAGGAATGTATTAATCAAACAAATGCTGTTTATCATGTCATGCTGCAGGACATCCAATGTGTTAAGGATATTTGTTTTACCGCTATTGCACAAGAATTCCCCTTGAGTCATCAATAACATATGTATGCATGTATGTATATTTACATTTATGCATTCGGCAGACACTTTAATCCAACATTCCAGGTATACATTTGTATTTATATCTAAATGTATATGACAGAGAAAGTACTTGCATGAAACTCTAGATGGCGCAGTCCAAAAGTCTAAACCCATCTGACATAATAATTTCGTTCTCTGTATCAGCAGCCAATGAGCTTGCTGCTCTACGTCTAAATATTGGCTAGTGATTGTTGTAGCAGTGCAGCGTGTTTCAGAAACCCCCTCCTTCCCCAGCTCCACCTGTATAGATCTGCTACAATGTGATCACGTAAGCTATGAGTTTATTAATATGTTATATGTGCAGCAGCAGTATTCCTAATATGCGCACAGCAGCATGCTGAGATGTATTAGTAGTAGCAAGTCTCCGTACTTGCTCCGCAGCAGCGTAGCAGATCTTTTCCGCCACGACCAAATACATTTATATATCATGTACACTACCATGCCAAACCCTCAGAGAGTTGTCATGACAGAACTTTAACTTTAAAATACCGATCAAGACCTCTCAGGACACACGTCAACTGAGTAAATAAGGTGAAATGACAAAGTCTTCACATTAAACTTCAATCAAGCCAACCGGCTACCCATCAGGCCATCTGAACATCTGTAATGAGAATTTAACAGTCAGGAGCCAAGCAGCTTGATCTGAAAGTGGATGCTCTCTCTCTTTCCCATTCTCTTTCTCTCCGAGTGAGTATCTGCATGTTAACTTAAATATACACATAGGGTACTGATGAAAGAGTATAATGAGTGTGTGCTTGACATTGACATCAGAATACAGTGCCTATTATGTGTGTGGCACCGGATGAACGAATCTGCATGTTTTCATTTAGACCTTATATTTACAGTATATAAATTAGAAACCACTTCAGGTATGTGTTTAGGTAAAATTATCATTTTAAATCGGCTTTCGTGTGTCTTGTCATGCTGTCACAATACATCTAGAAACTCTGATTAAATGAAAATTAGGAATTATCTCTTAATTTTAACCGCTGCTGTTTGTGTATGAGTAAGGCTTATTACAGAAAATAAACTATATATAAATTACAGTATATTGTACAGTAATCATGGTTTCAAACTAAACTCAAACTCTAATTGTTTTGTTGCTTAGAAATTAATCAAGATCCCTCGCTCTAATGTTTTACCTGTTCTCTACAAAATAAGAAAGAGCATAGTAATGTAATCTCTGCAGAACGCTGTAAGGTGCCGTATTTACAAAAAAATTTTGAGAATTTTGAGTTTATATCTGCCTCACTCTCCCTGTGCTGTAACATGTGTTTCCTTTAGACCTGGCTGTCCTCTGCGACACCATGATTGACAGATACCTTCCCAGTGGTCATAAAAGATCATCGCCCACCTCGACTGTTCCTATAGCAACCAAATCTCACCCTTCTCAGAGTTTGGTGAGTCTTACTTTGACAGAAACAAGGCCAACCGTCCGCACGCACACACACACACACACACAGAGAAGGTCAGAAAACACACTTCCTGAGCTCTGGGCTGGGACACAATGCTTCCACATTTTCCTGGAGAGGACATTCCAGAGTGGGTATGATCGAAAACAAATACGCATTTTGCACATCCAACTCAAAACTTAACAATAAAGTAAGTTTATAACTTTATATTAATTAAATAACACAATCACAGAGTCTATGTGTCTTGGCTGTAAAGCTAAACACTTTGTTTGAGGTGTGCATTTAAACATATGGGTTTCTTCAGTGTTTTATAATTTGTGTCAGCTGTGGCCTAATGGTTAGAGTGTTGGGCTTGCCGGTTCTAATCTCAGTGCCAGCAGGTCATGACTGAAGGGCCCTTGAGCAAGGCACCTTACCCCTGATTGCTCTGCAGTAATGTGCCACTTGGATAAAAGCGTCTGCCAAATGAATAAATGTAAATGTTGTGTGTAACAACCAAGACAATGAGGGAAAACACCCCAATGGTCTTTCAAAACTAACCCAATGACCTCATCCCAAATACGATAACCCCAAATATGTCATACCTAAATTAAATATTTTACAATCAGTATTGCACAAAACACAAGATTTCTTCATGAACACCACTGATTAGTAGTAATAATAAACAGTCGATGGACAAGAGCTATTCATCTAACCTGCAGAATAAAAAATAAACAACCCGTATAAATAGCAGCACAATTTAATCGGACCTGCAGACCTGGCAACCCTGAAGACCCTGAGATTGTATTGAACTCAATACTGACACCTGTAGGCATGGATGTGGCATCACACAAAATTACCAGATGCTACTGTAGAGACATATTTAATGTTTGTTTTATCAGTTTTTGCAGGTGTCCATTTCTATTTATTCCGTCAGAAAATCTGATAATATGTGGTTTATGAGTAGGCTAGTGATGATACAGTATGTCCGCAAAAGTCCCCATCAGCCTTATGTAAAATGAAACCAGTACATTTAGACCAGTAAAATGTGATCATGTCAAAAGCACTATTCATGTTTCTCAGGGATTACACGTTTTTTTTCCAATCAAAAAACTTTAAAGGTACTTTTAAAGTACACCTTTAAAGTTATATATCTATGAGTCATTATCACCAAAGGCACTGTTTGCATATGCAAAGTGTGTGCTCTGTTGAATGGTTCCCTTTTCTAATCAAATATTCACCGAACTCGCTCCAAATGCTCACAGTGTCTGAATGACATCACAGCCATGCAAAACCCCAAGACCAAACAATGCACACGACACGAGTACACATATACTCAAACAAGTACAAAACAAAAAAAGACTAACCAGTCAATGTATTGAAAAGGCAAAATATTTCTTTGAGACAGCACAACACAAACAGCTGTCAGGAGGTCTGTTTACCAACCCCCATTTTCTCCCTGCTGGGACTGCAAATATATTTGATTTTGTTTCGTGTGGCTAGTTGTCGAACAAAAATACCAGTAGGGTGTTGCTTTGAAATTAATCGGCAGTAACTGGATTATAAAAAGTAATATTCCAAATGCTAATAAGCAAGTTATATAGACACACTTACCTTCACACTTGTTGTGGTAAACGGACAAATTTGCACCACTTCACCATCCACTTCGTGTGTGTAGGTCTTATGCGACAGGTGGTTGAGAGGGAGGGTTTAACACTTATTTGACTATTGCCTAAATTGTTGCATAGCCTTGCACACCCCAGCACATAGGGAAGGCAGATTTGGTTTATAAAAATGCATCATTCAGTATAAGACCATGAACATGCATTAACAAAGTATACAGAGTGAATTTTGATTTCACTCCGTTGGCATATTGAGTTAGTCAGCTGTTGTAGTGCATAAAGTAAAAGTAAATGAGTCAGAGATGAAGCAAGATGCTCAATTATGATTCTTATCGGTTCTCCGCCACATTCATTTTGTTTAAAAGAGTTTTGATGTGGTATTCAGTCTGTAGACCACACATGCTGTTTTAACAAAATCAATATTAAGTTTTGTGCTCCCTCACAATACCATAGTTTACACTATTGCAGTAAGATTTCAGTTCCCTCACATTAGGGCAAACTTATATCAAGCGTAGCATTAGTTGGCAGGTCACGTGAGTTTAGCTTGCATCAGCAGATCACAACCAATAGTCATACAACACACACTAGACTGCGTCCTATTTAAGTTGCATTTCTTTGCTCCTTATCAGCTGCGTAGTCGTGTTGCACCTAAAACCCACCTCCATCCCCATCTCCTCCTTATCTGCCTGTATCTTGGGATCTTTTCATTTAATCCTGTTACGCATCAGGAACTGTTCTGGTTCCCCAGGTGGGGGACATGTATTGCTGCACTCCTGCTTTTTCCATGTGAGGCTGCATGGACGGGCAGAGAGTTTGCCAGAAACAGTTTCATTCCGCCAAACTAAATATATGCTATTGTTAAATAATTGAAGACAGTGGTCCTGAAATAAATTCATATTTCTGGAAACTTATCCATTTTGTATTGTTTTGTTTTGTTCCTTTTGATGCTTTAAAGCCACACTATGTAAATTTGGACAGCTAGATGGCGCTCTTTCAAAACAACAACAAAAAGCTAAGCTAAATTACGCTATGTAGGAGAGTGGAATTATGGGACATGTTGTGTTCCAGAGGCGTATGGAGATCACCCATCATGTTGACAGACGAGGAAATGAAGATGCTGTATAACCACTTGCACATTTGCGTGTTGCCGTAGTTTCTCCAAGCGGAAACTGAGGGTATTGCAGAGCACCGGATATAAAGTCACTGATATGCGACAAATACAAGGGAGACAAGGGTTGGGCCATTATTTTAAATAGGAATTTCTCTGGATTTGCACATTCTTGGGAACATTCGTGTTGACAAAGGCAAGAAATATATCACACTGTGCAAGTGATTTTTGAATATTTCACACCAAAATTCTTCCATATTGTGGCTTTAAGTACAACTTAACACATTTCAGCAATATTAAAACACTTTCAACATTTAAAAACCTTCCAACAAACTTTGCTGACTCTCAGACTGTGTTTTTTTTTTGTGCATTAAAGTGTGTCCAGGGAAGTATAGCAAAGGAAGTGTTTTTTTTTGCACATTTGCGTTGCAGACAACTCAGACATACAGCACATACAGTTTAAATATCAAGTTATTGCCTCAAAGCAAATGACAAAAAATACTGCACAGTCTCTTCTTTTTTTTGATTTGACTGATTTAGGTTTTTCCATGTCTGTTAAATCACTGTTATTTCTGCTGTCCTTTCACATTGCTTGTTCTCCTCTTCCTGTCTTTCATGTATTCCTCACTCTCTCTTTCCTTTTCTGTCGCCCTCTCTTCCTTTGGTATCCTCTCACATTTTCTGTTTTGACTTTTTAGGCATATCTTGATCTGTTGTTGCTGTGGTTGGATTATGTTTATTGATTATGTTTAACAATACCAAAAGTCATGAGCTCTCCAGTTCCAACAAAGCACTGCAAAGCAAAACGATCTAAAAACAGCTTTGAAGCCAACACCTTCAGTCATGTATGATTCTAGTCTCACTCCAGCAGTACAGGACAACCTTCACCATAATCTCCTGACATAATACGGAGGACGAGAAATGACTTACTTAAAAATAAATGAATGAAAAAATAAATACGTGCATAAACGCAGAAATAAATAAAAATATTCATGCAGAAATAAATATATAAATAAATAAGTAAATGAATACATAAATACAGCTGTAAATAAATAAATCATATCAACCGTATTACCATTTTTGTAGTACTACATTCATTTCTGTATTTCTACATTTATATCTGTATTTCTGTGTCCGTATGTAAATAAGATAGGACGGTTCTTCTCAATGCATTATAGGTTGTTTGTACATTACATGATGTTACTGCGTTTGAGTAGCGCGAAGTGCAGATGGTGCAGAATGAACCCTTACGGATAAACACGTGGCTTGAACAACGAAAACCAAATTAAATACATTCGTTTATCACTGATATCAAATATCAACACGATAACAGAAACTTACGTTTCCTTAGAATGGAGTAAGATATTTATCTGTTAGGGTTTGTTCTTAATTACAAGTTTATTACAAGTAAGGTTTGACAGAATGTTGCGTTTCCCGGTTGTTGTTTAGGCATGTCAGAAAGTCCCTATTATCTGACTCGCATCCTCTCGACGCAGACACAGGTTTACAAGCCACTTTTCCCTGCATTTTTTCAATACTTATATTTCCCCCCTGCACATTTGCCACAAAATAAAAACGCATTGTGGTTTCATGGTTTGATTGATTTAGGCCAACCTAAACAATGCAAAAGATTTTGAGTTTGTGTAATTCCTATTCCTAACATACCTAACACACAGAAATAAATAAATGTGAAAATACAAAAATGAATGTAGAAATGCAGAAATAAATGCAGTAGTACAAAAATGGTACAATGTTAATGTTTTTGACATATTTATTTATTTACGTAGTTATGTATTAATTAATTAATTAATTCTTTATACATTTCTGAATGTATTTATCCATTTATTTATTTATTGTTTGCATGTATTTATTTATTTAACAAATTATTTATGTGTTTATTGTTTCATTTATTTATGCATGTTTTTATTTATACCCAAGTTTTTTGTCCTCCATAGACATAGCGTTCCTATGAGATAATGTAAAGTAAACATGCGAAATGCACAGCTGCGAGCAACTGTCAGTCACAGCTAAGCTCACTCAGTGTGTTTCCTTACCAGAGATATCAGAAAGCATAGCAAAGAACATCAGCTGTGGAAGAGTTGTGTTCGTACTGTCCACAGAACAGCGGACACCACAACCTCACACAGCTGTGTCATCATGTGTGCTACAGGTTGTCCCTTTAGCAGCTGGTACACTGGTGATGTAATGCTGTTTTGTCAGATATGAACAGAAGGGTGAGGGAGGAAGGAAGGGAGAGCTAGGGACAGAGAGAGAAAGAAAATACTGCACAAACACAAATGCAGCTGTCTGTATGACTCTAAATAAACAGGCTTCAATTTGCTCTGAAAATCCTATGTTTGTTTTGGAAAACATGCTGAAACAGGTTTATTGTGAGCGTTTGTCCATTGTGTGGCGTTGTGTAATAGGAATGAGCTCAGGAGACGTCATTACAACGCTGAGTTATTCAATATTCAGATTTAAAGGAAAAGTTCACCTCAAATTGAAACATTTTTACTCACCCACATGACCTCCCTGCGTATTCACAAATAAATATATTTTAGGGACATCCAAGAGATTTTAGGGCCTCCCCATAGACATCATGGTTATAGTTGTTGTCAAGGTCCAGAAAAGTACTAAAGACATTGTTAAATTGGTCCATCCGCTCATAGTGGCTCAACTGAATTTTTTTATGCGAAGAGAATACTTAATGTGCGAAAAACAAACCAAAATAACGACTTTAATCGATATACTCTCCTGTGTCATGCGACGTTCGGTACATAAAACCAACTGCGCATGCGTCAATGCTCTCGTGAACGTGCAACATAGACTGACAAGACAGAGGAGAATATATCGATTAAACTCATTATTTTGGTTTGTTTTTCACACATAAAATATTCTCGTGGGTGAGTAAAAAATAACACAATTTTGATTTTGAGGTGAACTTTTCCTTTAAAGTGGAGTCATCTTCTGTCATGTATAAGATGATAAGCTGTCAGCCATCTGAACACAAACAAGAGCTGCAGATAACATGGATCGCAAGTCTGTTTAATTTACGCACGATTTGCATATGTATCTAACCCATGCCATTCCTTGTCATACTCTCAAAATGACACATAACTGGTGTTGAATTTCAGAATTAATTGGCCCAAATCGTTTTTTATTGACTGAAGTTCAAGTCACATGCAAGTTAATTAAAAAAAAAAAAAAACGAACTTTTGTCAACAACACACAATTCTGCTCAACTAAAATTGAAGCTACCTGTGTCGACATCACTGTTTAAAATATGAAATTGCAGGTTACTTAATGTACTTATCTTTAGATGGTTTGAAGTAAAATGACGTCAAACAGTGATATCGTACCTGACAACTGTTACAGTGGTTATAAGTTTACGTTTACCAATTGAGGTAAAGAAAGCAGAGTTTAATTTCCTTTCTCAATAACTGATTTTTATTTATTTCCAAAAAAGTTACAGATTGCAGCTTTGAAATATATACAATTTCAGTTGTTCACAGTCTGGTACCATGTTCATAAAACATGCTCAAAAATATCACGTTTAGTTCTGCACAAAGCTAAACACAAATATAATTATACCTCAAGTGTATAGTTTCTGACAAAAATACATTTCGGATTACGATTGAGGTGCCAAAGCCCACGTACATAACTTAAATAATATCGCTGCTGTCCATATGAAACCTCATATCTCCATATTTCATGATTTTTCACCCTTTATGTTTGTCACTGGGTTTTGCAAATATCCAACCAATAAAAAGTATGAAATCGCGCTTGTAACAGTATTTAATCATTTCAATAGTTTTTTCCATTCCATGAAAAACAGCAAATTTGGACATCCAAGGTTTAGGAAAGACAGCGGCAATATGTAGAAATACAGTGGGATATATTATTATGAACAAGAGTAGCAAACCAAAACATAATCCTCTAACACGCAGCTTGACAGTTAAGTAGATCCACACCCACATGAAATCCTCTATAACAACCACTCCACCGGAAAACATCCTGATTCCCAATATTTGAAGCACAGACACACTTATAGTTGTTCTAAGCTAATACCCTACTGAGTGAACAGACAGCATTCAAAGAATACCATTA
This sequence comes from Barbatula barbatula, assembly GCF_947034865.1. Lineage (NCBI taxonomy): Eukaryota > Metazoa > Chordata > Actinopteri > Cypriniformes > Nemacheilidae > Barbatula > Barbatula barbatula. Next base: position 17,725,160 of record NC_136767.1, on the reverse strand, counting down.
CCAACCAAGCAAAAACACTCTCTGAATATTCCGACTGAAGACATTCATCGTGTTCATTATGCTGCCAGCGTGGCCTATAATCACTGCTTCTGTTTGCTCAAACCTCTTTCTTCAAAGTCCATCACAGCCGTGTCACCTTGAAGCTCCACAGCTCCAAAAACAGCCGTGTCTTTAAAGCCTATCGCAAACCGCCTCATCTCCTACATGAATCGATTCTCTCCGTGATTGAATTGATGTTTGAATGAGTCAAGGATCCAAATCGACCCTCTGGGTAATGAGCCCAGATAGCTGTAACCTGGACGAGAGTTTGAAAGAGTCATTCACAGCTGAAATGACACAGCGTGTGAGAGAGAGCAGGGGTGTGTTAGGCCAAAATGAGCTCCAATACTTTGGATGATCCTGCTTGACTGGTTTGAAAAGATAGGTAAGAACGTGTTTAATGTGCCGGGTTTAATACGTGTGCGTGGTCACCTGTCTTATTTTTTGACTGTAAAGATACAACTGATAAAAAACAAGCGTAAACACAGACGCAAACTCCGCCCACTCTCAGCAAGGGCTTGTTAACTCTGCTTTATGATTTAACCAGTGCCAACTGGGTGATACTTAAGTGTTACAAATGACAAAAGCGTGACACAGTGACTAAGTATTTTGGAGAACAAATTATTTAAGATTGTAAGAAATGAAAAGAAAAAAATTTAAACAATTTCACATAGGTAAACAGTAAAATGATCCAGTGCTGATGTAAGAAATATTATCACTTGTAACATAGCTTTGTCCTTAAAGGGACAGTGCACACAACATAAACAATTCTGTTATCATTTATTCCCCCTCAAGTCATTAAAAACCTGTATAAGACACTTTCTTCTGTGAACATAAAAGAAGATATTGTGAGAAATGTCCCTGCGGTTTTGAGCCCATAATATAAAAGTCAATGGGGTGCAATGTTGTTTGGTTAGAAAAAAAAGTCATACAGGTTTGGAATGATATAAGGGTGCGCAAAAAATAAAGGAACTATCACTTTAACTTTTTCTATAATGACTAACAGTTCTGAGCAACTTCTCTCTTAAAGGGAGAGTTCACCCAAAATTGAAAATTCTGTCATGAATTACTCACTCTCTCTGTGTATAATTTTATTTGTTTGGTTGAACACAGAAAAAGATATTTGGACAAATGCTTGCAACCACACAGTTCTTGAACCCTATTGACTACCATACTGTACAATGCTTTGTACACTTCTGAAGACTTCAGTCAACTAATGTTCCAGTTCAGAGATTGAACAACATGATTAGAAACTTTTCCACAGAAGAGAAGTACTTGTAGAGTGCCGCTATAAATAAAGCACTGATAAATGTGTTTATGGCAGATGCACGCTGATAGAAAGCATATCATTATGTTTCTCTTCTGTGGTAGCACACGATAATCTCACAGGAGTGTAACATACTGCAGCTATGTGTGACAAAAAGAGTACATGGAACTATGGTAACAAAATGCACTGTGCCATTTAACAACTAAACAATAGGGAAACTATTCGGAAGGAATATTTCAGGAACAACGTAACAAGGTTAGAACATCATGTTTACCCCTATTGTTTGTGGCTCTGCTTCTACTCCTGGAGCGACTGCGTTGTCTCTGAAGCCTTGTTCGACCCAGGAGTCTGTAGTAGTATCCCGGTCTCCCAGAACCTTTCCGTGTAACACCTGACATAGCTCCAAGCGCACTTCTGTCAGACAAACACACACGCCTCAAACCACGGCTCCACTTATCCAACAGGACACGCAATCCTGTGTGATTATCTTATAGCCACTGAAACTTTAAAGATCCCTCCTGTGTGTAAAAGCAACAGTTGTGCAGTGACATCCAAAAAATATGAGGAAATCCATTCCAGTCCTGAAGTCCAGGAGCTGGGAAAAGTCCAACTATACGAAGCAAGTTTGCCTTCACTATATCTCACTCTCTCCTCTGTTGCTTGAATTTTCACTAAGGGGAAGCACAAAAGGCTCTCTAGTGCCACATGCTTTCTCTCTCTCTACCACACATTGCCTGTAGGCAGTGGAAAGGCAGAGGTATTCCATTGAACATAGGGAGAGCCGCAAGACAAAGTTTGTATGGAGGGTTTGGGTGAAATCCCGGACTGGATCATTCGAACATGGAGTGGGTGAAGGGTTAAACCTGCCAAAACGAACATGTCCAGGTTATATTTTACTCTCCAAACATATAAAAGAAAAGGAAGAAAACATATGTTGTTTAAAGACAATGAAAGCTAATTTGTACCAACATATTTTTGTTTGACTTTTTCAGTTAAATTCTAATTTATTGGATTCAATTTAATTTATTGTCATTACACACATACAAGTACAGTGCAACGAAATGTAATGATTCATCAAGTGATACCGATGTGTTTAGTAATAAAACGTTCAAATTTCAGTGAACCACAACTGAGCATTGGTATGTGCCTCTGTGATCAAGCCTCGAGTAAGTGTTAAAGTTTACTTCGATTTTTTTCATATTTGTTGATGTAGCTTGAAACGGATAGCCTGAAGCGCTTCTCTTTTTTTGTTGTTGATGTAAGACGTAGTGTTTGGATAATTTGACTCATGTCGTTGACTATAATCCTATGTGCATCTTGGAGTGGAAAACGTCATTGTTCCATGGACATTTTTAAAGTGCATAAACAATATGCAAATCGCAGGGATATTTACACGTATTTATAAAGGGAAAGTTCTTCAAACTTCTGATTTAAAAGATTACTTCATATCTTTATTTCTTCGAAAATCTACATAATCTTTTATAAATACAATTATTTCTAGTTCCCAACAAAAACATTGATGCCTATAATATATACATTATTACAAACATATTCCATATAGCATACATTCCACAAGTGTAGCTTGAATCCGAATCATATTAAAGAGGCAATTCACCCAAAAAAATTACTATAATAATAATTTACTATAATAGTTGGAAAAATTACAATGACAACAGTGTCCTAGAACTGTTTGCTTTCCTATATTCTTTAAAATATCTGCTTTTGGGTTCCACAGAACATTACAAATAATTGTTCTTACTATGGTGAACTGTTCCGTTCATAGACACAGTTCTGTATGTTGAATTGAACTCTCACTTTTAAGCTTTACAGGCCATTCTAAATGAACATATGGTGAACATTTGTTGCATTTCTACACTCAAATACTTTGTACACACATAACTCCCGTCACACTCCACACTAAACCAACCAGTTCAATACCAAGACTGAGGAATGTTTAAAAAACAGTCCAGGTGTGAAGCAAAACCAAACTCGTTTGAGAGATAAAAGGCTTGGCTAGAGGCTGGAGGTTTGGAACCCGTCCAGATTACATTCCCGAATTTTGTCTTCAGACAAATCCTGGCATTTAGTCTGCCAGTATGTTGGCAGACCTCTTACAAAGGGCTAAATAAATTCCATTGTTTGTCTGGCTCCTGCTTTAGATAAACTCTAGTCCAAGTTTTAGGGGTGCATCCCTATAATAGGGCCAGGCTAGCTTCACTAAGACATGGTTCTGATCAGCCAATCAGGAGCCAGTGCGGGGGGTGTGGGTCAAGCAGCTGGAATACAGCAGAACAGATGGACACAAAGACATACACACACATATTCACAAATGACTTACAAACATCACCTTATGTTGTAAAAAAATAGAGTTTAAAGATTTCAAATCGTAAAAACAAACAATATCTACAGTAGTATACCCACAATATTAACTGACAAAAACGTGTCACATGTACGCCGGACACAGTTAAAGGGATTCTGTCATCATTTACTCACCCTCGAGTTGTACAAAGTCTGTATACATTTCTTTGTTCTGATGAACACAGAAAAAGAAAACTTGTAACCAAACAGTTCTTGGCCACCATTGACTTTAATTACAATGGTAGTCAAAAGTGCCCCAATGAACCTCTTTTCAATGAATCTGGATGCACAGAAATTCAACCCTCCTTACAATTTGCCTATTGTCATCCATTCAACCTCCCATCTTTCTGATCATTCCCTACCCACCCCCTTCTGTCAAACTGTCCTTAACTTCTCATTAACCAGCCAAACTGTAAATTTACACAAAACTTTAAAATTTGGCCCTTGTCTGCATGTATGAAGTCAGTGTATCAGGAATACCACCGGATACCCCCCATGCATCCCTGCAGACTGACTGAACATACTGCATGTTAGACATAACCGCAACAACACACATCCACTGTTCTTTGCTTAGACAGTGAAAGAGAGCTGTTTTCTTGGGGTCACAGTAGGGGGCAAAGTCTGAATCGCAGTCATTTCCTGTTCTCATTATTTTTCCCTCAGAGCTCGTGGCAGTTAACCACAGTTTAACATTGTGCGGATGAGTTTAAGTGAGAAGGAAAAGTGAAAGACAGCGTACAACATTTCAAAGTATGGTATCTCTTGCATGCTCAATCTTGCACTGCCAGATACCAAAATGACAACAGCACACAAACAGAGACAGATTAGAACACAAGAGTTTTTAACACACCGTTATCTTTATAGACTCCAGGAAGACAGCTTTCAGAAAAAACACAGACAAAGGAGTGGGCCTATATTGTTGTGTGGGTGTGTTTGTGTGTGTTACAGGGCTCAGTACACCTTTGATCCTGTGTTCTCTTCCATTAAAATATTTTCTGCTTTTTGCTTTTTATTATGATTCGTTTCAGCAAATGATTTTGTGTGTGTGTGGTACACTGTCTTTTCAAGAAATGAAAGTGTGAAGTTTTGGTCCAGTCTGACTGGTGTCTTATCTATCTGACCTTATCTCTGCTGAATGGGAAGAGTATCAAAAGATATACTTTACCAAAGGAAATGAGTAAAACGCAAGTAAAAAGATACATGTGAAGTGGAGAGAAGATAAATCTATGCTAAAAAAAAGATTTATCTTTCTATTGACAGCCTGATTCAGCCGCACACGCTTTCTCTGAATAGCCCTTACAAAAGCTGCAAAGGCACAAAAGGACATCACTTATAAGTTTTAAAAGTAGGACACTTCTCAGATAAAGTAAAGAAAAGCTTTAAACTTTAGAGCAAGCACTTTAAGAATGGCCCAAATTGAATGAAAACATTTTATAGCTTCCTATTATTTTGTATTTCTACAACTGTCTAAATTGCAACTTTTTATATTTCTCCCAAGCACTTTTGAGAAAAACTGAATTTTCACTTCTGTTAAGGTTAATGTTATTTCAGTGAGTTTTATTTGAGAAGCTTAATATCAAGTAGACTCATATCCACGAGCGTGTATGTCGTTGAAGCAATCTTTTTACTAAATGTACTTTAGGGGCATCTAGTGGTGAGGTTGTGAATGGCAACCAACGGCTCACTTCACGGCTCCCCTTTGAAGCACTGGCTGACACAGAACTAAGATGCTGTCACGTTTTCACTTCTTTGCCGAAGGAGATAACATTTTTACAAAATGTGCTCTATATATACCCCCACTAGAAAGTACAACAACTTAAAAAAACTAAAATTGTATACACACACACAGACACATATATATAAATAAATAAAGAAATATATATATACACACAACAACACAAATAAATGAGGAAAGAAAAAAAAGAAGAATGTTTTTACATTAAGGATGATTTTATGTGTATCACAAAAATACTTTAGCGATGTTTTCCTAGACAGGGTCACGTATTCTAATGCATCCAAACATAGACGTGCCATTGTAAATATGACCTTATCACAGAACTAACCAACTTTCCAATAACTGTACACACACGCACACAGTGAGCCTGAATCTGAGGGACAGAGAGACAGACGTGGTATGGGCCAAAGATATGAGAACTGAACTGTTGGAAAACGCATAAATGACATGAAAGAAAATGGGAAGTTGTAAGCAAGAAACAAGAGGCCAATGTGAGGGTGGGAGGTTGAAGAGTAAAGCGTGCTATGAGGTCAGTCTTATTCTCATCCTACTCCACTTCAAGAGCAAACTAAAACACACACTTTACAGATAGCCCAAACTCCATGCACCCACACACACTTATTTAACAGCCGCAGACGAAAGCTCTGAGGAAAGAACAAAGGTTGACAGAGGGTCGCTGGAGGGGTCTGGATAACATATAATTCATGTGCTCTTCAAAGGGAAGCGTAAATGAGGTGAGACAAGATAGATGCACAGTCTGGTGCTGATTGTTAGGGTCTACTTACATGGAATTCTAATAGCTTTCTGTTTACGCACACATACTGTACACACACACATTCTTATAAAGAAGTAAAACTTACTTTTTTTCAAAACGTGAAGTGAAGTTCTCAGTATGTTTTCTTCAATGCTTTTTAAGGACATTTTTACAAATGATATGCTGTTGGTTTGACAACGTGTTACAGACTCTTTTCTTGTTTCAAGGCTGTGAGAATGACCGAACTGAACCATTAGACAACAATTTGGCAATATCTCCCCTGTGCCTGCAGTGCCCTCTTCTGGAGACCAAAGACTATTTCAAGAAGTCACTCACAACATATAAACACACACACCTGCACACTATTATACTGCAACTAATGTTTCTTCAAATGATTAATGTCTTTATATCTGCCTTTCTAAATTCTGTTTTGCATCCAAACGGTCATCAAGAGGGTTCATGCAGGACAGAAGTAGTGATACTATAATGTGAGAAATTACCTCTGATCCAGGGGATAGAATTGATAGAATTAATAGATTATTAGAGAGGTGGTTGTTCCAAATGTGTTTACATTTCTTTGTTTGGTGGAACACAGAGAAATATATTTTGAAGAATGCTTGTAACCAGACAGTTCTTGGCCAGAATTGAAAATTACAATGGTAGTCAAAGATGCACCAGAACTGTTTGCTTTCCTACATTCTTTAAAATATCTTCTTTTGTGTTCAACACTACTATGTAGTCAATGGTGGCAAAGAAGTGTTTGTTTACAAGCATTAGTCCAAATATCTTTCTCTGTGATCATTGGAACAAAGACATTTAAACAGATTTAGAACAACTAGAAGGGCGAGTAAATGAGTAATTGAAGACAGAATTTTTATTTTTGTTTCAAACCTATATAAATGTATTAGGAGTAGGAAAAAATACTTATACATATTTTGCTGTTCTGATGAACACAAAGTGAGAAATGTCTTAAGTATTTAGGAACACAAACAGTTCTGGGGCACCTTACACTACCTTTTACTTTTTCCTACTATGGCAGTCAATGATGTCACAGAATTGAAAATTGCTAACATTGTTCTGATGAACACAGAGAAAGATATTTGGAACAAAGTAATTTTTACAAGAATGAAAGGACATGAGGGTGAGAAAATGATGACAGAATTGTCATTTTTGGGTAAACTATCACTTTAAGTGTCTGAATCTCCCCCTTGTGGGGCTCAAAGGGGCATTCTGAGCATGCATTTATGATACAGAAAGTGAAAGTGGTTATTTGAGGGGCAGGAATATCAGCAAAACATATTTTTTTATATAGTCACATAGTAATACTTAATTCTTAAAACCCTTAACAAAAGCAACTGCTGACCTCCATATACAAAAAGATCTGTATGCTTTTTCTACTTGCAAATGACAGGCTGGAAAGGCTTCTAAAGGCAAATGTAGTAAAAGTGGAAAGCTGGTTTTGTACAAGGAAAAACAGCCTTCTTAGCTTTTAAGACAATGTACTGTGGATAACTTACAACGTTTGTTAAATGGATACGAAGAGCTCTCTCTGAATGTTAAGGTTTCCATCAAAAAGCATGAGACAATTAAGAGGAGACCCGATGAAGAACATCATGGAGCAATCAATATTTTATTTAAAACCAATCCTTTTTATATTTTCTAAATATCAAATCTGTAATGTTGGAGTAAAAAAAAAAGCTACAACAGGACTGGAAAGTCATCCAGAGACAGCAATGGGACACGCAACCTTAAGACACAGGTAAGAGAACGTACTGCTACAAATGTGTAATTGTCAGTCCAGTTGAAGTAATACAACTTTGTATGAGAAAGAACTTTAATGCATTAAATATTATGATTATTAAAGAACTTAAATGTAATAAATATTATGATTATTTATTACAAAAAGTAAAAAACATCTGAAAGTTAGATTAGGATAAACATGCGTCACATGCAACTTAACGTCATACTGTAGCCTACGTATTCGTTCCGGAACAGTCTTTGGTGTGTGAAGATGGCGGCTGGCAACACGGTAACATTTTAGAATACTGTAAATTTCTTGTGGGCTTATTATTGTAAAAGGTTGAATGAAGTAAGAATAAAGAGTATTTCCAAATTCTTTAATACAAAAAAAGCTAACAAACGTCTTTAAATCGGTAACTTATTTCAGTACCCAACAACCTTGGGCCTGTTTTCCCATAGAATTTGGAAGTTGTTTGTTTACCACACGGCTGAAAATATAGTGGTAAGTCTCTGTGTAATGATAAATTATGACACTAGACCTAGGCTAGTTTTCTGTTCTTGATGTGCTAGTGGCTTTGTTATGTTTACAAAAGACGACGCAAGGTCCGCCATCTTGGTTTTGTCTGACGGTATGAGTCAGCTGAAATTTTTTATAATCAGCTGCTTGACCCAAAAATAAATGATGTTATTATAGATAATAATCATACGATCTGAACATTTTCAATTATGCCAATATGTTTATTTCCAATAATAATTGAATTATTCAAATATGCTAAACGGTTTGGATGTATATCAATAAAAATCGTACTGTGAATACAAGCATTTTATTGAAGCAACATAGTTGATGTTCTCTGTCGTTCAAAAGCTCTGTTTATATTTCATATATTTGACAGAAAGTATTGTATTTGTAAATATCCAAGCAAACACACAATTGTTTTATTTTAATAGTAGCATCAGACTAAATGATCAACTACAGCCCTCAAATAGTTACTCCATTAACTCCATTAGCAGAAGAAAAAAAACATGTAAATGGAATAAATGTTGTGTTTTTGTGTCTTAAAGATTTCTGTCCAGTGTCAGGATGATCCATATCCATCCAATGCTGTGGTAGTGACTGGGAAGACATCATATCCCTTACGCATGTGTACCCCTGATATGACTGGCTACTATAAATATGTGTCTAGGTAAGACTTTTAAAAGTGTATTAAAGGATCAGTGTCTAGTTTTTGGGATGATCTCTTGGTAGAAATGCAGCATAATATACATAGCTATATCTTCAGAGGTGTATAAAGAATTTACACAATAACGCATTATGTTTTTATTACCTTAGAATAAGCTATTTCTATCTACACACACCGCGGGTCCCCTTGCATGTAATGTTCTGTTAGCCGGTTTCTATGGGGGGGTGGAGTGAGCAGTCGCAACCTTGCCGCTAGATATTACTGACTGGACCTTTAAACTGGATGTCACGATCCTATGATACCTTCACACAAAGGTTGCGTCTGTAACTAAAAGCAACATTCAAGCTGCTAGATTCTTTCAATATGTAAACATCATCCTTTTATTTTGAAGAAATGTGTGAAAAGTTTCAGTAGCAATGTTTTAATTTTTTATTTATTTATTTTAGGCCTGGAGTCATTATTGCTGGTAAGATTTAAATCTAAATCTAAAAGAAAATTTAGTTTCTAAAGAAATATATATTTTTAAGTACATATTTTTACTTAACTTTAATATTCTTTCTCTTTAAAAGTAAAATTTTAAGTGGATCTGCTTTAATTGTTTATTTGCAAACACACATACTGTATATACCCTTCTCCAATACAGCATCTCCTTAATGGTGGCAAGTTACTGACCTTGAGATAACTGTCTCTGCTCCAATTAACATGAATGATCTTCAAGTTTACATCTACTCACCTTGCACCTTGAATGGTGTGACAAAGTAGTGTTTTAAACAGATTTAGAATGTAAAATTATCAAATGTAAATTTGGCACACTATGATAAGATCAATGTACTGAAGATGTGTTCTTTCTGCAGATAATGCCATAGAAACAAATTATGGATGGAAAAGAAAGCGGCACCAGCCCTTGGAGAAAGGAGAACGTTATGAGGAAGAAAAAAATTATCTTAAGGAGAAAAAACCTGGAAAGAGTTGTTGCTTTTTAAATATATTTAGTAAATGTTTTCGCTCATAATATCTTTTTTTTCATTTAGCTCATAAAGCACTTATATGTTTTCCTATGTAACAATAAAAACTAGTTTACATGTAACATTGTATGTGCGTGCCTAAAGAGAAAAACCCAAGGCAATAAACCCAAATTCCAATGACACACTTACTGTAGCAGCTGACCCAATTTTCCCTGAAATTATTTGGAGGATGTTGAGGATGTGTCAACAACATGTTAAGGTGTTCAAACTGTTTAAAAACAGCTTCATACTAGAAGAAAAATGTATCGATGGTAAATGGTAAAAACAAAAGTTCAGAAACGATAATATGTTTCAGTTGAGGATGACTATGGTAAATAATATATATATATATATATATAACCCTATGTCAGCCAAGCTCATGTAAGCCAACAGCCACAAAAACCTATTATCACTTGCGTGGAAACAAAGCTTTTTGATCCCACACTGTCTAATACTGTCTTACCCCTCTGTAAAATTAGGATGATAAAATGCTGAAACTTCTCAACAATAAACTACACGTGTGCAATTTCTGAACAGATATCATGATGAAATGATGATCAAAAGCAATGGTTTAAGGTAGGCTTAAAGGGCTAGTTTACCACAAAATGAAAATTATGTCATCAATTAGTCACCCTTAGGTTGTTCCAAACGCTATTAACGTTAATGTAAAGCTTCCGCTATCCCTCGGCTGCTCGGCTTGTTTTTCTGACAAATGATGGTGACGAAAGCTCCCGCACAGAGGAGACGGTATCCTATTGGAACAAAATGAAAAAAGTAATGTTAATAACCGGAACTTACTGGGTGATTTGTCCGTAAACAAGCCTCTGGTTCACACGCAGCTGAGGGATAACTGAAGCTAGACATTGACATTAATAGTGTTCTCAATATGGATATTTCGCTTAAACACATCGATTCGCTTCATACCTGTGTTAAGACCACAAAGCCGCTTAAAAAAATTGCCTCCCATTCTACCGCTTGAAATAAATTATACGTGGTATTATAAGTTCTGCCTTTTACTCAAAAGCTCTGCGTTTTACTCAAAGTTAAAAAGCGAAAATTAATCAAAGACAAGGCAAAATAACACATGAAAAAAATCATTATGATACATAGTGCATCTAAATGCGGTTTGTCTAAGAGAATTCAGAACGTTACCTGCGGTTTTACACACTATTTACATGAGTTATGGAGCATGTGTACAAATGCACACACAAAAGCCATTTGTCTTTCCCACAGAAGAGAATCATTCTTTTACCTTATTTTCAATTGTCTTAAAAAGACAACACTAGATCATTGTCATACACCATACACAGCACTTCATTTACACCCCAAATGTCTAAAAACATAGGTCAGCAGTCCACCAACTTATAATTAATTCCACTTTTATTCTAGCTGCATCTAGTCCCAAAAACACTGGAACTACACTTGTATTACCCTGCCCTAACATCTTATCTTTCCTTGTTTTCCAAATTGCTAGTTTGGCAGTAGGCTACCTGATAAAAATGTATCAATACCACACTTATTTTCTGTTGAACAGAGTACATTGGACCATATATAAACAATTATAAAGAAAAATCCAGACCAAAAGATAAAAACAAATTTCTTAAAATCGAGGAAAGATCACCCAAATGTAAGCACTGTACAAATAAATGAGACGATGATTCTGCCTCCAAACAAAAAGGACAGCCCACCCCAACACTAGGATCAAGGTGCACCACATGTTTGTTCGTAGCTATTGCTCCATGAACAATCCTCCACTGGGGGTCACTTGTCCGTTTGTCAATTGGACCGTTGTACAGGACACGCCAGCAGCCTTTAGGAGAAGATTCAAATCCAAAAAATCTGTCGATTTTGTTGAGCTTACACCAGTTAAACCCTTGGCATTAGACAGTTTGACACAAATCAAAAACAAGCCTTCTTCCGGACCGATTCAAAATCGTCCAAACCTGGGATTTTAAAAGTCAGTAAATATTGCTCATCCTCTTCCCAATAATCTACTGCAGAGTGAGAGACTGAACGTCAAGGCAAGTAATCCACAAACTCGAATCATAGAAGCTTGATCATTCATTTCTTCCTTCAGACGACATGGCATAAAACAAAGATAAACAATATAAAGTTAACAAAAATGACTTGACAGGACTTAAAAGAGAAACCGGTTCAATCAGACCATGGAGACTTCCACCTTTCCTTATAAAGGTATTAGATGAGACCATTTAACACAATGGGGGATAATTAGACAATTCTCAACATTAACAACCAACACAACATCTTTACACGAGTTTTGTAAAATAAGCATATCCACAATTATCGATAAACTCAACCAATAATTTATACTTGATTTGTCGGCTTAAAACCCAATCCGTTGAGAAATTGTACTTGAATTCTCCCCCCGGCTCATCGGTAGATGGCACGTCCTGCCGGAACCAAGATTGCATAAGTTCCTTGCTCATGTCCGGTAAATATGAGCAAGGAACTTCAATAAAGTTAATTGACAAAATAAATTCTGCACTGCTGCTAGTCACATGGCCCAACTTTGTATATCCAGCAGCATGCAACCTTGAACGTAAATATGCAGTTGACAGAACATGTGACGAAAAAAAAAGAATTTAAAAACAATGGCTCTTCCAGCAGCCAAGGCCCAGCCAATAGATCTTGAAGAGTTTCCATCACAATGTTCAGCAGTGTAAAGTTTTGAATAAAAATCTACAGCATGACTACTTATTTCTCTTACATTATGCCTCATTTCCCAGTAGGCAGAAGGAGACAAACCATCTGTTTCTGTTTTGCTACCTTTCACTCTAAATTAAAAAAGAAAGCACTTGGAGCATCCATGTCTGCAATCGAAATATATATCGAGACCTTACCAAAGCCCCCTTGACTCTCTTGTTTAAATATGAACCCAACACCATTTTTTGTAATGTATTATTAATTTAGCTTCTATAGAAAATATCTCATTTTCAACAGACTTTTGTGGAATAAGCAGTATATTGCAGGCAAAACGTTATATTATTGACTTTACCTATACGTCCCACAACTGACTTTTTCAAAAGTATCTTTGTTATTTTTCCACTCTGGACAAAAAACTTCAAAAAATCGGCTAAAATCTTTATCTCGCATTAATCTAGAATTAACATACCAAAGGGAGGACATATTCACACTCTGAGATAGACTCAGAATTAGACTCTAATTCATCAATTAGAACCAATTTGTGATCCGTTAAACTCGTCGGAATAATAGAAACTTTAGAAACTTTTTTTTAAGTTTTGGAAATATAGATTCTGTCCTAAGGAGCTGCACTGACTATCAATTGTTTATTTTCATTAGATAGGGACACCTGCAAATATCCACAAGATCAGCTGCTTTTATTACCCTTGCAAAACAGGATGTGGATTGAATATGAGGTTCTTCCGTATTTCAATTAACTGTAAAATCTCCCGTACAATTCCAGTCCCCTCTGACAATAACATTTCCATCATTAAAACATTGCTTTAAAACCTTACTTAAAACATTAAAAACAATAATCTTTCACAACCTAAATTTGGGGCATACACATTAATAAAATAAAAAATGCTCCCCTTAATATCAGCTTTGACCATAATAAGGCGACCCTTTATTAGTTCGTCTGTATTTCGAATATTAACTCTTAATTAAGTTGAAAAGAGAACTGCCACTCCTGCACTCAAATAACTTAACTCAATTTATACTGCCCACTCCACCATTTTCCCCACTCTATTTCATTGCTAACATCACTATGCGTTTCTTAGAACATAAAAAGTTGCATGCGATTTTTCTCCATTGTCTCAGACACTAGAGCAGGCTTGTGCATATCTCTCCCCCCATTAATATTAAGGGAACCTACTCTCAAAAATCCCATATTAAAAGGAGAGAGAAAATTAGCAATAGAACCAGTAAAGCCGAAAGAAACACCCTGTGATGCATGAGATTGTCAATTATTTCAAAACCTTTTCAAGACATTTTCCTTTTTATTATTTCTTTTACACTTTCTTATCGTTGTTATACATTTCCTTAACCAAAATATTTTCTTCTCACTTAACACGGCAAAACACTTCTTTTGATAAACCTTCACTGAATTTTTACAAATGTCAGGGAAGTAATTTTTCACATCAATCTGCTTCCCAAAAGTGTCATCCAAGAAAACTTTAATCTCATCCAAAGGATACAATGAAGAATCCTCTTGTAAAAGCTCTTGAGAATACAACTCAGCACTGCACTGACTATTTTCCTGTGAACAAGTATCCATCTCACATAAAGGTCTCTTATCAGCCAGATTTTCATCCACACTATTCTCATCATCATCACCACAATCCAGCTCCTGTTCCTTTTCCACTAAAGACTCCGCTAGCAATGCCAGGGCTGAATCCCGCTAGTACTCTGTTTCACCTGCATTCCAACCTCCAACATATCAACAATATTTCCCCCCACACTCTCGACCACAAAGCTACCACGATCAGAAACACTAACGATTTTCTACGCTTCATTATCAAATTGAGCACCAACAGTAGAAGATGCATTCATTTCTGAAGACCTTACCTCAGAAGAATCTTTCTCCTGCTCAACTCCTCCAGCAGACTCTCGTTCAGGTCGATCACCAATTTCTGCTCTTGACATCGTACCATCCGATGTCTCCACATTTAAAACGCCGGTTTGTGCATAAACCTGTAGCGGGTACGACCGAAGGCGTTAACCAAGAGAAGGGGCGTGGCTGGAGGGATAAAGGCAGCCGGTAGGAAGGAGTTGTGAGTGTGTCTGTTGCTGGCCGGCAAGAATAGCGGGTGACACACCGACTCTCAGGTGGATGTTGTTGCGTGGTAGACGGGTCTTGTGCAACACTCAAGTGGAACTTCGAAAAGGTAACCCGTCTGATTATGGTGGTGTATAGGATGGTGGTTTTAATAGGATAAAGTTTTAACGTGTTGTATATTGTAGTTTGGTGACGTCGGAAGTAGGTGGATGTGCATGCCGGAATCGTGGAAGTGTTTGTGCGAGACCGTGTGCGAGGGCGCACATGGGCGGGGCTCATTGGACTAGTTATACGGGTATGGAGGGTTGTATGATTAGGGAATGTGGAACAAGGTTTTAATATAATAAAGTGGTTTGTTTTTCCTTTGCAGTGTGGCAACAGCTATTTGGACTCAGTGTGGCCTAATCGTTGCTCTTGTTATTCCTTTATTTTTGGGGTTGTTTTTCAGTTTTGATGTATGATGATGTTTCCTCTAGTCCGCCAGTAAAGCAGGGTATTTCGGCCTAGTATGGTGGCCCAGGCGGACTAGTTATTTCTCTGTTTGTTGGTTTGTTTGTTCTTTTGTTTCCTGTCAAATTCCTCTCACTGTGTGAGTACCACAGGGATGGACGGTAAGGTGCTGTAGGCAGAGATGAGCCATCTATTAACCGTATGCAGAGTGTTTCACTATGGTGTTCCTTTGAAGTTATTTTATGATTTGTTTGTATCTCTTTTCTTCAATTTGGTTTGCTGTGCTGTGGATGTATGTGAACGCTCATCTCTGCTGAGGTAATTTGGGGACCATCCTTGTGTGTAGCCTTTGTGTGAGTGCCACCAATAAACTCTGGCAACTTTTACCTGAACCGGTTGGGTGTGCGAGTATTCATTGTAACATTTTGGCGTAGTCGGCTTTTCTTTATTGGTGGCATAAAGATAATTTTGGTGGGAGTAATTGTTTTTTATTTTTGGGGGGGTTAACAAGAGCAACCTTAGGCTGTGGTGGACGGCGGAGATTGTGGAAGGATTCGGATTACATCGTTGGAAAAGAGTGCAAGTGGCTCTATGGATTCCGAGCAGCAAAGACGGGAGGTGGATTCACCAGCCTCGCCAGGGTCTTCAAGTGGAAATATGGCCAATGCTGACTCAGCTGTAATGGACAGAGGGCAACAAGTGTTGTTTATTCAACAGGCTGAGAAGGTACCAAAATTCTCAGGAGTTTTGAATGGGACTGATGCTCTTACTGTAGAAGAATGGATTGAACTAGTTGAAATGCATGTTCATACTAAAGCTACAGCTAAAGAGAAAGCATTGTGGGTGTATAATCATTTAGAGGGTGCCGCTCGATTAGAAGTTAAATATCTCCCAAAGGCAGAAAAGGAATGTGTAGAAAGTATATTTAGAGTGCTAAGAGAAGTTTATGGGTGTTCACACTCTCATATTTCCCTGCAACGTGAGATGGGGGTTGGAGAATGTGTGTGGATTATAGACAGTTAAATGCCAAGACAAGGAAGGATGCTTTTCCATTGCCACGGATCGAGGAGTCTTTGGATGGGCTCACTGGGGCAAAATGGTTCTCTACGCTGGACTTAGCCAGTGGTTATAGTCAGGTGGAGGTGGCAGAGAAAGACCGGGCTAAGACTGCTTTCTGCACCCCGTTTGGACTATTTGAATTTAATAGAATGCCATTTGGGCTATGTAATGCGCCTGGTACTTTCCAGCGCCTTATGGAGCGTATGTTTGGAGACTGTCGGTACCAATCAGTGTTGTTATATCTGGATGATCTAATTGTGTTTTCATCTTCGGTGCACCAGCACTTGGGGAGGCTGGAAGAAGTGTTTTGTAGGTTGCAGAGACAGGGCTTGAAGGCAAAATTGTCTAAGTGTAATTTTTTTCAGACACAGGTGAAGTACCTTGGCCATGTCGTCTCGACGGAGGGGGTGGCGACAGACCCTGATAAGGTTGCAGCGGTGAGGGAATGGAAAACTCCTAGTGACTTGGCAGAGCTACGTTCTTTTCTTGGTTTTGCCAGTTACTACCGCAGATTTATTGCAGGGTTTGCAAAGATGGCAGCACCGTTACATCAAGTAGTAGCGCAGTTAAGTGTGGCAAGGAAGCGGGGTAAAACCCAGAGGAAGCCTATTGCCTCATGTTGGAGTACAGCGTGTGATACATCTTTTGATCAGCTGAAACAAGCTTTGATTTCCGCTCCGGTTTTAGCCTACGCAGATTTTCAGAAGCCATTCGTGTTAGAGGTGGATGCCAGTCACTCGGGGTTAGGGGCAGTATTATCGCAGGAACATGATGGGCAGCGACGACCAGTGGCGTTTGCGAGTAGGGGCCTTAGGCCATCAGAGAGAAACATGCAGAACTATAGTTCAATGAAGTTAGAGTTCCTGGCCCTTAAGTGGGCAGTCTCTGAGAAATTTAGGGAATATCTGCTAGGGTCACCCTGTGTTGTGTACACGGATAATAACCCTTTGAGTTACTTGAATACAGCTAAATTGGGAGCAGTAGAACAAAGATGGGCTGCCCAGCTAGCCGCATTTGATTTGACTCTGAAGTACCGCCCAGGGACCCGAAATGGTAATGCGGATGCATTGTCTCGTCAGTATAGTGAACCACAGCTGCCTGAGACGTCAGGGGATATAGTAGATGCGCTATGCTTTGGTGTTCAGGCAGAAGTTTCTACTTTCCCAGGGTGCTCCGAAGTCGAGTTGGCTAGGCTACAGGAACGAGATCTGGTGATTGGGCCATTGATCCCGTATTTGAGGGAGGGGCGGTTCCCCGGTCCAAAGGAGCGATCAGTGTTTGGGGTAGGGACAAAGGAACTTCTCAGGCAGTGGGAGCGCCTGAGGGAGAAGGATACAGTGATGTATCGTTGCCTGCACACTCCGGATGGAGGAAAGGAGGGTTATCAGTTAGTTTTGCCAAAGTGTTTACAGGAAGAAACATTGTCTAGCCTCCATGACAAGCATGGGCATCAAGGTGTGGAGAGAACTCTGCAGCTAGTGAGGGGACGCTGCTATTGGCCAGGTATGACGAGGGATGTGGAGAAGTGGTGTCAAGAGTGTGGTAGGTGTATCTTGGCTAAAGCCGTGCAGCCTAAGGTTAGGCCCTTTTTGGGAAGCATCCAGGCGAATCGGCCCCATGAGGTTGTAGCAATAGATTTTACAGTGTTGGAACCAGCATCTGACGGCCGAGAGAATGTACTGGTGCTAACAGACGTTTTCTCAAAGTATACCCAAGCCATCCCTACCAAAGACCAACGGGCTAGCACAGTGGCAGATGTGTTAGTGAAGCACTGGTTTAATTTGTTTGGCCCCCCTAGTAGGATTCATTCCGATCAAGGCAGAAATTTTGAGAGTAGCTTAATACGGCAGCTGTGTAAAATCTATAATATTCAGAAGAGTCGTACAACACCGTACCACCCACAAGGTAACGGGCAATGTGAGCGGTTTAACCGTACCTTGCACGACTTACTACGCACTTTACCCCCCGATCAGAAGAGACGCTGGCCACGGTACCTAGCGCAATTAGTCTATGCCTATAACACCACAGTCCATCAGTCAACGGGTAGGACGCCTTATTTTCTGATGTTCGGTAGGGAGCCCCGTCTACCGGTGGATTTTCTGTTTGGAGAGGAGACTGCAGAGGGAGACGGTGGGGTGGAAGATTGGGTGAGGGAACATCAGGAGGTATTGGGGAAGGCCTATAGGCATGTAAGGGAACGGTTGCAAGCAAGGAGGCAGTTACGAGATCGGAATTACGAGCCCAAGGTAAATGACACTGGTATAGGAGAGGGGGAGTTTGTGTATACCCGTAATCATGCCATTAAGGGCCGTAATAAGATTCAGGACCGGTGGGATGCCACTCTGTATAAAGTGGTGCGGCAGCCTAGGGAAGGGGGTGCCCCTTACACTATTATCCCTGTGGGCCAAGAGGGTCCAATACGACAGGTACACAGAGCGGAACTCAGGGGTGTACCCGCTGCAGTGGTGGGGATAGGAGACCGTTCTGGGGCCGAAGGAGAGGCCCAGGAGGAAAGTGAGGTTCATATGGCTGATTGTGAGGTAGAGTTTCACCCGGTGGCGATGTCCCAGGATGATTCAGGGGAAGAGAATGGATCTCCAGACTCACCGGTAAGCGATCTTGGAGAGGAAAGGGTGTTTGAAGGGATAGAAGACGCCCCGCAAATAGGCAAGGGTCCTCGCAGATCTGTTAGAAGTACTGCTGGTAGACATTCAAACCCCTATCGGTTGCTAAGATCAGCTGGGGGAACGGAGGAGGTAGATGATTAGAAAAAATGTTTTTTTCATCGTCGGGTCGCCGATGCAATTCGAGGGGGTGGAATGTAGCGGGTACGACCGAAGGCGTTAACCAAGAGAAGGGGCGTGGCTGGAGGGATAAAGGCAGCCGGTAGGAAGGAGTTGTGAGTGTGTCTGTTGCTGGCCGGCAAGAATAGCGGGTGACACACCGACTCTCAGGTGGATGTTGTTGCGTGGTAGACGGGTCTTGTGCAACACTCAAGTGGAACTTCGAAAAGGTAACCCGTCTGATTATGGTGGTGTATAGGATGGTGGTTTTAATAGGATAAAGTTTTAACGTGTTGTATATTGTAGTTTGGTGACGTCGGAAGTAGGTGGATGTGCATGCCGGAATCGTGGAAGTGTTTGTGCGAGACCGTGTGCGAGGGCGCACATGGGCGGGGCTCATTGGACTAGTTATACGGGTATGGAGGGTTGTATGATTAGGGAATGTGGAACAAGGTTTTAATATAATAAAGTGGTTTGTTTTTCCTTTGCAGTGTGGCAACAGCTATTTGGACTCAGTGTGGCCTAATCGTTGCTCTTGTTATTCCTTTATTTTTGGGGTTGTTTTTCAGTTTTGATGTATGATGATGTTTCCTCTAGTCCGCCAGTAAAGCAGGGTATTTCGGCCTAGTATGGTGGCCCAGGCGGACTAGTTATTTCTCTGTTTGTTGGTTTGTTTGTTCTTTTGTTTCCTGTCAAATTCCTCTCACTGTGTGAGTACCACAGGGATGGACGGTAAGGTGCTGTAGGCAGAGATGAGCCATCTATTAACCGTATGCAGAGTGTTTCACTATGGTGTTCCTTTGAAGTTATTTTATGATTTGTTTGTATCTCTTTTCTTCAATTTGGTTTGCTGTGCTGTGGATGTATGTGAACGCTCATCTCTGCTGAGGTAATTTGGGGACCATCCTTGTGTGTAGCCTTTGTGTGAGTGCCACCAATAAACTCTGGCAACTTTTACCTGAACCGGTTGGGTGTGCGAGTATTCATTGTAACAAACCCTTCATACTTTACACAAAAAGACACATCCAGCAATCGCTCAGGAGACTAAGATCATGTTAACCTGTCTCCTAAAAGACATTACATGCCTCAAGGCCGGATGTTTACATCCTAACGATATCACTTTAAACTGACCGACAAACTGACCAAAACTAATCAACTCACGCTCCAACAACTCATTTGATATGAATGGCGCATGTTTGAGATGGTTATTTTAACGGAAGCCGCATAGAGTGAAGTAACTTGTCCAAAGTTTCCATAAACAATAAGGCCGCTCTCAATTACTCCATAATAGAGATGCGCGGATGAGCTAAAATGTCACCCGCATCCGCTGCTTCAAATCAATTATCCACCCGCCATCCGCCCGCACGTATAATTTTCTATGATATAGATATCCGCACCCGACCCGCAACCGATCGTCACTTTAATTCATCTAATTATTTTCTTTAAGCGTGATGTTATCAGATTCAGTGACGTTAGAACTAGTCTGTCAATATCCGATATTAAAATGAATCGTAAAATGCTTTTAAATGAACATTTATTTGTATAACAAAAAGTTTGGCTTCGGCCACACAAACACTGCTCAAATAATTTGAAATATTATACTGGAACATTCCTAAAACAGATATTCAAAGTAACAATAAAGAACTTTTTTCTTTCCAGAAAACAGAAAGAAAATTCAGCATTAGCTACTTGGCCTTTTCTTTTGCACTGTGCAAACACAGAATAGCATCTACTGTGCCTGGATTCAGACGATTCCGCCTCGCCTCTAAAACCCGCACTAAATGAGCGTTCGCTTGCACATCTTGTTGCAGGAATGCACAATATTCTCCTAGCAAGTCGCCGCAGTCGTGGAAATAAGCGATCTTGTTTGTCCCAGAATAACACTTTTTCCTCTGATGACTCATCTAACAGAAAGTTTCTCCCGGATCTGTTTCGCCTCCATTTCTGCATTAAGAAAAGAACCCCCCTCCACTGTCGACACCCGCGTATTTCTTTTACATGAGTGCAAAATTGCCGGTTGCCTGGTTGAAACTGCTATTAAAACACATTCGTATTTTAAAGAAATGTTGTTATAAATAATTGTATTATTAACGAATGATCTCATCAACCCGCGACCCACCCGCAATTAATCAGAATATATTTTTTATTACCCGACCCACCCGACCCGCGGATCATCCGCAGCGCCCGCGGATTTAACCGCCATCCGCGCATCACTACTCCATAATGTGCCTTCAGGAAAACCACAACGGCTTCATTCATACACGCAGCATAAGAAATATTTTCATGACCCACCACCTCTCCCGTTGCGATAAGAACCCAATCCACATTTACACCGTCAGCAGGTATGCACCTGAAGCCATTAAGCAGGCACGGCGTCTCATCTTGAGACGCCATCCCTTTCGCGATAAACTCACTTCAACAACAGAATGAAACAAACACCCAAAACAAGCAAATATATAACAAGGTGCTGAAAGCATTCTTTAGAAATGTTGGCCCATATTGATAGGATACAGCATTGTGGCGGATGTCGATGATCCTGGGTCGGGTCAGTTTATCTTTTATTTATTGGAATTCATTTCAGTAAAGAATGCACAAAGACATTAATTTGGGTTTAATAAACTTTATTTAACTTTCGTTAAGAGTTAAGTGTACGTACTCTTTAACGTTTAGTTTGCTGAATGTTTTCTTACCGATCTCATTGCTTGCTTGTCTGTTATGGCCGACACCGGTGAGCTGGCGTACCGTCAAAAGGGATCCGGGCGGAAATGTCGGATGTATATATATGGTTCCAGCCAATGATTGGGCCGCAACAATCCCGGTTTCTACATTGGGGGACTCCATGGACTATTTTTTTTAGAAATAGGAAGTACATTTATAAGTGAAGTCATTTGACTGTGTTAATTGAAATGCTTGTGTATGTTTATTTCGATGTTTTCATATTTGTTTGTTGTGTATAATGGCCATTATGTGTTTGTGTATTCCCTTTTTTGTTGTAGTAATTAGTGTGTATAAGTTGGTTGGTTGTGTTTGTATGGAGGGTGGTCTGGATGAGAACAGGTCCTGTAGTCCCTAGACCTCTGTAAATGTTTGAGAGGCATATGCAGTTACTTGTGTTTATCGTTCAGGGGTTTTTGTTTTCTTCTTATGAATACTTTGGTTTCACTTTGATAACCTAATGCTGTGGAAAATAAACCCCTAATCGTTAACAGAAGCCTGCTGTCCCTGTGTTCTTCCTTTATTGGTCACGCCCATCACAAGCATCTTGCAGTTGATGGAGATTTGTAGGATGCACATCCAGGGCACAAGGCTCCCGTTCCACGACATCCCAAAGATGCTCTATTGGGTTGAGATCAGGGGCCTCATTTATAAAACTTTGCGTCAGAGGTGGCGTACGGATGAAACATAGGACGTGCGTATGCACAGAAATATTCAGATTTATAAAACCGTGCGCACGCACATCCTACGCAGTTTTCCCTTAATAAATCACAATCAATTCTAAATGTAGCGCAGCTTTTGCGGCTTCATGTCACGCCCATAGTTGCCCATAAATAGTCTGTGAAACGCCCACAAGTTAATAATCGATTGCGAAATCATGGCAAACACAGAGAGGAAATAAAAAAACGTAACATCACTCAATGTGAAGTAGAAGTTATCGTTGGCGAGGTGGAAAAGAGGAGAAAAATGTTGTTTGGAGGGCACAGTGTGGGCATTACTAATGCCAAAAAGGCACTTGAGTGGCAAAATGTTGCAGACACCGTAAATGCTGTAGCCTCACAACCTCGGACCGAGGCCGAAATAAAAAAGAAATGGTCGGACATCAAGGTCGAGGCAAAAAGCGCCTAGCGCTCCATCGTCACAGTGTGTCTGCCACGGGTGGAGGAAATGGGAAATAGTTCAGTGCAAATGTAATTTCTTGCAGCATTTTGAATGGTTGAGACATACGTCATACGTTATTTTATCAAAAATAAAACAAACTAAAGGCATATGCATGAATACCATGATTCCGTAGCTGATGAAGAATTTTTACTATGAAAACAACTTTCCCCAATGAACAATTAATACATCTATCTATCTATATATCTATCTGTCTATCTAATTGCATCTATCTGCTCCACCAGACGGACACATTGTCGAGAATATCATTTTTGTACATTATTTCGTTCTGTTTACCATATTATTTATGATGATGAATTGCATAACATGCCAAGATTATTGCAGAACATATTTCATGCATAAATTGCATTTCTGTTGTAATTTTCGTTTGATTTTGTTTGTTTTACACTGCAGATCGATCAAACGTGTGTTCGTTTAGGCTGTTAATTGTAAGACTTGCTTTGTGAAGTCTTCATGTTATTTATGAGAGGCAGTGTTGTCATTTCTTTTACACAACAGTCTACAGTTTCACACACTTGCACGTATTTCTTCCATCTGCCGACGGTGTCGCCATTTCTCATTTCACCCGTTTTGTGCGTACGCCTGGGTCACAGCTTGCGTGAAGGACCGCGCATTTTCCCGATTTTTTATAAATACCAATAATTGCATAGAGAGCGGCGTACGCCTTCATTTGTGCGTACGCAACATTTATAAATGAGGCCCCTGGTGACTGTGGGGGCCATTTTAGTACAGTGAACACATTGTCATGTTCAAGAAACCAATTTGAAATGATTCGAGCTTTGTGACATGGTGCATTATCCTGCTGGAAGTAGCCATCAGAGGATGGGTATAGGTGGTCATAAAGGGATGGACATGGTCAGAAACAATGCTCAGGTAGGCCGTGGCATATAACGATGCCCAATTGGCACTAAGGGGCCTAAAGTGTGCCAAGAAAACATCCCCCATACCATTTCACCACCACCACCAGCCTGCACAGTTGTAACAAGGCATGATGGATCCATGTTCTCGTTCTGTTTACGCCAAATTTGGACTCTACCATCTGAATGTCTCAACAGAAATCGAGACTCCTCAGACCAGGCAACATTTTTCCAGTCGTCAACGGTCCAATGTTGGTGAGCTTGTGCAAACTGTAGCCTCTTTTTCCTATTTGTAGTGGAGATGAGTGGTACCTGGTGGGGTCTTCTGCTGTTGTAGCCCATCCGCCTCAAGGTTGTGCGTGTTGTGGCTTCACACATGCTTTGCTGCATACCTTGGTTGTAACCAGTAGATATTTCAGTCAAAGTTGCTCTTCTATCAGCTTGAATCAGTCGGCCCATTCTCCTCTGACCTCTAGCATCAACAAGGCATTTTCGCCCACAGGACTGCCGCATACTGGATGTTTTTCCCTTTTCACACCATTCTTTGTAAACCCTAGAAATGGTTGTGCGTGAAAATTCCAGTAACTGAGCAGATTGTGAAATACTCAGACCGGCCCGTCTGGCACCAACAACTATGCCATGCTCAAAATTGCTTCAATCACCTTTCTTTCAAGTCAAGTCAGCTTTATTTATATAGCGATTTCCATTGCTACAAAGCAGCTGTACAAGAAAACATGGACTATAAGTAAAACATAAAAGGTTATGGAAGTCAAAACACAGATCAAATATCAGACACACAATAAATTCCTATATGCAGTGTTAATTAAATAAGACTATCAAATTCTAGCAGCCCCCCGGCCAGGCAAACAGTGCAAAACAGTATGCAAACGGTGGCGAGGAACCCAAAACCCCATTGGAGGACAAAAAAACCTCAGAGGGAATCCAGGCCTAACCAGGGGATTCCAGTTCCCCTCTGGCAAAAACTGCAGCATCTGCACAAGCTTGACAGTGCTTGCACAACAAGGCAAAATAAAAAAAGTTAGATTTAAAATTATCATTAATAATCTAATAGCGGCTGAAGTTTTGTAGAGTCGCCACGTCCTTCGTCCAGCATTTGTCAGGTCTGGGAATGGATTGCGCCCTGCCCGCTCCGCTAACCTTGGACTGCATCCTGCCCGCTCTAGTAACCTTGGAACAATGAGACAAGACTGGCTGAGAGTAGAGTACTGTTCTGCACTCTTTGATGCAACAAATGCATCAGTTGTTATTGGAAGTGTCCCTGGTTCCGGTTGATCTAACTAGTGCAGCCTAGATCTTTGAAATATATATATTATGATAGTGTAGTGTATGCAAGATTAAAAAGATGCGTCTTTAGTCTAGATTTAAACTGACAGAGTGTGTCCGTCTCCCGGACAGTGCAGGGAAGACTGTTCCAAAGTTTAGGTGCTAGATAGGAATATGATCTGCCGCCTGCACTTGATTTTGAAATTCTAGGTATTACCAACTGACCTGACACCTGAGAGCGTAGTGCACATGATGGACTGTAATACGTGAGAAGTTCTCTCTCAAGTAATGAGGAGCTAAACCATGCAAGGCTTTACAGGTAATAAGCAAGACTTTAAAGTTTATGCAATGCTTTATAGGTAACCAGTGCAAGGCTGACAGAACCGGGCTAATATGCTCATACTTTTTTGTACGTGTAAGAACTTGAGCTGATGCATTTTGGACCAGTTGGAGTTTTTGTAATAGGCCTGCAGGGCAACCACCTAATAGTGAATTACAGTAATCTAGTTTTACTGTACCGGAGAAGCAATTTAGCAGCAGAAGCGTACAGAACTGTGTGAGTGTATTTAAATTGTGTCTTGTTGAGTTTTAGTACTGTGTTAAACTGAGAAATCGCTTTGTATTTACTTCCACTCTGTCACGTGTGGAAACCACGGCTAGTATCGTTCCTTCGTTCGTTCTTGGGCTAGTTTAATTTGTTTGCTTTGTGTGCGCGTGTCATCTGAGGGCGGGGCCAGTTGAATTTAAGTAATTTGACGCGTATTTAAAAAGCGTCTACCCACCGCGGCAGCGGTCGCGTGCAGCCCTCATCGCGTGAAGACGGAAGAGAGTAAAGACATCGACTCTACCTGCGCGCGAGTCCACCGAGTATTGCACTTCTTTTGTATTATTATTTTTCTGTTTTGTATCAACACCTGCACTTTTTGTCTTACTTGTTTGCACTAACACTTATTCCGTTATTGTTATCTTAAATGTTTCTCCCTATTTTCTTTCTGCTTCTCTTAAATATGTGTTTTAAAATCCTTTCTGTTATCACAACACGAAAATCATCTGCCGCATGCCGAAGGCGACGCAATGCTAATAACCATCTAGATCTGATCTTCACAAGGTACTGCTCCACTCATCACTCTCAGGTCACCCCGCTGCACACGTCTGATCACTTCTTCGTCACCCTTGACCTCGACCTCACTGCTCCGGATATCGCAGATGTCTCACCGATGGTCACCTTCCGGCGCAACCTGCGGTCTCTCCCTCCCTCCTGTTTTTCCTCTGCTGTCTTCTCTGCACTCCCCCCCTCTGATGAGTTCTCTCTTTTGAATACAGACAATGCCACAGACACTCTGTGTTCCACGCTTTCATCCTGCTTGGACAACCTATGCCCTCTTGCATCTGGACCAGCCCGTCCATCCCCGTCGGCTCCCTGGTTATCGGATGTACTGCGTGAGCACCGCGCCAGCCTCCGGTCAGCTCAGAGAAAATGGCGCAAGTCAAAAGACCCTGCAGACCTCTCTCTCTACCAATCTCTTCTCTCTTCTTTCTCTGTAGATATCACCTCTGCAAAAACAGATTACTACCACTCGAGGATCTGCAACTCTCCGGACTCTCGAACGCTCTTCAAAACCTTCTCTGCTCTCCTCTGTCCGCCTGCTCCCGCACCTTTATCGGAGTTAACAGCTGCTGATTTTGCATCGTTCTTCGTAAAGAAAACTACTGCCATCAGCAGCCAGTTCTCTACACCACCATCTGTCGAACCCGCCCATATCCCTGACACGTGTGTGCTCCCCGCCTTTTCTACTCTGTCTGAAGCTGATGTCTCAAAGGTCATTGGCTCCAACCACCCTACCACCTGCCCACTGGATCCCATCCCCACCCATCTCCTCCAGGCCATCTCTCCAACGGTTGTGCCTGCTCTGACCGACATCATCAACTCTTCGCTCACCACTGGGACATTTCCCACAGCGTTCAAAGAGGCCCGCATCACACCGCTTCTAAAGAAACCCACCCTGGACCCTACACTGCTAGAAAACTACAGGCCTGTCTCCCTTCTTCCCTTCATCGCCAAAGCCCTGGAGCGAGTTGTGTTCAATCAGCTCTCCGCCTTTCTCATGCAAAACAACCTCCTGGACAGCATTCAGTCTGGGTTCAAGACCGGTCATTCCACAGAGACTGCACTGATCTCAGTCATCGAAGCCCTGAGACTGGCAAAAGCATCATCCATGTCATCTGTGCTCATCCTACTGGATCTGTCTGCTGCCTTTGACACTGTCAATCATCACATCCTCCTGGCTTCTCTCAGTGCTATGGGTGTCTCTGGAATGGCGTTGCAATGGTTTGAGTCCTACCTCTCGGGTAGGTCATTCAGAGTATCCTGGAGAGATGAGGTCTCCGCGTCCCAACAGCTCAACACGGGGGTGCCACAGGGCTCAGTGCTTGGACCGCTACTCTTCTCCATTTACATGACATCCCTCGGCTCGGTCATTCAGAAGCATGACTTCTCCTATCACTGCTATGCCGACGACACACAACTCTACTTGTCATTTCAACCGGACGATCCGACGGTCGCTGCTCGCATCACGGCATGCCTGAGTGACATCTCGCTTTGGATGAAGGATCATCACCTGCAGCTAAACCTTGCAAAAACGGAACTGCTTGTGATCCCGGCCAACCCAAAGATTCACCACAACCTTGCCATTCAACTAGGCTCATCAACGATTACACCGTCCAGCACAGCCAGAAACCTGGGAGTGGTAATCGATGATCGGCTTAACCTCAAAAGTCATGTTGCCAGCCCCGCCCTGTCCTGTAGATTCATCCTCTACAACATTAGGAAAATTAGACCTTTCCTATCAGAGCACTCTACGCAAGTCCTAGTCCAGGCTCTTGTCCTGTCCAAGCCGGACTATTTCAATGCGCTTCTGGCTGGACTTCCTGCTTGCACAATCAAACCTCTCCAGATGATCCAGAATGCGGCGGCAAGAGTGGCCTTCAATGAACCGAAGAGAGCGCATGTAACTCCGCTCTTCATCAGGTTACACTGGCTCCCTGTTGCCGCCCGCATAAAGTTCAAAGCTTTGCTCCTAGCCTACAAGACCAACACCGGATCTGCACCATTGTATCTCCACTCGCTAATGCAGATCTATGTTCCTGCCAGATCACTGCGGTCTGCAAAGGAACAACGACTAGTGGCACCATCCCAAAAAGGAAAAAAGTCACTCTCCCATACCTTCTCTGGATCTGTTCCACATTGGTGGAATGATCTACCAGCTGCTACAAGATCAGCAGACTCGGTTGCCATCTTTAAAAAACGCCTAAAAACGCATCTCTTCCGTCAACACATCGCTGATTGATTTTCCTAATTATCTTCCCTTAAAAAATAAATAAATAAATAAATTAGTAACCTCACTATTCTTAGCTTTTTATACTGTGCTGGGCTTTAATGGACTAGTTTGATGCCCTTAGGCAACAAAATACATATGTTGTTATAATTGCTTCCAATGTTTCCTCATCTGTAAGTCGCTTTGGATAAAAGCGTCTGCTAAATGACTAAATGTAGTCTTGATGTCATAAAGGCATATATAAGCTTCTCTGCATCTGATGGTGACAGCATATGACGTAGTTTAGATATATTTTTAAGATATAAAAACGCAATTTTACAGGTGTTGGCGACCTGGTTCTCAAATGACAGAGTACTGATCGAATATAAAGCCAAGATTCTTAGCTGAAGATGAGGGTTTTATGGAAGATCCGTCAATAGTTAAGCAGTATTCTTGGTTGTTACGTTGGGCGGTTTTCGGTCCGATAAGTAACACTTCAGTTTTGTCCGAGTTCAGTAATAAAAAATTGCTACTAATCCACTTTTTTATATCGACTATCCACTATTCGATGGAATTGCTGTGTTTCATGAGGCTTCGAGGAAATATAAAGTTGGGTATCATCAGCATAACAGTGAAAGCTTACTCCGTGTCGCTTTATTATATCTCCTAGAGGTAGCATGTATAATGCGAAGAGCATAGGCCCTAAGACTGAGTCCTGTGGTACACCGTACTGGACTTGCGATTTGCGTGATACCTCATTGTTTATTGCTACATATTGAAAAGATCTAAGCCATTTCAAAGCTATTTCCTTAATATCGACATCATTTTCGAGTCTATGTAGGAGCATGCTGTGGTCAATGGTGTCGAATGCAGCACTAAGATCTAGCAGCACCAAGAGATACAACCTCGGTCAGACGCCATAAGCAGATCATTTGTAACTCTAATCAGAGCAGTCTCTGTACTGTGATGTGCTCTAAATCCAGACTGGAAATCTTCATTAATCTCATTCCTTTGGAGGAAGGAGCATATTTGAATTGAAACTACTTATTCCAGAACTTTAGATAAGAAAGGTAGATTCGAAATAGGTCTGTAGTTAACTAGTTCTCCAGGGTCCAGATGGTTTTTTTTGACAAGGGGCCTTATAACAGCCACCTTATATGCTTTAGGCACATGTCCTAATGTCAGAGATGAGTTAATAATGCTAAGTAGAGGATCTATAATTTCTGGCAGCATCTCTTTCATTAGATTTGTAGGTATAGGGTCCAGCATGCATGCAGTCGATTTAGATGATCTAATGATTTTAGATAGTTCATCGTAATATATAGTAGAAAATAAACGTAATTTCTCCTTAGAGGTGCTGTAGTTAGTCGTTTGTTCAGCGGTTTTCACTTCTGGTTGCATAGTTATAATTTTTTCTCGAATATCTTGGATTTTATTTGTGAAATATTTCATAAAATCATCACTGCTATGCTGGTATACAGAATCAGAAGTCGCTGACGATTTATTTTTGGTTAATTTAGCCACTGTATCAAATAAAAACCTAGGGTTATTTTGGTTTTCTTCTATTAGTGATGAAAGGTAGGCAGATCTAGACGTTTTTAGGGCTTTCCTGTATTTTTTATACTATCCTTCCAGGCAGTACGAAATACCTCTAATTTAGTTTTCTTAAAGTTGCGCTCCATTTTTCGTGCCGCTTTCTTTAGAGCCTGAGTGTGTTTATTATTCCACGGTGTCAGTCTGTCATTTTTAATCTTCTTTAAGCGCAGAGGAGCAACTATGTCTAGCGTTTCCGAGAAGGTGGCATTAATATTTTCAATGGAAAATCAAGATCTTCAACGTTATTACTCATGCTAGAGATTTGAGACAATTCAGGCAAATTATCAAGAAACGCACCTTTTGTAGTCAACGTTATTGTTCTACAATATTTGTAACTTGGAGTTTGATTTGCCACCATTGGGTAGTGAAGCAAGCATGATACCAGATAATGATCCGAAACGTCTTCGCTCTGCTGAAGGATTTTTAGCTGTGGCCTAATGGTTAGAGCGTTGGGCTTGTGATCAGAAGGTTGCCGGTTTTAATCTCAGTGCCAGCAGGTCATGACTGAAGGGCCCTTGAGCAAGGCACCTTCCCCCTGATTGCTCTCCACTGTATAAAACTACTTGTAAGTCGGTTTGGATAAAAGCGTCAAATGAATAAATGTAAAATGTAAATGCATCTGTATCATTGTCTACATGAATGTTAAAGTCACCAACAACAAAGACTAGTTCTGATAAGAACCCACCAAATTCTTTAATAAAATCTGTGTGGTGCCCTGGAGGCCTATATACAATAGCCAGAATAAATTTTAAAAATGTTTTGTCCTTAGTATTAGGTATTGATTCATCAAGTCCCATGACTTCAAAAGAATTGTATTTAGGATTAGACTTCTGAGAAATGCTAAAAGAGTTACGGTAAAGTGCAGCAACACCTCCCCCTCTGCCTTTTAGGCGAGGCTCGTGTTTATAATAATAATCTTGGGGGACAGACTCATTTAAAGCAATATAATCATCTGGCTTTAGCCATGTTTCTGTCAGACAGAGCATGTCTATTTTATGATCTGTTATCATATCATTAACAAAAAGTGCTTTATTAGAGAGAGATCTAATATTTAGCAATCCGAGTCGTAACAGTTGATTATCTGTATTATGTTCATGTTTAGTTAGTTTAACGTTAATTAAATTACCTTTGAGAGGTTTACGAATTATTTTATGTTTGCTAATCCGGGGGACAGACACAGTCTCTATTTTATGATGTTTGGGAGAAAGTATTATCGCATGTTGTGTATTTAGTGTGTTCTGCAACTTGAGACGGCAAGCAGACCGTTGGTTAAGCCATTCTGTCTGCTCCCTGACCTGGGCCCCAGTGAGTCAAGTTTTAGCATTAAGACTATATGCCATATTTCTAGACAGTAGAAAAGCTCCAGCCCAGGAGGGGTGGAGACCATCACTTTTCAACAGGTCAGGTCTGTCCTCAAAACTTTAATTTATTATTAATAAAAACAATATCATTCTGCAGGCACCACTCAGACAACCAGCCATTTAGATATGATAATCTGCTATGTATCTCATCACCACAATAAGCAGGGAGGGGGCCAGAGAATATTACAGTGTCTGACATCGTCCTTGCGAGCTCACACACCTCTTTAATATTATCTTTTGTGATCTCTGATTGACGGAGGCGAACATCATTTGTGCCGACGTGAATAACAATCTTACTGAATTTACTATTAGCCTTAGCCAGCACATTTAAATTTGATAGCACTTTCCCATTCTGACATTCAGTTTGGAGTTCAGGAGATTGTCTTGACCAGGACCAACTGGTTGGTTGAATGCAACTGGTTGGTTGATTAGATAATTGCATTAATGAGAAATTGAACAGGTGTTCCTAAAAATCCTTACACTTACATTTATTCATTTGGCAGGTGCTCTTACAAGTAGTTTTTTCTACAGTGGCACATTACTGCAGAGCAATCAGGGTTAAGGTGTCTTGCTCAAGGGCACTTCAGTCATGAAGATTCGAACCGGCAACCTTCTGATCACAAGCCCAACTCTCTAACTACCAGGCCACAGGACAGGACCCAGGACAGGACCTTTGCTGCACCATTTCAGCTCAAACAAAGTAAGATCATCCATAGATTTATAGAAGTTGAAATCAACCAAAACTCTGGATTTCAGAAAGGCTGAGAACAACACACTGAAGACTTGTCCAGGTTTTTGGTCAAATTAAGTTTTTTATACTAGTTTTTCTTGACCAACAATAAAGTTAAGTTATTGACAATCAAGACACCTACCCCATGCACAGTTAACACCCAAAATAAGCGTTTTGAGAGAGAACAATTCATTAAAACAACTAAAAAGACTCCTTAATGTAGAAAAAAGAGGTTCCAACCTAAAACGTTAAATGCATGAAAGACAGTTTCTCTTATAAAACAAAAGGGACAATCAGCACTGATCTCAGGGTTTAAAACCGAAATAAAGGAGTTAACAGCGATTGCTCCCTGTAGAACCCTTCAATGCATATCCCCTACACTATTAGCTAACGGTGGCTTATACAAGACCCTCCATTCTGGTTTAACATCTTTGTCCAAATTAAGAGAGAGAAAGAGAGGTGCGTTCGCACAAAAAATAACAAATATCATCCTCTCCTTCTGGAGCTCCATACACAGCTCTGACCTCAAACATTGTAGGTGGTCTGTAATAAGTTTAAGACTCTCTTACCAAAAAACAGTGGCATAGTGGACAACAAAATTATATTGAATGATAATG
Source organism: Barbatula barbatula (assembly GCF_947034865.1). Taxonomy (NCBI): domain Eukaryota; kingdom Metazoa; phylum Chordata; class Actinopteri; order Cypriniformes; family Nemacheilidae; genus Barbatula; species Barbatula barbatula. The sequence continues at coordinate 17,692,378 of NC_136767.1, read as the reverse complement.
ATATAATTTGTGTCAAACCACTTCAAAACAATACAGTATGAAAGTATGAGTCTTCATATATGTGTCTTCATATAATGTTGACAAAGAGAGTGTATCTTAGTACAAGATCTTGAATAAATATTAATATACAGCTTTGACTCTATTTAAAGCCTTGATGTCTTGCAAGTTATTTGAAAGTAGCGTTGATCCACAAAGAAATATTTCACATTGATGTATTAAAAAAGAGATTTAAGAAGACCCCAAAATACTTACGAAGCTTACGAACAGATTGCCAAATTACCAAAACGTAACAGCTCTTTACATACCACAGCTTTCTGTGTATGTCTATATCGCTGTGTGTGTGTCTGTGTGTGTGTGTGCGTGTGTGTGTGTGTGTCTTCAGGGGGAACAAGTGGAAATGATACACATTCTCTTCTCTTCCTGCTGTGACCTCAACATTTTTTGTGTCTAAGAATGAAAGCATATATTTGTATTAATAAATATGTGTATGAGTTAGAAGCCTGCAAGTGATATTCTAATCAACCTTAAGTTGTTGAACTTGAAGTTATAGTACAAACACTCCTTGAGGAACAATAGATTAAATTGTCTCGTCTGTGTTCTGATAAGTCATTCAGTCACAAGCATGTGTCAAGTGGAAAGTGTATTTGTGGAGTATAATGAAACTTAGCATGAATGTCTTTTCCTGTTTTGTTCAAGGACAAACACGCAGGGCATTGTGTGTCTGTGTGTGTGTGTGTGTGTGGATGCCAGGGCTCGGGGTCAAAGTGTCAAACACACGTCACTAACAGCATGACACATCACTGCAGCTATCTGAGGTTTCCTCAGCCTCCCTCGCTTACACACTCATTGTGCTGTTACCATGAGAACAGCAAAAAAACATCTACACTTGAGCTGCTGGGGGAACTTTCTAGGAAGTCCCTAGTTTTTTGGTCAAATCGTTTTTCTTTAAAACAAGAAGTCAAAGTGCATTTGGTCATCATGATCATCATTGTCTGCTGTGTATGTTTGACAGCAGTCATAATGACTTGTCTTTTATAATAGTGTCAACTGCACTTCATTAATAGAAGTGTTTCAGGAAAAGAGCCGATGACCAAGTCATTGTCTGTAATGCAAAGATACCAATTAGCAGCCTATTTTACACAAACACACACACAGCTTGTGTTTTGCAATGTTAGCGAGGCAAGTTTTAACATAATACAGCAAAAAAGTAGTGAAACATCTCCCACAGTGACACTAGGACGAATGGAATGCCCCTATTCTTTTATTGATACACCCCTAGGTGAGATAAGACGTGACCAATAAATAAACTACTTTTTATGAACTTTGTATTTTAAATGGTAGTCTACTGGTACAGTTTATGTCCATCACTCAAAAAGACTCAAAATACATTTAAAAAATATGTATTTAATCAAAAACTGTCCTATCTGTGACTATCCTGTAATCACCACAATTTTTCCCTGTATAGAAATGGCAACTTTAATATTTTTATATTTCTTCTTTTGCTACACAGGACAAGTCATGGTGGGCAGGTTATGAGAAATGATCTGCAGAAGGTAAGTAAGTAAGTAATTTATTGCCATATCAACAACAGTTGATTGGAATTTGTCTTAGTGCCACTCCAGGTGTGACTCAACTAAAGCAAACTTAGTTATATTAAGGGGTAGTTCACCTAAAATGAATATCCTGTCATTATTTAGTCTCACTCGTGTTGTTTAAAACTTGACTTTCTTCTGTGGAACACAAAATAAGATATTTTGAGAAAGTCGATGTGGGCGGGTGTTGTTTGGTTACCAACGTTCTTCAAAAGAGCTTCTTTTATCCCTTCTATACCTTTTATGCATGATTTCTGTCACACTCCAACATTGTGGATGAAATAGTTCCGTACAATAATTCTCAGTAAAAACGAATAAGCATTACAAAATATACTCTAACAATTTTTTATTGTGCCAATCTATTGCATGATCCTGGCCTGACAAATGAAATGCTTACAGACACAGTCTAAACTTTAAGACTGGGTACAAGCGTCAGGTGCTGTTACCAGGACGGTGCAGCCCAAGCCTTTACGGGGCCCTAAGCAAAATTTTATTTGGGGTCCCCTTGTGCCCCACTTACAATCGACTATTGTCAATGTTTGATTATTTGCACGTACACTTTAAATCTAATATACACACCCATTTTTGTTAGCTGTGTTTGGAATGTAGGAAAGTCATAAAAACTAAAACACATAAACCTTGCATTACAGGTGTATTGTGATTGTCAAAACATTATATAATATCATTACTTCCAATTTTGGGAGAAAATGGATGTGCGTTGTGACTATATCACAAAAAATGAATGAATTTATCACTTGTGCCAACAATCGGTTCCAACAGGTGCTCCTTTAAACGTACAAATCTTTAACTGAGCCAACGGAGACATTTAAATGCAAAAAGTCACCAGAAAAGTTCAAATTGGAGAGATCTGAAATTATTTTCAGTGTGGGTTGAGCTGTGACTGACTGAAGCAAAGCAGGAAAAAAAACATTCAGATGAGAGGGGTGAGAGAGATTCGCAGACGAGAGAAAATAATGTTTGTGTAGTATGACAAGTGAACAGTGCAGTTAACATTCCACAGGTAGAGTCACAGCGGAATAATCCCACCGTGTGTGTATAGTGTCATAATTTATGTGGGAACACTGAAAAAGAGACTCTGTTTATCAATTTAAATGAGAATGAATCATCTATTTTTACTTTCTATTTTTTATTCATCTCCCTAATTCTGAATAATATAAATGTCCATGGATATTGTCCAACTAGCTGCGACAGCAGCATCATGCTGGGGTGACTGCGTCTGTGACTTCCCGTCTGTTGCTTTTTGTTTTATTCTGGTAAGGATTAGCCGTTTAACAACTGTCAGTCGTATCAGGATATTAAATTCACAAACTCTCCGGTAGCATTCCCAAAGAGCACAGTTGCATGGAAGGGGCAGCATGGGGCCCCCGGTGCAGTGACCCCTGCTAATCCCTGAGCTCTCCAGGCCCACTTCCTTCCCTCCAGCTGCAGACTCACTCCCTGCTTCAGGCTATTAATAGAGCAACAATGATCCGTGAATACAGTACTGCATGGAGTGCCCTCCAAGCGAGGACATGGATTTGGAACACAAGAGTGTTGGATTAAAGACGGATAAGGATTCACACCTTTTCACACATGTTGGGTGTTCACATGCATGTACACATGGTCAAGAGTGGTCTCTATTTAAGAGTAACAGAAAGTAGCAGTATATAGAATGCAGTCTTGTTCATGACACTCACATTTGGTACAGACCAAATGTAACGGGAACATGTGATTGTAAAAGGAAATTGCTGTTTGATGCAGATCTGTGGTTTTATTACATTGGTTTTTATTACATAGATTGACAGGTTGTCTAGTTCTGAGCTGTAATGGAGTTGGTGTGAAAAAAGTCATAAATAAGTAGACGTGAACTTTCTTTACTGACCAAAGAGGAGTTTATCATATATTATAATTTTGGGCAAAGGCATTTGTTTCTGTACTAGAAATAAAAGATGATAAAACATAAATACAAGGCATTGATAAAAATCCCCTCTCACTGTTCCGTGTTTTCTTTGACTACAAAAATATACATTCTATTTATAAACTATAAAAGCGAAAATTAAAAACAAAGTCAGATTTGATAGCAGTCATGGAAAACTGTCAGTATGTTAGAGTTCTTCAGATAATGCGTGAAGTTCTGGTGAGTTTTCACCTGTCCACACACACACACACACACATACACAGTCACCAGCAGAATAGTGAAAATGAATCAGTTACCTCTAAACACTGAATAAAAGACTTCACACCATCCCGTTTAACAGCACACGGAGAGCCCAACAGTTCACGTACAGATGAAGTTCTGTTATATCCAAACTCTGTTCCTTTCTTTCCCCCCTTTTTCTTTAACACACTCTCTTTTCCTCCCTTTGTAGTGGGAGTAGGAGGTATGTGTGTGTGTGAGCGGGAGAGAGTGAGAGCGTGTGTATGTTAGCGCTAGACTCCGGCAGGGGCATTGACTGCAGACAGAGTTCAGAACCTCCCCTTCACAAAAGATCTAAGCCATGCAAGCCAACCAAGCGAGTGAGAGTGAGAGAGAGAGAGAGAGAGAGAGAGAGAGAGAGTGTTTTGTAGTTTCTTCATTTAGAACTAAAATAAAATTTCAAGGAAGACTTTTTCTTTAAAACTTCCCCATGAACTTTCATTAGTCATTCAGTCATTATTTAAGACTGTTTGTAAGAGGGGTTAGACTCGTATTTCACTTTCCTGCTGTTCTTCTCATTCTATAAATTACACACAAACATACACGTGTACGCCTGCGCACGGCTGTGTTAGGGAATGCCGTTGTTCATTGACGCCCTCGGGGCAGAGAGAGGGCGGGGTCAAGAGCAGGGAAAGCAAAATTCCAGACAGATATGTGACCAATCAGAAATCAGGTTGCGGTTGAGAAGGCAAAGACATCGGGACTACTACAGCCAAGAAAACAGAAACAGAAGACCACAGCATAAGTTAAACTGATCTTGCATTAAAATAAATCATTACACATGTGAGGGAGACATAAAAAGTTCCTAGCATCCTAGAATATAATTTACTGAAGTCAAATGTAAAAGTTTCAGGATTTGTCGTAGAAAACCCATATTGATCAATATTGGGGAAGGCACGCTTGTGCTTACAGCCCTCAACACAAATATTCAGAGTCTCCTATTTCTTCTGTCTTTCACCGACTGGAAGAAACATTAGTCAATGAAAACAACTGAGGCATCTCCATCACTCACTCACCCTTCCTTCATCCAGACCTGTCAACACTGAGCGAGAGAGTGACATTTAATATGAATTTTAATTGATTTTATATAGAGAGCTATTTTAGAAAGGTATAAAAATCCCTTCCTTCCTCACAACTCTCTCTAGATTTCTGCTTTAGAATACGATTTATCATACTTCATACTGACAGATAAGTTTAAATCTGCTTAGTAAATTAAATAATTTCATTTACATAAGTAATAAAGGTAAATAAAACAGCGCTTCATTGTGTAAGCTCTTTATACACCTCTGAATACATACTGTAGCTATGTATATTATATTGCATTTCTATCAATCATCCCAACAATTACACACTGGACCTTTAAATAAAATTCTGACTGGACTGTACAATATTTTCGTTTTATGGAATTTTAGGGGAAACTTTCTATTTAAATTCCATTTAATTATTAATATAACAACAGCGCTTCTAACAACATAAAAACAGGTTACGGTGCATTCCTGAAGATCCACTTCATACTCTCATTCAGTTGCAATCCTCATCCTTCCTCACTGGCAAGCTGTGCACTCATCACTAACAATCAGGCCTTTCCTCTGGATCTGGAGGTTTTCATGTTTTGCTGCCAGGGTGAGAACCACATGCCGGGTAAGCACTGTATAAACCTCTAATCATGACTCTAATGACTCCGAAGCAATGCATGTTAAGTTAATGAACATCAAATCATTGCCGTCTACCACTGACAAGAGTTCTCACTAAAGTACTTCATAAAGCGGCAACGGCAACCTTTTTAATATACTCCCTTATCTAGTTATCAAAGACGGAAATTTGATCAAGCTCCATATTTATGCCAAGCACTAATTAAGTGGCTTACAGCTTTTAGAAACCCAACAAAAACTAGTTATCCTTGTTTATTGCAATCTGCTTAAAATCTCTCTCACCTACGTAAGTAAAACAAAGTGAATCGACAAAGGCGATAACACATTTATTTCATTAAAGTGATAGTTCACACAAAAATTAATATCCTATCATCATTGAATCCTTTTATCTTCATTTCAAACCTGTATGGCTTTCTTTCTTCTGCAGAACACAAAAGAAGACATTTTTTAAATGTTGGTAACCAAACAACAGAGGTTCCCATTGACTTGCATTAGTTACAGAATCAGATTTTTGTCTCCTTGTCTCCATACAATAGAAGTGAATAGATAGCGCCTTTGTTCGGTTGCCAACGTTCTTTAAAATATCTTCTTTGGTGCACTGTGGAAGAAAAAAGTCATACAGGTTTGAAATGACAAGAGGGTGAGTGAACGATGGCAGAATTTTCACTTTTGGGTGAACTATGCCTTTAAGAAAACCTGAAAAAACTGTGTGGGTGCATTTGTGTGTAGTAGGGAGCAAGTGTGATGTGTACCAAACTGCAATCAATATGTACTCTGGGTAAAACATTTAGAAACTTTAATTTAGACAATGTTTCTTTAAAAAAACATTCCTAATGTCACTTTCTGTCCACAGAACCATCAGAACAGAAAAATCAGAACAAGGAATGTCTACGGTCACTTTTCAACTCGGATGCTCCAAAAAAGCACACATCACTCACTGTAAATCACTCTTTAGCCCAGAGTCTTTCACTGGAAACTGTCCTCAAATACAATAGTAGGAATGCAGGGTTTTGAGAATCCTTCCGCAGTCTCTGCCCTGAGGAAGAATGTCAACAGCTGTCAAAGCCCTCCCTGTGCGTGACCCATGGGAGGAGTGGGATGATCACGGCTGAGGAAGGCCAGTCGTCCTCTCAAGTGCCTGTTCTGGTAGATTCCACCCACAGGCTGAAAAATGGCAGAGCACCTGCATTCCCGGCTGGAACCGCACAAGTGTAACATTCCAATGTCTGAGACGCCTCTATTTACCACCTGGGAGACGGAAAGAGGAATCGCCATCCAAAAGCTGGACATCTGGCCCCCTTTGAACAAGTCTAACATTCTACTATAAAAGCTTATGATAGATTATTGACGTACTTAAAACATTTAAACTTTTTTTATCCTTGCAAATAGTGAACTTCTCAAACATTGATCACCATCCACGCCACTCTGCATGTTCACCAAACAAACAAGAATTGCAAAGAGGCCAGATAAAAGACAGATTAGAGTCTGTGTGTTTGCGGTTGGCAAAAGTGATTAGCTCCTCATCTGGAAAACGCTTACCAGTCATACATGTTCTTTTCAGCAGCATCCAAATAAGCACTTGCTCCTTTCAGCAGTGTTTATACCTCTTAACAAAAGCGTCCTTGCAGGCCTTTTGTGCTCAACATGTACAACGGATTGTGTTGGAATTTGTAGCCCCTTGCAGCTATGCTATTTTTGAAAACATGCACACAAAACTACCAGCTTGACTTGCAGAACTACAAAGTACATGTACATGTAGTCATTTAGCAGACGCTTCTATCCAAAGCGGCTTACAGTACAAATGAGGTAAACAATGGAAGCAATTGGAACAAAATCAGGACAACAAAAACCATGAATGCAGACGACAGAGACAAAATATAATGCGAACAGTAATACTGTAAATGGTGCAACTTGTAATTTTAATTTTGTTTTGTTACCACTGAGATTAACTGAAATTTAAATTAGAAAGAAAACAATACTTCATACTTTTCACACAAAATTGGAAAATGCGAGTGCACTTAATAAAATAAGCTTTGAAGATGTAAATGCAGACATCAAATCGATGTCTCGAGATGTATGTGTGCTATGGGGGGCAGTGTAACAAATGTTATGCGTTTTTAAATGGAGTATAAAAAGTTATTTGACTACTTTATTTTAACAATGCCTTCATAAAACATGCAACAAAGTCAAAATCTTAAAAATCCTAATTATTATTTATTCTCCATGATTCCTATTCTAAACCGGATGATAAAGCATTCTATTGGATGTTTCATAGTTTTAAGATGTGTCCTTCGCCGGAATCATTACTTAAAAACATAATCTGATTATTTTGGAGCTTCAATAATCTACGCAATCTGTTCCACTATTTGATTCATGGAGTTCTTATTCTTCAAAAATGAATGCTGCTTTGCATAAATGGAAGGTTAGACTGAGATGAGATTTGTTTTTGAAGAGGAATGTGATAGCTCTTTCACATTCAAGCAGAGACGAGTTGATTAAACCTTTTTCTCTCTCTCTCTCTCTCTCTCTCTCTCTCTCTCTCTCTCTCTCTCTCTCTCTCTCTCTCTCTCTCGCTCGCTCGCTCGCTCGCTCTGCCTGCTTATTACGAAGCAACATCGCAAATGTTTTGGTTTCACACATATTTTTTAGGTAGATTTTCAAACACTCTGAATACAAAAGCATTTGGCAAACAGATAAACACATACATGTGCCTCGATGCATACACAACATGCATAGGAATAATGATAGACATATGGACACATAAAAATAACTCTGAAAGTTCGTTTCAAGTACCCACATACTTGGCACGGATAGAAAGACATTGCTGCTGGACAAGCAGATGGTGGCAAAGTTTCCCCAGGAGACTTAACAGAGCTTATTAAGGCCCTAGCAAAAGCTGAACAATTCGACATCAAACTTTATCTGTTCTCTTGGGTTTCAATGACAATGCCCCCGTTGAGACACAAACACCCTAAAGATGATACTACAGACAACACATAATACAAAGACATTCTTCTCACAGGATATTCAATTTGATTAAAGTGTTCGCACACTACCACACATACACACTTTAGTCTAATAATAGGAGAGACCTCTGGTGTCAAAGCACACAGAATGAAGCTCCCAAAGGCCAGAAGTGAGTCAAAACAAACGAGGAATGGGATTAGAGAGAGAGAGAGAGAGAGACCAAGTTGTACTATATAAATCACACCTTATTGTATTTCCTTTCGTTTGTACATACTTGCACTATTTGTACGCAGCCCAGCTGCAAATGCTCTGGCATATTCGAATGTACATTTTGCCATGTCAATAAAGCACACAAAAATTGAAATTGAGAGAGAGCCAGAGAGAGAGAATGACTAAGAATGATTTTCTTGTTTATCACTTTCTGAAAAACTGTAGTAATTCCCCCTCTCCTGCTCCACTTTCCTCTCTCTCCTCCTCTTCACTCAAACAGAAAGAAAAAGTGAAGTAGGACGAAAAGCATCCAGACCTATTTCCATCTCAATAAGGGGCCAGGGATCTCAGCAGAAATGACTTTTCTCTTCTCCCAAAACTTACTTTAATCCGTGTCTATAAACTCTGACGCTTTGATTATATTCTAGCAAACTCCCAAAACTTGACAAACGTAACCTTTAGAAGAGACATACATGCTGCTTTTACAATCTTTTTCTTCTAGGAAACATCAGCACCAAAATATTGATGACCCATCCTGAACTACATAGTTTTATATCCCGTCAAATGCGCTCGGGAATGGGAATGCCCATCACCAAATAGCTAAATCACGGTTTAAAGATCCAATGTGTAATTTTTTAAGGATCTGCAGGATCAGAGGTGTATAAAGACCTTACATAATGAAGAGTTATGTTCTTATAACCTCATTTCTATTTCTTTCTATAGACCGCAGGTCCCCTTGCAAATAAAGGTGCTTCATGATGCCATAGAAGAACCCTTTTTGACTAAATGGCTCCCTAAAGAACCTTTAACATCCAAAAGGTTTCACAAAAGGTTCTTTTGTGGCGAAAATGGCTCTTCAGATTATACAATGGTAAGAAAGAGATGGTTCTTTAAAGAACCTTTGACTGAATGGTTCTTTGTGGAACCCAAAATCGTTTTTCTATTGCATTATGTGGAGAACCTTTTAAGCACATTTATTTTTAAGATTGTATGCATATCTATGGAATTTAAAAAATAATCTTTACAATTGTTAACAACGTACTGTACAGTTAGTCCAGTAAGCTACATTACATGTCAGAAGACCTACTTTTATTCAGATTTATGTAGGTTATATGCTTTTATTCATACTGTCACTGCGGTTTTGTACAGCAATAAACTCAAGCCCGTTCATTACAGTGCCTTGATCAGGATAGGATTTTGGCTATTGTGACTGGTACTACATCTGAGTATATATATTGTGTATAATGTACGATCGGTCTCAAAAGGGATTAAGAATGCAGCCCTATAGGTAAGTAAAATAAGTAATCAGACTATAAAAGTATAGAATTTGCACCCTGCCTGTTAGGACTCTGTCCTTCCTGTCTCGAGCTTTCTAGCTCCCTGGGCAGAGTCATGACATTGCCACGTTTTTCGTGTTTCTGTTGTGTTATGTGTGGAGACATGTGGCTTTATGTTGTTACTTAATGCCACGTGTCTTCCTGTTATGTCTCTCAGCCCCACCCTCCTATCTCCTGTAATTATATTAGGGTTTCATTCCCATCGTCTGTTTTGTAATTCACCTCGTTAGGGTTTCATTCCCATCAGCTGTCACCACTCTCCCCATGTAATCACTCCTCGTTAGTGTCTCCCTTTATATGGTCTCAGTTTCAATCTGTTCAGTGTTGGTGCATTGTCTTTGTCTTATATTGGTTGTCTAATGTGGATGTCAATGTTGAGCTGTGACTGGGGATTACACGACTCCAGGCAAATAGTTTGTGGACTTATTATTTTATTATTAAGGACTTTGTTTCCTTTTGTCCCCCTCGTTGGAGGTGTTTGTTTTTTCTAGTGTTTTTGTTCATGTTTACCCCCTTGCGGGTGTTTTATTTAATAAACATTTTTTGTTATACCTTCGTCTGCCTGCATCTGGGTTCTGTCACGAAATGATTTTGGACAGAACCCAGATGCAGGCAGACGAAGGTATAACAAAAAATGTTTATTAAATAAAACACCCGCAAGGGGGTAAACATGAACAAAAACACTAGAAAAAACAAACACCTCCAACGAGGGGGACAAAAGGAAACAAAGTCCTTAATAATAAAATAATAAGTCCACAAACTATTTGCCTGGAGTCGTGTAATCCCCAGTCACAGCTCAACATTGACATCCACATTAGACAACCAATATAAGACAAAGACAATGCACCAACACTGAACAGATTGAAACTGAGACCATATAAAGGGAGACACTAACGAGGAGTGATTACATGGGGAGAGTGGTGACAGCTGATGGGAATGAAACCCTAACGAGGTGAATTACAAAACAGACGATGGGAATGAAACCCTAATATAATTACAGGAGATAGGAGGGTGGGGCTGAGAGACATAACAGGAAGACACGTGGCATTAAGTAACAACATAAAGCCACATGTCTCCACACATAACACAACAGAAACACGAAAAACGTGGCAATGTCATGACTCTGCCCAGGGAGCTAGAAAGCTCGAGACAGGAAGGACAGAGTCCTAACATTGCCAACATGTACTGTATATGTAAAATAACAGATACATGATTAGATGTCCTTGGGTGTCAGTGGAGACAAGTATTTAAATAATGTTTATGTGTTTCATCAGTCTTTCAACTCACTCTCTTATCTGTAATTACATTCTCTTACAATCATATCCTCTATATCAAATGTGGTTCTCCACTTCACCTGCAGTAGATGACATAAGATGTCCCAAATGACAAGCAAGACTCCAGGATAAAATGCTTCTTACATTAACTTCCATAATTGCTTTCGATTGTACACAGATATGAACGGTTTTGGCTCTTCATCTAATCCGGAAGCTTTAAATTTCTTCTTATAAACTAAAATGAAACATTCAAATACTATTTGCAATACATACTGTTTATGGCTACCTCATGAAGTTGTGTCTCGCAATACAGGTTTAAATTATTTAAATGATCAATTGCATTTTGATTAACAAAAATGTTTTTATGTTAATTTAATAGTTAAGTATTTATTTTAACTTGTTCATTTTCAACAGCATGCGCATTTGTAGTAATGAGTTTGGCAGAGGATGAAATTATAGAGAGGGCATGTACTCCACCAGGGCAGGACAGTTCTACTGTGTCATTTGAGGCTATATTTTGGGATATTTTGAGGTTTGGCCTTGTGTGTAAGACAGATGTTAAGTTCAACTACCGTGTGATGAATTTCCTTTGGCATATATGACTTTGTTCTTTCTGTATGTATTCATATGCATGTGTATCTTTCTATCTCTCTCTGTGTCCAGTGTATCAGCCCAGTTGGACCCTGAACGCCCCATTTCCCTGAAATATTTTATTGCTTGACTCATTCAGCTAACCACATTCTTCCAGACAAAAACGCAAATGTTCCTCTCTGTAAACCAGCAGTCCTGCACCACACTCTCTGCATACAGACAATGGAAAATTCTCAAATATTGGTTAAACGTTGGTCCTTTCAGAGAAGATTGAGATATGGGTGTGGAAAGCAGAGAGTGTGAGACAAAAGAGAGGGAGAGTGTTTTCCTTTTCTCTCTTTCGCTCTTACTCTCACACACGCACACACACATGTCTGGGTTATCTTCTCCATGGGACAGTCCACAGGCGTAATGATTTCTATACCGTACAAACTGTATATTTTATGCCCTACCCCTAAACCTAAGATCATAGAAAACGTTTTGCATTTTTAGATTTTCAAACATATACAGAGAACATAAAAGAGCAGTGTGATAATGTGTGTAGATTTTTAGAATAAAATAAAACCACAGCGGTAACTCACAAAGCAAGCAAAACATTTTTAGTGCAAAAAACCTTGAAAAGCACTTGGAACATTTTTGAAAAGCATTTGGAAAGACTTCAAAGATTTGATGAATACCTTAGCAAATGAATCGATCACGTGACAAAACATAAACATGACTTTGATTCAGGTGCACTGATTGAAAGACTGCACAGTTTATATAAAAGAAAAACAAACTATGCTCTTATTCCAAAAAGGTAAACCTCACACTGACTTAGTCTTGCAAAATGAAAGCCCTTTTTTTGCTTTATTCTGAATTTGCATTAGACAGCCACTTGAAAGGACTGTGGGCTGTCTGTGAGCGTGACGTCTGCAAACGCGTCTAGTTCACAAAACAATCTCATACATCCCCCTTACTTAAACAATGAGTAACTACTTGAGCACCGAGACTCAAAACAAGCACTCCCGGCCCCTCTTCCTGCTGCTCCCATCAGTAAAAACTTACCAGACTGACCCTCCGATTTAGGGCTTGTCTCAGACTCCATAATCTCACAGATGCTGAACTGTAGTCCAACAACTGAAAACAGTGCCGGAAACAGGCGAAAGAACAGAGAGAGAGAGAGAGAGAGAGAGAAAGAGAGAGAGAGAGAGAGAGAGCGTAGAGAGGTGTTCCAAACTGTGTGGAGGACCAAACTGTGCCCCAACTGTTGTTCTATGTTTGTCTACTGTTTGAGTGAGAGAAACAGAGGGAAGAGACATCGGGAGAGAGAGAATGAAGGAATGTGATGTGAATGTTGATCACCTATTCCAAGTTCCATTCTCTCTTCTGCTCCTACTTCTTAGTTCTTAAAGACGCAGTGGAATTTATAATAAAGCATGTGTTGACAATGACATTAACTAAGCAATATTAGCCCAGATTATGAACATTAAATGGGCTACTGTTCCTCAGTCACAATTTAATACATTTATTTTTACTGCATTTATATTTTTGTAGAGTAGCTCAAAATATTATTTTTCCTACTCAACCACTCAGAAAAAAGTCTTATCGAATAGAGTGGTAGTACAGGCCGTTTGCTTTATGGTTCCCTCTGTTGTAAAACAAGTAAGGATCTAAATGAGTCTTGACCAGGAGCTGGGAGAATTAGATCACTTTCATCTGCATGGTGCAGAGAAAAATTGTTAGAAAAGATATAGCCAGCACAACACTACTAATATAAAGTCTGATGTTTTTAGATCTGAGAAAATATACTGTATTTCTTGTGGGTATTTTTGTTTATTTGCGAGGCTTCAAACTTCAGATCATTTTAGGGTGCTGAATTTGCATTTATTGTAATGTGATGAAATCAGTAGTCATAACAGCAGTCTTTAAGCATGCCTCTAAACTAAAGTTTAACCACACAGCTAACTTCAGCTTTTCACTATTTCCATATTTAAGAAACAGCTTGGGTGTTACATCCCACTGGTATTGGTATATTACAAACTGTATTATGTTTAAGGGGTGATTATATATGCTTATTGCACAATGCTCTTGAAAACTTCATTCTGATTGGTCAGTTGCGTCATTCATACAACGATAACAACTGCTACACCTGATAACCCACCACTAACCTGTTCAATGTATCAAACTGCTGTCTCTTTTCTCATGCCAACATGAATCTATTTCCAATAGATAAAACAGTTTGAAAGAGAATTCAAAGTGTCACACTTTCTAAACATTCTGCTTTAAAGCTTCTCTTCGTAAGGACTGAAAATATCGCCCTCTGCTGACCAAAATAAAAATGACATGTAAACACTGATTAGGATTTTAACTTCATTACACTGGAAATCATTTCTGGAGGCAAGCAGATTGCTTATTATATTTGATATATTCAGTACACAGTACAATTAAGTTATAAATAAATACAACAAGCATAAAGCTCTTCTCTGATTTGTAATGAGCTCTTGTCGCTTTATAAAGTACTGCGGGATTACAGTTGACACTCACTGTTGTCCACTGACAGGTGGCATTGAAACTCAGGAAACTGCGTCTCCACGGGAACGCTGATGGTGCGGCGGAGCAGTCTGGATCGGCAGGTGTCAGTTCTCTTCTCCTGCAGGAGCAGAGTGTGGATCTGGAGTGGACACATGAAGAAGATAGACAGCATTGATTTGTGCTTTCGGCTCCCTTCCCATCTCATGTTTAATACATTGAATCCGAAGGGAAGTCAGAAAGACAATTTGAGGCAGCGATATATATGAAGATTTCTATTAAATACAAGCACTTAGATGGATAGAATTAATTACACTATATCTATACTTGGGAAACATTAGGAATGTCCTTATTTGTAATTTTTTTTATTCTTAAAATGACCAACATTTTCTGTTTTGTCATTCCCCCATAATTCTATTTGCATTTAAAACAACAAAAGTCGGCACTGTTTTTGTGTCTATGAGTGATTATATTTTTTATATTTATTTATATGTAATGTCACACCAATAAAGCTTTTTTAAATATTATATTATGACATAAGCAACATGAGCAAAGAAGCAGCTACAACCTTGCTTATATTTCCAGAATCCTGTTTCCCCAGAGTCCAGCACACATTCAGCACTCATAATTTATCAAGCGTGTGTGCTACTGTGTGTCTCTCTTTTCATGGCCAACCATGAATTTGCCCTCTAGAAACAATTTCAGCCATAGAAATATGGATTCCTGACAGTACAGACCGAGTATTTTCAACAGTGATATGTACCATAACAAAAATTCTTCAATTTTTAGGATTAACACTTGTCTGCTAGATTAATTCTCAGAAGAAGCCAACAAGGTTCAACCAGGAACTATTTTATATGGAAAAAAGTTGCCAGTCATTTTTTGTACACTAAAGTCAATTCAAGAAAAAACAATTCTTGAAGTAAGTTGCTGTTCTATTCCAAAATTAGGTAAACATTTTTAAGTAGGTATAGGCTTTTGTGTTGCAGTCTAAACATTTTCAGGAATGGTAAATTTCAGGGATTTGTGGATAAAGACAGCATTTTTATGAATTTGATCAAATGTGCATTTGTTGATGTATAAATCTTATATAAAAATTAATCTGAAGAAAACATTTTTAATCTGTAGAACTATCAAATGAGAAAAATTCAATATCGCTATTATTTCCAATACCATCCAAGCTTTAAGTCAAGTCAAGTCAAGTCAGCTTTACTTATATAGCCCTTTAGACAATTTCATTGTTACAAAGCAGCTGTACAAGACAACATTGACTATAAGCATAACATATAAGGTTATGCAAGTTAAAACACAGTTCAAATATCAGACAGACTATAAATTCCTATATGCAGCGTTAATTCAATAAAACTTAAAAATTCTAGCAGCCCCCCCGGCCAGGCAAACAGTGCAAAACAGTATG
This sequence comes from Barbatula barbatula, assembly GCF_947034865.1. NCBI lineage: Eukaryota > Metazoa > Chordata > Actinopteri > Cypriniformes > Nemacheilidae > Barbatula > Barbatula barbatula. Next base: position 17,676,633 of record NC_136767.1, on the reverse strand, counting down.
CAAATGGTGGCGAGGAACCCAAAACTCCATTGGTGGAGAAAAAAACCTCCTAAACAGGCCTAACCAGCTTGAGACAACAGTTTAAGATTTCTAACATAATTTGAAGATAACCATGTGTTATTTGGAGTTTACATATATTTACAGTAGTTATACAAGTTCATGTAAGGACATCACTGTACTAAGAATAATAAGTAAAACAATATAATACATTTTATTCTGAGATTTATGCATCAACGTTTCACTATGACATGGTCTTATTCAAAGATATAATTTTTATATAATAATTTTTTACTGAATATAATTTACACAGGAATGAAGACAACAGGTAATCACAAATAAATAACTTTTAAGCTGGGTTCACACATGCAGGCACGATCACATGTTGTATGTCATTTTTTGTCTTACAACATGCACACACCCATATACAGTCTCCGTCATTTTCACAGAAAGAAACAGTCTTTTCTTTAGCAGAAAGCCATTCAACACTATGTGTGCTCAGCAATAGTGGAGAGGAGACTTATTTTAGAGCTGCTCTCTGGCTGATAATACAAGCTTTGACATCCAGTGTGAGCTATGAGGGAGCTGAAAACTCGGTATCGACCACACCATACAACATGAATCCTTAGCAAGTGGGGACCATTTATTGATTGTCCCTTTAAGTCACTGCGGGCCTTGGCTGCAACGGCAAAGCGTAAGCTCAGGGACATTAAAGACCCTGCCGATATACCACACTTCTGCACATTTCCCAATGACAAACTACAGTACATGCTCCTAACATGCTATACTCTCCCCATGCGTTTGTAAGCCTGCATACTTGAACAATAAACCAATAATTCTTTGTTTCTTGCTTTCTTTCTTTCGTTCGTGAACCATGTATTTTTGTGTTTAATACCTCTTCCTTGTCCAGCAGCAGCATCTGATAGTCAGTGACCACACAGAACTTGGGGTTCCACACAGCATGTTCAACACACGGGTGACCACATGACATCCAGTGACCTGGAGTTCCACTCATATCTGACAGAAAGAAGGGACAGAAGAAATAATTATGGCAATGACAAAGATAAAGCACCTGGAAAAAGAGGCTGACAGATGCTGTCCGCTTGTTAGGACTCCTTGTATTTACAGTCAAGTCTGGGTTTTCCATTTGCTCGATGGGTCGAGCAACACCTCGCAAATTCTGCGAAGACAAACAGCTCCTGAACCTGTAGCAAACAAACACGTCTTCCAAATGAAACAAGAGCGGTGGAACACATTTATATGGTAATGAGCCCCCTGCCCGCAAGCTCTTGCGACGAGATTTCCAAATATTTCACAGAGTAAGAAAACTTGTCATGTTAATTTGCGTTTGATATAGAAAGTGTTTAAAGTGAATGACAGCATGGTTGTTGGTGTTGTGTTGCTTTAGCGTGTGAATAGCATATGAGGTGCAGATGCAGTGTGTAGTATAATGCAGTGTAACTTAATTTTACTTCAGAACACTGAAAAAGGCTGCTGGACTCTCTTCTCATTTGCAGTCCAGATGAACATCTCTGGATCTTATGGTGAATGCTTTTAACCAAACAGTTGGTTTCTTGAGAAAGGTAGTAAAACTTGCCCCAGAACTGTTTGCTTTCCTACATTCTTCAAAATACCTTCTTTTTTCTACTATGGTAGTCAATGGTGGCCAATAACTATTTGGTAACAAGCATTCTTCCAAATATCTTTCACTGTGTTCATCAGAAAAAGACATATACTGTATATTATAACATTTAGTGTTTGCTGACATTTACTCGAGGGTGAGTAAATAAAGACAGAATTGTATTTTGGGGGGAACTATCCCTTTAAGGTGTTTAGGAGATGTTCAAGTTATTCAAACATAACTGGAAGCTGCATTGTGTATCCTGCTCAATGAAATAATAATATCTGAATAACAAAATGTTCCTTCTGGGAAAATGCCTCCATCTGACCCCTTGAGAGGTTCCTTTGACAAAAGAACCACTTCAGAATCCTTAATTCTGAACGCAACCACATCACTCTGTATTTTCTTCATGTTTGGAGATGTCTTTACATTTAGTCATTTAGCAGACACTTTTTATCCAAAGCAACTTACAAATTAGGTAAACAATAGAATTGGAAGAACAAAGCATAAGTGCAGTAAAAACTGGTCTCATTTAGCCTACCACAGTATACAAAGCTAAGGTGTTTCTTTTTTAAGGATAGAACGAGTAGAAAAGAAACAGAAGTCAGAACTGATCGGTCAGGTGCTGACGGAAAATATGTGTTTCAGACGATTCTTTAAGATGGCTACAACATCTGCTGATCTTGTATCAGCTGGCAGATCATTCCACAAATGTGGAACCGATCTAGAGAAGGTACATCAGTGATTATTTCCCTTTTTGGGATGGCACTACATCACGTGCATTACATATACATACTGTAGGTCTGTATTAGCGAGTGAAGATATGGGAGTGCCGAACCAGTTGTGATCTTGTAGGCCAAGAGCAGAGCTTTGAATTTGATGCGAGTGACTTGAGCCAATGTAAACTAACGAAGAGAGGAATGACGTGTGCTCTCTTTGGTTCATTGAAGACCCTTCTTGCTGCTGCATTCTGATCATACGTAGAGGTTTGGTTGTGCAAGCTGGGAGTGCATTCCAATAGTCCAGTCTGGACAAGACAATATCCTGGTCTAGGACTTGCATAGCATGCTCGGAAAAGAAAGGTCTAATTTTCCTAATGTTATAAAGGATGAATCTACAGGACCCTGTGGTGCTGGCAACATGATCAGTGAAGTTTAGCTGGTCATCGATTGCCACTTCCCGGTTTATGGCCGTTCTGGAAAGTGTGATGGTTGATGAGCCTAATGAAATGTCACTCAGGCATTCTGAAATGAGTGCGGCAACAGTCGTATAGTCAGGCTGAAATAACAAGTGGAGTTGTGTATCATTCGCATAGGAGTCGTAGGGAAAGCCATGTTTCGGAATGACAGAACCTTTAGGGATGTCATGTATATGGAAAAGAGCAACGGTCCAAGCACTGAAACACACAGTTAATAAGGTTTGGACAGGGCACTGGCTAATCATTCACTTCCCTGTGCAAACTGTATCCATCAGTATGCTTGTATATTGTGCAATCAACTCCAAGACCCATATCTTAATTTTCTTCACTGCACCTGTAAGAAATACTGTGTGTGCGAGTGTTCATACCACATCCTGTAATCTTGCAAAATAAAATATCTTGAGGCGGTTTCCTGGTCAAGGATTTGGTTAAGCGAAGACTAGGCCTTAGTTAAATAAGAACATTTCAGCAGTTTTTTCAATCATGCCTTACAAAAAAACAGTACTGATGTACATTTTGAGACAAAACAAAGACATTTAGTTTTTTTAAGTTATGTCAGTGCAAGCTGTTTTCAGTTTAGACATTTTTTACATTTATTTAGTCAAAAGCCTGTATCTTTTAGCCCCCTTATCTTCTAGTTTAACATGATCATCCATCTGCAATTAACATTGCAGTGCTCCTGCAGATTGGTGCATAGTGTGTGTGCTCGGACTGTGTGCAGTCGATGCCAGCTGGATAATGAGCATTACATCTAATTGCCTCCCTGAATCCAAACACACACATACATACATAGATGGATAGAACCTGAGCTTTGAGATCAACCATCATGCGCACCAACACACTCATACACACATTTGTAAAAGAGCAGCATATGGCCATATACGGATTGCTGTGATTTCTCTCCAAAGATAGAGGTAGTTTTGAAATGGCCAATCTGTTTTCCTCACAGTGAGTTCAATCAAAGACATGGAGAAAGACATATGGTGTAACAGTAGTAAACTTTGAGTAGACAACTACTTATCAACTATTTTTTCAATTTTTGTATATAAATGATGCTGTAAAGTGAACTTGAACAGGTAGGCCTACTTAAAGGACATTGCTGTAGTAAGCTTATGAAAGTATACTTTGAAGTACATGCTCAGTAAATTCGTTTTTATACTGCAAGTGTTTTTTGTTACTGTAGATACCTACTATTATAGTGAGGTAAAACGAGCCATTTCTTAGTTAATTGGTCCTCAAGATGAAAGTAAACGAGGCATAAGTGCAATAAAAGTGTTAAATCAAATTTCAGGATGTTTCATATCAATCTAAATTATAAGAACACTGTAACGAGCAAGGCGGGACGAAACCCGGGAGGAAGGAGAGACATGCTGTCGGAGAGCCCTCGCTGCTGAGGGGGATCGCGGTGCCGAGGAGTTCCGGCAGCGCAGAGGCGGTGGTGAGGGATCCAGTATGCATCGGATGGGATGGAGACCTCGCTGCCGTGCTCCTGGGTCGAGGTGGGATGGCTGCCATCCGAGAGGGAGCGGAGGAGTCGCCGCCGTTCGCCGGAGCCTGCTGCCGTCCGCCATGAAGTGGAGGAGTAAAGAACGGGGGAGGAGCTGCCGACTGCCCTCAATAGGAGGAACTGTGGCTCAGTTTGCCCCTAATGGGGTAAGTTGATCTGAGTCAGGGGGTAAGTTGAACCATATGGAGACAGTATACTGAGCATGCAACTGAATAAAAATGGAAGACATGTTTTTAAAGATTTACCTACTTAAAAAGTTATTCAATCATTATTTTACCTTACAAATACTAATATTTTTTTAAGCTAAACAAAAAAATTGCTAAATAAAATAACACATTTCAATATCTTTAATTTGCAATACCCCTATATTATTTTTGCCCTACTTACAGTAACAGGGCAGTGCAAAGGGGTGAGTATCAGATGAGCTGCTGTCTCATTCCGTCTCTTGATGTGATCTTATTTCCTGTTACTTTAAAGTGCTTTTTTAGTATCTTAGAGCTTCAAGCTTATTATAGCAACTGGTCTCTGTACTGTATCTCAGGCAGCAGTTCTCTACACTTCAAAATAACCGCCGCTGTGTGCTAGTGCTAGTGCTTTGATCAAATTATTTATATTGTTTTCATTACAAGACACTAATAATTTAAGAATTATTGCCTTTTCCCTTTTAATCTGTCAAATTTGTTTGCGATGTGGTAACATGAAAGAGGAGATTACTTTATTCCACTGCCAAAGTGAAGCCCTTATCAGTGCAACAACATGCACACTGGGGAGGGGAGAGGAGGAGAGAACATAAACACACATACAGAGAAAGGAATAAGGAGATTTATTGGAAGAGTGAAATGAAGGAGATAAAGAGGTGTGTCTCTTGTCCTTACTGACTTTAACCCCGCAGTTACTCTGTGGAATACTGTATAACATGATAACAGCCTACCACCTTTTCAAATATATATATATATATATATATATATATATATATATATATCATGCAGGAAATATATATTTGATGCACTCTCTCTGCAGTACACAGCTGTTGCCCTACTAAATAAACGAAACATTCAAGAGCTGCATTTTGAAAAAAATGAGCCCACATTGATGTTCAGTATTGAATGAACAGATACAGGTTGCAAGCAAAAGTAATTCAGCAATTCTCTCAGAAAAACAAAGCGCACTGACAACACATACAAAAAAGTGATGCTAAAACAAGGCTGTCACGGTTTTCATTTCTGTTTTACTCATAATTAAACAAAAAATTGATTGTGACTCGTGTCAGCTCTTTCTCAAAGGCACTTTTAGTCGGTAGATGCTAAAGATCTCAAGGTCAAGCGCAGCTTGGAAATCTTTGGCAAACAAACCTATGCTCATAACTTTTTAACAAAGCAATTTGTTTGTCCATTTTGAACGCGAAAAAGGGGCACGATCAATCACAAAACACAGCCAATCAGAACAGTTTTTGTCGGTCCACGCTCCCTCTTTCGTATATACGTATATAATCAAATGTATACAGCCTGTCATTCTCCATGTTTGGCGATTAATATTCATGAGGGGCAGAACTTGCATCGAATGAGATCGTTTTGTGGGTGGAGCTGTCAGCCGCGACATCGCAGAAATACCACCAATAATTATATATTATAATGGAATGAGAAGGGGGTTCCCCTGGCTCAACCCTTAAAAAAAGTGAAAAGCTATCCATATATTTATTTGCTGATGGACAGACAGATGAATATATATAGACTGATAGACAAGAAGCATAGAATATTAAATTTACATTTACACCCATACATTTGTTTCTAAATATGTGCAATCCCATGGGATCAAACCCACGACCTTGGCGTATTCTCTTACCACTAAAATACAGGAAAACTGTAAATAACCCATTTGAGACAACACTACGCAAAAGAATTGCTTCAAAATACCAGGAATAAAGCTAAATTATATTTTTTACTGTACAATCAGGGTTATTTCGATAAAGCTTGAAAAGAACCTGAATAATTACATAATTATATAATTGTATGATATAGAAGCCCTATAGAAACATCGGATAAAAACATTTTAAGTAGGTCAGAGAGTAAAACAGTGGTTGATCTCTCTCTCTCTCCCCCGTTCTGCGTGTTTGCATCCAGCTGCTCAGGTCTGCATGTGTTCATGTGCTCTACCGTGTTTCAAGCTCTAATGATCAGGAATATTTCTCCACAGAACGTGTCACACACGTGTCACGCAGTCACAATTTCCCTTATTTATAATTATTGATTACTAATATTCATAATGTATGTTTCCTTGGTAAGACTTTAAGCCACCATGCACCCCCTTTATACAGTACAAACACACATAAACACAGCTGCCCAACATAGGTAAGGTGAATTTACATTTTTCAGAAAAAAAGGTGAACTTTAAACATCTGCTTCTATGTCAATGCTTATTAAGTATAAAGCAAAACATGAATCATATTTGAATACACTGACATCACACACACTCACCTGTTGAGAATGAGAATATGTAGCAAAGCACTGCGTAGAAAATATGTCCATCTTTCAATCTCTAAACAGGAATAAACAGGCGCACCTGCTCTGGCTGGAAAGATTAGCCAGTTTCACAGAAAAGTCCACACAAAAAATCCAACAGAGAGCTGAAACAGCAAAGCGACATCAAGGAAGAGAATAAGAAGAAAAATAAGAGCGCGGCAGAGCTTACTGATGTTTACCTGAAAGAAAATCGCTGGGAATGTTCTCCTGTCTGTTCATTGCTAGTTTCCAGTTACTCCTTCAGAGCGTAAGCAGTGTCTGTGTATGTGAGAGAGTGTGTGAGGATATACCGCTGCCATGCGTGTGAGAGTGTGTGTTTGTGCTGTACAGCACGTTTGTGCTTCTCAATATCGGTTGACTGGGAGTTCAGCTTTTGCTCTGATCAGTTTTTTCTTCAGTGCTGCCTTGCTCTCTTTGTGTTGATAGAAAGAGAAACAAAAGGAGGTAAATTACTTGTGTCATTGGCTATTTCTAATTCTCAGAGACTGGGAGGTGAAAGGAACGATCTATATTGTGCAAAGATGACTGTCATGATTCTCGAGTGGTGAGAAACGGAGAGAGGACCCAGGTGCAGACAGCGGGTAAGGGGTTAACATATATTTAATAAATCATAAAACAAAGACCCACGTGGGGGTAACATAACAAAACATGGGAACATAATGACAAGACAGAACTGGACTAAAACTAACTACACATAAACAAGACTTGAATAAACTACAAATAACTAAACTGACACAACAGGAACTCACCACACAAACCACAATGAACCAGCACAAGACAGAAGACACAAGGGCATTAAATAAGGGAGCAAATCAAGAGGGAAACAGGTGTAGGCATTAATCAATAACGAGGTAACAAGAGGATGGGAACAATGACGAGACCGGAGAGAGTATGGAAGGCCATAAGAACAATAATTGTCTCTCTCCACATTTAACATGAGGTTATGTCATGATCCTGCTACTAAACCAAGAGAAACATGACATGATGCAGCAGAATCATGACATAAGCCTCTCCTAAAGGAGCAGCAACCTGATGCTCCTCAAGGCACAAACAAGACAAGACAGACTGTGACAATGGCAACATAATACAACATGACAATACAATAAATCAAAACGAGCAAGCACAAGAGTCCAAGGGAAGGGGCACACAAGAGTCCAAAGGGAAGTCCAAACATGGGCAGACACGGACTGGGTAGCTCCGGCAGACATGAAAACACTACCCGGCAGACATGAACAGGATGGCCGGCAGACACGAACACGATAGCCGGCCGACACGAACAGGAGAGCCGGCAGACACGAACAGGAGAGCCGGCAGACACGAACAGGAGAGCCGGCAGACACGAACAGGAGAGCCGGCAGACACGAACAGGATGCACTGGGCTGGAATGGCCGCATGCACCGGGCTGGAATGGCCGCATGCACCGGGCTGGAATGCCCGGCTCCGCCAAGCAGGAAAGCCCGGCTCAACCAGGCGGGAATGCCTGGTTCCGCCGGGCGGGAGTGCCCAGCTCCACCGGGCGGAAATGCCCGGCTGCACCGACCTGGATGCCCGGCTGCACCGACCTGGAATGCCCAGCTGCACCGACCTGGAATGCCCGGCTGGGGATCCTTGGTGGCCACAGGATTCCGGCGGCTTCGACCCTGGAGGGAAGACCGGCGGTCTCAACCCTGTAAGGCAGTCCGGCGGTCTCGGCCCTGAGCAGGAATCCGGCAGTCTCAACCCTGGTAGGGAGTCCGGCGGCCCCGACTCAGGAGGGAGTCCGGCGTTCTCGACCCAGGAAGGGAGTCCGGCAACCTCTAACCCTGGAGGGGAATCCGGCAGCCTCAACTGCTGCCACAACGATCCCTCTGTCTGCTGGGTCCGATTATGGCTGGTTCATTCTGTCATGATTCTCGAGTGGTGAGAAACGGAGAGAGGACCCAGGTGCAGACAGCGGGTAAGGGGTTAACATATATTTAATAAATCATAAAACAAAGACCCACGTGGGGGTAACATAACAAAACATGGGAACATAATGACAAGACAGAACTGGACTAAAACTAACTACACATAAACAAGACTTGAATAAACTACAAATAACTAAACTGACACAACAGGAACTCACCACACAAACCACAATGAACCAGCACAAGACAGAAGACACAAGGGCATTAAATAAGGGAGCAAATCAAGAGGGAAACAGGTGTAGGCATTAATCAATAACGAGGTAACAAGAGGATGGGAACAATGACGAGACCGGAGAGAGTATGGAAGGCCATAAGAACAATAATTGTCTCTCTCCACATTTAACATGAGGTTATGTCATGATCCTGCTACTAAACCAAGAGAAACATGACATGATGCAGCAGAATCATGACATAAGCCTCTCCTAAAGGAGCAGCAACCTGATGCTCCTCAAGGCACAAACAAGACAAGACAGACTGTGACAATGGCAACATAATACAACATGACAATACAATAAATCAAAACGAGCAAGCACAAGAGTCCAAGGGAAGGGGCACACAAGAGTCCAAAGGGAAGTCCAAACATGGGCAGACACGGACTGGGTAGCTCCGGCAGACATGAAAACACTACCCGGCAGACATGAACAGGATGGCCGGCAGACACGAACACGATAGCCGGCCGACACGAACAGGAGAGCCGGCAGACACGAACAGGAGAGCCGGCAGACACGAACAGGAGAGCCGGCAGACAAGAACAGGAGAGCCGGCAGACACGAACAGGAGAGCCGGCAGACACGAACAGGATGCACTGGGCTGGAATGGCCGCATGCACCGGGCTGGAATGGCCGCATGCACCGGGCTGGAATGCCCGGCTCCGCCAAGCAGGAAAGCCCGGCTCAACCAGGCGGGAATGCCTGGTTCCGCCGGGCGGGAGTGCCCAGCTCCACCGGGCGGAAATGCCCGGCTGCACCGACCTGGATGCCCGGCTGCACCGACCTGGAATGCCCAGCTGCACCGACCTGGAATGCCCGGCTGGGGATCCTTGGTGGCCACAGGATTCCGGCGGCTTCGACCCTGGAGGGAAGACCGGCGGTCTCAACCCTGTAAGGCAGTCCGGCGGTCTCGGCCCTGAGCAGGAATCCGGCAGTCTCAACCCTGGTAGGGAGTCCGGCGGCCCCGACTCAGGAGGGAGTCCGGCGTTCTCGACCCAGGAAGGGAGTCCGGCAACCTCTAACCCTGGAGGGGAATCCGGCAGCCTCAACTGCTGCCACAACGATCCCTCTGTCTGCTGGGTCCGATTATGGCTGGTTCATTCTGTCATGATTCTCGAGTGGTGAGACACGGAGAGAGGACCCAGGTGCAGACAGCGGGTAAGGGGTTAACAAATAATTTAATAAATAATAAAACAAAGACCCACGTGGGGGTAACATAACAAAACATGGGACTATAATGACAGAACAGGACTAAAACTAACTACACATAAACAAGACTTGAATAAACTGTTGACAAACTACAAATAACTAAACTAACACAACAGGAACTCACCACACAAACCACAATGAACCAGCACAAGACAGAAGACACAAGGGCATTAAATAAGGGAGCAAATCAAGAGGGAAACAGGTGTAGGCATTAATCAATAACGAGGTAACAAGAGGATGGGAACAATGACGAGACCGGAGAGAGTATGGAAGGCCATAAGAACAATAATTGTCTCTCTCCACATTTAACATGAGGTTATGTCATGATCCTGCTACTAAACCAAGAGAAACATGACATGATGCAGCAGAATCATGACAATGACTAAATGTATTTGGAGCAGACATACACAAAGAGAAAGAGAGAGGGAGAGAGAAAGAGATAGAGAGAGAGAGATGCTAAAACCATCAATCACAGAAACCTGTTGACTTCAGATGTAAAGCAAATCATGATTTGATTTTAACATGCTTTCTCTATATTTTCAAAGGAATATTATTACATAATACATATCACCACCAAGTTACAAATTCAGTTTGTGCTTAATTTGCACCTTATGCTAATTTGTGCAACTGCCTGATGCATGAAAATGTTAACGGATTGATTTCTCTAGGTATGATTTCCTTGGGGACAATAGTGTCTCGGTCTGGACCATTGGCTAAATGTCTGATACATAAGGCACAAAAATTGGATATACTCCAGAATGAAACCTGCTATTGAGTCCAGAACTTCCAATATCAGTCTGAAGGTCGGTATGGAGCCACTTCAATGCCACATATATTTGCAAAAGAAAATGAAAAATTGAGCATTAAAACAATACAATTACAAAGAAATTATGAATCGCAAAAAATTTGGTATTGAGAGGAATGTTTTTTTTTAAGTAAAGATGCTTCATTAGAAGCTGTTCACACGACAACTGTCAAAAAAATACAAGTGCAAATCCATCAAAATTCAGAAAATATATATGTGTGTTTACATTAACTAGAAAATTGCAAAAAAAGACTAAAGGCATTGTGAGGGCTGTTGGAACAGCCCACCATCCTCTGGCAATGAAGGCAAAATAATTTGTTTATAATATTAAATAATACTTCAGTATTATTAATAATACACCTGGAGGGATCATCTCAGACACAGCCTTACGAAAGAAACACAGCTAGATAGACACAGATAGAGGTGCAAGAGATCATCTATTCGGTATACGGAGGATTCTTCACTTAGAATTAAACGAGACATCGTTTAATAGGAACAGGAAGTACCACCGTTGCTTTTACAACGCGTTGCACTAGCACACCTGTTTATAAAATCAATTATAAAAAATTATAAAATGAATTCTACATGCTTTTCAGAGGTAAAAAGTGGGTTACTTTCTACCCTTAACAATGCCCAAAGAGTTAAACAAATGTAACATTTTCTGCCGTACTGTTTTAAAACATTTAAAAATCACTAAACACTTATGCCTGCTAAGATTAAAAAGGCCTGACACAAATTGTAAACTGTTAACATTTAAACACCACATATTAAATTGAATGTGCAGCTGTTGCCGTTTATTCAAATAACAGACGTCGGCCAACCCAATGAATGGTGGTTTTTCTCTAGTAAGGAAGCATTACAACATTGGTAAGGTGTTCGTAGTTGTGATTGGCCATCATACATCCCACAAGGCTGTTCTCAAAATGGTCCCATAGGCCAAAATTGACCTTTGACTTTTTACTGCACTTATCTTATATATAATGTATGTTATCTTACACACTGTATATTAATAACACAACTTATGATTCTTGTTTGTTTAGTAAAATTTGGCTAGATTTCACGTTAAGAGATACTTATCCCAAGATGATCATTGATCACTGTCCATAGATCACTGCAAAAATATTTATTTACAGTTAAATCAATTATAGACGCTGGTTTATGAGTTTACTTTCAGAACAACACCCCCTAGTGGTGAAATGTCAAGGGGTTTTGAAACGTTTCGAAACAGTAATGACGTAACAAAGCCTTGTTTGTTAAAAATCACGTGACTTAGCCAGTTTGATTCTCGCTTCGAAGCACTGATTCGATACAAAAGATTTGATACGGGGTTCAAAGATTCATGAAGCCTGTTTGAAAGTGCCAATCACTACATTAATCTGTGTTTTAGGTTTTTGCCTGTTTATTGAATTACATGTTTTGATTGCCCTTTGAATTTGTTAGCTCTTTGTGGACTGTTTTGGATTTTATGACGGTCTTGGATTATGTCTGTGTGTGGATTACCCTTAATAAACTTGCTGCAATAGGATCCTCAACCTCTGGAGTCCCTGTGAAGATCATAACAGAAGACCTCGTCATACACAGATTGTCATGATTCTGCTTTCTCATGTCTTGATTTCCTAGTCTAGTGACAGGATCATGATAGGGCCACGTGTTTTGTGTGGAGAGAAACATATTATGGTCAGTTATGACATAATATGCGTTTCCTGCCTTGTGTTCCTAGTTACCGTGTTCGTGTTCACCTGTATGTGTATTTTGAAGTGCCTTGTTTATTGTTCCTGTTTGTTGATTTATGCCCCCTCGTGGGAAGTCTTTATTTCTGTACCTTGCCTTAGTTCAGTTTTCCCCCATCGTGGGTGTTTGTTTTGTCGTGTTTATATTATTAATTAAGTCTTGTTAACCCCTTCATTGTTGCTGCCTGCAATTGGGTTCTACCCCCCCCCCCCCCCCCCCCGATCCTGACACAGATCCAGCAGCTGTTTCTAATGGACCAACCAGTCATGAATCCGACTGTTCCGGGGGAATCGGCCAATCAAGGAACACCTAAGTGACTTCCAAGAGCTGGCACACCTGACATCTTTAAATGAACTCTGCCTAATGATCCCCTTTGGCTCAATCATGCCACTGCTTGAACCTCATTGTACTCCAGATTTTTATATAGACTTGGCTCTGCAATTCAGTGGATCTCCCTTCACCGTGGGTGTGATCAAGGAAACCTCCCCAAACATTTTTGAGGGGAAGCTATACGGCCGAAGTTAGGGGTGGGAAAACTTTTTACCTCAAGTTTTTGTCTCCATGTTAAGGGCTGCATATTATTCGCACATCAAATTAAACATTTTTTATTTATTCCAAACTGAATTTTAAACTGTAGTGTATGGACTTACAAATCCTTCTACCCTATGTTTTATAAACACTTTTATTTTGAAAAAAATGGCACAACATTTGCACACTGTCATAAGATACATTATTATAATAATTTACAGTGTACATTGTTTTATTATATTTTGTCAAATATTCCTCTAATTCAGGGTGTGCAATCAATCCCAATGGGCCACATGAGAAATGGGACTGTAGTGGAGGTCTGAACCAAAAGGGTACATTTAATTCTGCACAGAATTAAATTTTTGGCTTTTAAAATGCAGTAATATCTTATTTGATCTAAAATATTTTAAAAAGTAAAAACACCACAACTAATACTCTTTTCTGGACCTATACCTTTGTGCATATCACTGGTAGTGGTTATACATCTACTCTACATACAAATGTGAAATCAGATGTGCAATAGCTATACAGTTCTAAAAATGAAACATTATACTATTACACGTTAAACATTTGGCATTGCAAACAGCTCTCAATTTAATTTGTATCCACTGTGAGCCATAGTTACAATTATTCTGGCTCTCTAATCTGATTGGCTGAGAGACATGCCATATTTCACCAGTATAACTACGGGAACTATATATATCTATGACGGGAACCATTATACAGGCCATGCCACTCCGCCATTTAACTAAGTCAGACTTTTGAAGTGAAAGTAATTTCTCACCGCTCAGGACGCAAGTGTCTTGAGACTGTTACAATATAGGTCAGCCAATAGAGGGCACCAGTGAGCTATCATAGGATGGGGGGATCGACAAGGCGAGGAAATGAGGAAATAGGCAGAATTGTATATGGCTGGTTATGTGAAGCAATCTAAATAAAAGCTAGTGTTTGACCCATCACGAGTCTCATTAAGGAACATGAAACAGAGACATGCTTTTGATAACAGAAATTGCCATGTCATGCTTTAGTAAACCAAAACTCACAACACTTGTCCCGCTTCAGCGCAAATAACCAAAATCGCAACAGAAACGCGATGTTATTTAATACATAAAAAATTCCGGGCCGGATGAAATTTCTTGGGGGGCCTTAGTTTGCCAACCTCTGCTAGACCCTCTACAGACTGCACCATCAACAAGCCCCATCTCGACCCCTGCACCCCGCTCAAGGCGGAACGAGTTGGTCTGCAGTCTGGTAGATCCGCCGCTGACTCCTGTACGAACAGCTGGTATTCCAAGACCTTCACTAGCTGCCAGCCCAGAACCCTTTCTCAAGATGGTCACAAGTCCAGAGCCCACTCGCAAGATGGCCACCAGCCCAAAGACCATTCGCCAGCCCAAAGCCTGTTCACAAGATGGCCACCAGCCCAAAGCCTCCAGCAATCATAGCCGCCTCAGTATACATTGACCTGTTTCTCATTATCTCTTGCACCTCTATTTATATAACCTGGTTCATTCAGGCAGTATTACAAAGTCTTGTATGCGTTACTATTGCAGTTCTGAGCGTTCCCTGGTTCGTTTTCCTAGTTCCTTGTCTTGTTAATTAGTTTGCCTTGTTTCTTGTTTTGACCATTCATCTGTGTTTTAGATTTTTGCCTATTTATTGGATTATGTGCTTGGATTGCCCTTTGGATGTGTTAGCTCTGTGTAGACTGATTACCTGTGTTTTGGATTGTAGGTCTTGGATTATGTCTATGGATTACCTTTAATAAACTCACTGCAATTGGATTCTCAACCTTTCAAGTCCCTGTGCAGATCGTAACCCATTTAAAAGTTACTGAGTAGAGCCTGGAGATTAGTTTTCAAATGTTTTTCTATAAAACCTTGTTAACTGATAAAGCACTTTTTTGTCACATCACTACTGTAACTACAGACTGCACAGTTCATTGTTCTAGAATCAAGATAATTACTTTTTGTTTAAGTACTAAAGTTGTTTTGAACTCCTGCCTGGCTCTTTGTCATTCTTTGGATTACAGCCCTTTGCTGTCTGGTGCAGATCTGGTGTAATCTTGTTGACTTCAGAACTGTGGACTGGGTTTTTTACTGAATGCAATTTAATGAATTGACCACCTTATATTTACCTAATAGTTTAGGTAAACCAGCCAAAAAAGCTGTTTATGTTTTATTTGCTACAGCCATTTACATTAATTTACCTACATTATATAGGTAGGTAAATTAATGAAAAAATATAAATGAAAAAAAGCGAGTAAAGATCTATTTTATTTAGCCTATAAAATAAAAGCTTTTAAGCCAAGTGAAACCTTGACTTACGTTTTTTATTGTCCTGGAATGTACTTGACCTAGAGTTAGTTTTCAACAACAGTTTTAGCTGACTAAAGGTATGCATTTTCACAGCTATGTGATAAAAATCATAATTACAATATCTGTAAATGAATAATGTTTAATTAGTAACCAAGAACTAGTGAGCAATTCCAGCGTTATGGATGTGACATTTTCTTTCAAAACCTGACATATAAACTCTCAAAGAATGTATTTATTTCCAATGTATTGAATCGTCTGTTTAGATTTTACTAAACCTCGGAGGACATCAGAAAAATATCAGCCTATAAACCAGTTTTCTATTTTAAAAGAGGGAAACATTAATGTGTCATGGATGTAACAAAAAAGAATGCAAGTTTTTGAGAGACAACATACTTTCGATGTTCGATGTGATAATTTTCTTCCACTATTATAAATTCTACATGTAGACCCAAGACCCTTCGTACTATTGCGAATAAACTCACAAACCCTCTAAAACATAACATTTCTGCTTCTGAACATCTGGTGAATGGTTTTCTTCAG
This sequence comes from Barbatula barbatula, assembly GCF_947034865.1. Taxonomy (NCBI): domain Eukaryota; kingdom Metazoa; phylum Chordata; class Actinopteri; order Cypriniformes; family Nemacheilidae; genus Barbatula; species Barbatula barbatula. Next base: position 17,660,505 of record NC_136767.1, on the reverse strand, counting down.
TTTTTTTTAAGGATCAATTAAAATCAGTCACTGCTTCTTATTGCTCTAGATACCCCTCAAATCTGCACCGCTAACACTAAGGGTCTTATCACCAAAAGCACAGTTTCTCTGATTTCGATCTTGTTGCTCCTGCTATTGTAAGTGGTCTAACTATGAAATCTAACACAAAATCTTGTCAGCTTGACTCTCCACCAACTGCTCAACTTAAGACATATGTTATCTAAGAGCACATGATTTCTTTGAACTTTTCCAGCACATATTCGTGTAATGAATGATATTCTACTATTTATTGATTCTGGGTGTAAAACCATCTTAATTTTACTAGAGTTAAGAATGGTTGGGTATTGGTTTGGTTTTTTTCGATACCGGTGCCAAATCGATAATTTCAAAACGGTACCGATGCTTAAACATTGCTTAAAAAATTGCTACTTTAAAAAAGAGCCACAAAACACCTGTGGATGACATTAAAGAACAATATATTCAATTAAAAATCATTTATTAAATAATTAAGAACAATTTCACAACAAATTTACAATTAAAGTTAAGTGAATGTGAAATGAGATGGATCGTAACATTGCTAAAAAAAATTATAGTGTGGGTGAATAAAAGATTTGTATTCTTTTATAAAAAAGGTGAACTTTCCCTTTAAAGACTGCGCCCAGTGATGAATGCTGAACTCACTGGGAGGGAGGGAGAACGCTTACTAAAACTTTCACTATGATCAATCCACAGGTCAGGCACGTTCCGATCCGTGGGGTGCGCACGATCCGTGCGGATCATTCGTGATCCATTTAACCATAAGATGTGTTGTATTATCTGAGCTTTCCGACTCGTCCACGTGAATGAGGGCAAATGTCTCAATCGACGGCTCAGTCAGCATTTATGTGGCACAGAATCTGCGTATTTATTCAGTCCAGTTACATACCGGATATATAGGTACCAGTGCCATATTGGCACCAGGTTTCGGTACACAACCTTAGAGTGAAGTTCAGCATTTGATACTGTCTGTCATCACATTCTCATTTCTATTCAGAACTTGGCATCAAGGGCAATGTTCTTTCTTGGTTCAAATCATGGAGAGAAAATACCTGCCACGAAAGACTATAGGCCTACCATTGTTTCACTCACTCAACACCTTGACCACAGGGATTTGTTTTCAGTCCATTACTTTTCATTATCTATATACAGCCACTATGTGACATAATTCGTAAACATGGTCTACACGTTCATCTCTATGCTGATGATATCCAGATTTATTAAACGACTGCCTCTGAAAACTTTACCTGCTACACTTACGGATTGCATTGCTGAAATCAAACACGGGATGACGCTAAATTTCCTTAAATTAAATAGTAGTAAAACTTAAATAATGCTGAATGGATCCACTACATCACATACAAAAGAGGATACTTTGACATTGATGGGGCTCTTATTAAACCTTCAACCTCAAAATCTAGGTGTCCTGTAGACACATTGAGTCTTTCATTCAGCTCTCTTATTGCTGTAGTGGTAAAAGTTATCATCTGTGCAATATTGCACGTTTTCGCTCTACTCTTAATCTGGCGGATACAGAAACCCTAGCGCATGCTTTAATTACATCACGGCTAGATTATTGCAGTGATTTTTGTATTGGTTTGCCAGGGAAACATTAAAAGGTTGCAGTATGTCCAAAATACTGCTGCTAGGGTTCTTACATCATGCTCACATTACTCCACTTTTACAAAGTCTTCAGTTTAAGATTCTCCGGTTGACATTTAAGGTTTTGAACAGTCTTGAACTTGGCTATATCAAAGACCTAATTCACACATACAGTATATACCAACTCAGTATCTTAGATCATCTGATTTGGGTCTTAGCATTCTCAAGTTTAGACTGTCCACTGCAGGTGGAAGGTCATTTAGTGTTAATGCCCCCAGGTTATGGAATTTTTTACCCATATCCCTCCGTAACTCTTCTTCTCCATCCATCATCAAAACACAATTGAAAACATACTTGTTTGAAATGTATTTTCAATAATCTTGTATCTTTTCCTGTATATTTGTATGTTTGTATGAAAAAAAGCGTTGTAAAGCGACCTTGAGCTTGTGGAAAGGTGCTATATAAAATAAACTTCTTCTTATGGACAAGTAAATATTAAACGGCTTAATGTTATTGCTGAAACTGTGGTACTAATGATGAGGAGACATGCACTTCTGTCATATCCATTTCACAGAGCTCCGACAACAACACAAGATCGATTTCTCATAACTTTCATGGCATTCAACCCCTCTCTCAACTTCCCTATTTCCAGCTCTTTATCATGTTGCTCTACTCTCTCTCTCTCTCTCTCTCTCTCTCTCTCTCTCTCTCTCTCTCTCACTTTGATTATCCAAGATTTAAATTAAGCCGCTGTCCTTTCGCCGTGACCATGTCATCTAAGATATATACCAGGTCTGAGAGTCTGTGCGTATGCAAGCACAGGAATGTGTGCCTCCACTTTATCTTTCCAGCCCGTGTGACAACCGTGACGCTTTTCATTGATCAAGACTTCTTCTCTGACAGCTATGTGGATTCAAAGAGAGAGAGCGTGTGGCTTTCCATCACCTGGTTATATCTTAAGATCAAGGCAGAAGGGATATTACTCTTTCACTGTCAGATGAGATAAACGTCTCAGGGAGACACCTCTTGCTATTCTATGGTAAAAATTACATCTTAAACATTGAGAAAAGGTTTCACAGATTCTGAGAAGTTTAAAAATTTGGTGGCTTAAAACTTTAAGTATGAGATTAGTTCTGTTGCCAGGTTACGTAATGCAGAAAACTCACAGCAGAGCGGCCATGTTGGTCATTGCTCTCATTAGATTTAGATTAGGATGTGAAGGCTATCGACAAGAAAGTCCAAATTTCACTAAAAAGTTCAAAAAGCACTACCGCACTTTATTTTTCTGTCTGTTGATCAATGTCAAAAAGGCCAAATCACATCGGCGGTTTTATTTTGAAAAAAATATTTTTGTAAAGTCAGTAAAATGCCTGGAATTTGTTCAGATTTTTGTTGTTTTTGTTGAAGAACATTGACAGGAATAACCTGCCAATGGCAGCTGAAATAAATTGTTTTTTTCAGTCATATTCCTGCACTTTGATGAAGGCCTATAATCACACAATGTGAAGTGCTTACATACTTCTTTATTTCAAAGTGTGATGATGTTTTGACAGCGCTGTACATGTAAATGTTTCCATGCATCTTGCTGGAACAGGTATCTGGGGTGGTCATTAATCACACGGTCATGTGCACACGCTTTGTCTCGACACTAATTCAACAGCGATGAATTATGGATCAATAATAATTCTGGTACATGCACACTGATGTATGCACATGCACCTTGGGAGACCTTGAATTTACTTACTTTCTCTGGTATAAACTTTGACACGTGTCACAATTAGAGATCCGAATGTGAATCTGTGTTGAAGATAATCCCAGATTTCAGGTTTAATATTGTGTCCAGAAAATGAACCCTCTTGGATGCATTTAGTGTACACAGTAAAATTTGGAGAAAAAGCCTTAAAGGTCCAGTGTTTAATATTTTGAGGTTTAACAGAAATGCAATATATAACTATCTTCAGAGGTGTGTAAAGAGCTTACATAATGAAGTGTTATGTAGTTTTAGTGAGATATTTCTATCTATATACACCGCAGGTCTCCTTACATAGAATTTGCCATGTTGTTTCTACACTAGCCCTAAACTGACCAACTGCACTACAGAGCAGTGGTGTGCGGTGGACTTAAAAAATGAGGAGGCAGATTTCTACCCATGTAATTTTTGTTCATCTCTGCACTATTAACAAGTGCGTTTGTCAGAAAACCAGTGTCATTTCAGTGTTTATGTGTGAAAAATTCATTTTAATTACTACAAGTTCATTACAGTATGTACTTCTGATTTTTTGAATTGTTTTTTATTTTCCCTGCTTTGGGAAAAGGTACATCAACACCACCTTCCTCTTCTTCTGGAACATTTGGGATTTCCTATATAAGAATAACATCATTACCAATACCATCAATTTAATTATTAGCAGTCCCAGAAATACTCCAAGCATTTAAGTGAACAAATCAAATAGATGTGACTTACTTTAGCCTTGCTGCTATCCTGAGCAAGCCTGATCACAAGCAAAAGTTTTTGAACAAATCTGAACCACGTAATATTCTGTCAACAATCGATAATTCCTCTGCCTCCGCCATCTCCGACACGAATCCTAAACTCCGTTTAATACAACTAATAAAACAATTTAATTAACGTTCAATCTAATTTAGCGCCCGCAGTTTAAAATGAATGACGAAGACGAGCAGGAAGGCGGGATCTCGCTGATGTGTTTATCCAATCATAGCCCGTTGGAGGCATTGCCTCCTCTCACGTGACTTTTCTCCATTCTTTTCAATTACCCCCACTCAAACTCACAGCACGCTTTAGCGGGTATATTTAAAGTCAATGAGCTTAGAGGAGGCAAGAAAAACGCTGCCTCCCTTTTGGAATTCTTTCGAGCGGGGTCGCTGTTTCACACTGTTTCACACTGTTCATACGTTATCTCCTTCGGCAAAAAAGGTACATTAGTTGTTCCAAGCATATTTTTGTAAAGAATCAATTCTTTGTAAGAATCAATATAGCAAAGTTGCATCACACAAATCAAATCCATTTTAAGGCATTCTTTTATAAAATCGGATAGAGGATTTGTTCGGAAGTGAAAAATACCCCCTGAAAATCTTTTCAGGTTTTCTGCTTTTAAATTATAGCCCCCCGCTTTAATCTTTGGTGGCAGCGACATTTAACCAAAAGTGAAATTCATAGGCACGTTCACCTGAGTGAAGAACGGAATACTTGGATATTTATGATGGGTAATTTCGTTTAAAGAGAAGGAAAGGCTGCTCTGGGGAAGTACATGCAGGCGCCCGGGGGGGCATAAGGGCTCCATTCACACCCACTGACATTTTCCAGAGGACAAATCTATTAGCAGGGTATTAAAGAGAGGCTGTGTGTGACTGAGTCCCGAGGCACTAAACTGTAACTAAGAAATTACAGGAGAATGCATGCGCGGTCAGGCACACACACACGTCTCTACACTCAAGATCTCAGACAAATAAAACACATCCTGACCCGGCACACACATACACGCACCTACACACACTACTGTTTAGAAAATCAAATGAGATCTATTGTAGAGGACTGAGTCTGGGTAATGATGGATTACTAATGTCTAAAGCTTGAACAGTTGTGTTGGATTGAACACATAAACGCAAAATTGCTTCCGGTCCATCTAAAGCAAGGATCTTCAACATTTTTCAGGGCAAGGACCCCTTACATAAGAGATGCATGAAGCAGCTCCATTAATGCGCACTTTGAAATCATTGGAAAGGACATAGGGAATGTCTCTCACATCCAATTCAAATCTCTGCTCTTGGCCTACAAAAACACCCATATCTTCACCCGCTAATTCAGACTTATGTTTCTGCACGATCCCTGCACTCTTCAAGACAACATCTTATGGTGCCTTCCCACAAATCGGAAGTAATCACTCTCACGCACTTTCTTCGGATGTGTTCCACGACTCTGGAATTATCTCCTTCTTGCCACAAGTTCAGAGGATGCTGTAGTTGTTTTTAAGAATCGGCTAAAAACACTTCTCTTCCATCAACATCTGACCCATTAGTATTCTACTTAAAAATCTTAGCTTCGTATACTGTGGTAGGCTAACTGAGATCAGTTTTACTGCACCTATGCATTGTTGTTCTTTTGTTACTCAAATTGCTTCTATTGTTTTCCCCTATTTTGTAAGTTGCTTTGGATAAAAGCGTCTGCTAAATGACTAAATGTAAATGTACTTATAATTTCATATTTGCATATTTAAATATTCCGTTTAAATGTTGTATAGTTGAAATGGTGATCTTATTTAAAAATATATTGTATTATTAACAATCCCAGCACTCCAGAACTCCTTCATGAACAAACAGACCTTTTGGCACACTGTTTTGTAGCAAAACATGAGTAAACCATGTACCAATATTACTGCATGCTCATGTGACATGTTCTGTATGGTAGTGTATGTGATCATTCAAAGCAGATGACTGTGTGTCAGTAAGTGCAGCTGGAAATGGCACAAATGTAAAAGAGGAAGAACTGACTCTCTGTGTTAGTGAATGACTCCGTATTGTGGACAACTTCATCACTTTTTGGACTAGTATCATAGACAAAAACACACATATACAGAGCATGCAACTTGCTCATAATGACCGCATTATTAATTTGATTCTAAAGTATGGAAACATTTTGACATGATATATTATTAATGTGCGCACAAGATTAAGTAGATTCAGTAGTAGCATGTTACATTCTTAGGTCTATATATATTAAACATAAGTAAATGGAAAAATCTAAGACTTGGTAGACAGCTGTTTTCAGAGCCTGATATCTCAAAAATGTTATGTAGTGATTTTGGGCTTAAATTGACAGCACATCAGCTCAAAAAGCATCAACAAGTATCAGGTAAAACCGTGCCTCAATTAACACATCTGATCTAAAAACAATAACAAATTACAGTTTGTTGCTATGGCACAGTGAGTTTCATCCAGAGACCCACCATCTCTCCATTACAGGACACAAGAGTACATAGAATATAAGATGTGGTACCTATTTTACCTGATTTTATTTTAATACATAAACATAAAATGTGTTCCATCTTAAGAAACTGACACTTATTCGTGAAATATAGACATTCCTTATTGCTCTAAAAAGCTTTTTAAAGACAACCAAAATAAATAAATGATAGTTAAATATTTTGTCTAAAGTAAAACATGCTCTTCCCATCATATAATACTCTGGTTATAACGGGACGGTCCTACCTGAGACTTTAATCCATCCGTGATGTTGGCTTTGAGATGAATAGTGCAAGGGATTCTCCATTGTGTTCCTTCTCCTCTGCATGACTAGGGTTATGGTGAAGCCTAAAGCAATAGGCTATTCGCGTCAGGGTAGTGTTCTGAGAAGGGCGCACATCCCATCCGTCCTACAGTGTCCCACGCTCAAGCCTATGTCAGCTGCAGTAGCCTTATTGTGCACAGTAGGTACCAGAGCGAGCGAGCGAGCGAGCGAGCGAGCGAGCGAGCGAGCGAGCGAGAGAGAGAGAGAGAGAGAGAGAGAGAGAGAGAGAGAGATATTGATTGATTAAGATTTGGGTGCGCCTAGATTTACCAAATGATAAAATTCTATTTTTGTAATGCATTTCTTCAGTGTCATTTCGAGGCTAAGTGTTACAGTAAAAGTAGAAGTAGCCTACGTTGACATGTGCGAATAATTCCGTTTGCTTCATTCATTCTGCGTGAAAAAGAACAATTCACATAACTTCTCACTCAGAGATAATATTATTGTTTTGTCTTGTATATAAGTTGACATCCTAAAGCTAAAATAACAATGTTGGGGGAGTTCAACATCAACCTCTCTTATTTAGTAAAAATGCAATGCAGTTTTGTACACTGGGAGGAGTGGTTGTAAAGCGAGAGAATAACAGGTTTTGAACGTTATAGTCTCCGTAAATCAACTCGGATGTTTTGAACGAGTCGACTCAGTAAAAGAATGCTGCCACCTACTTGCCGTGTTGGCATTTAAAAGCAGCATTGGGCTATGTTTCTTCTTTCCTTATTGCTGTATAGATAAATTGATTCCCGCGTGAAGAATGTTTTTTGGTATACTTTTGTATGTACTATATTAGACTGTAGTAGCATTTTAAACACTATAAACCACTTCGGAAGACGTTAACAACGTTGGTTGGTCCTGTTTTAGTTTTTTCACGTTTTAATAGATTGCAACAGACATAAAATGTATAACCTAATAAAAATGTTAAAGACATGTTTAACTCTATATCTGAGAAAAAATATAGCTTAGCCTCCTCGTTAGCGCACCCGTCTCCCATCAGGACCGACGTCGGATGGAAGCTCGCCCTGAGCGGGCCGATTAGTACACAAATTTTCTTAAAGCACGAGAGTCACAATTAGCTGGTTGAATGGGTGGTCAGATTACTGACTTTCTTTGTGAGCGTATTAAATCAAATCCCTATGCACACAAAAGCACATCCTCACGTCGGCACTTCTATTGTGTTTCCACAGTTCCGGAAACACCACTGTAAAGGCCAGACCAGTGCAGACTTCAACCAGTTCAACAAAACACAATTGCCCTTTAGAGTGAAAATGTGATTCCTTTTGTTTTGGAACATGTCTGCTGAGCAATAGCAGTTATAAAATGAGATCCATTAATTCTTTAAACTGTAATATCAATTCAATTTTAGACGTGTACGTACATAAAACATATCTATGCAATTTTTATATTTTGTCTATTTCGATAACACCCATAGTGAAATTAATGGACAATTTCTGATAAACCAGAAATGGTGTCATATTTCTGAATCAAAAAGAAAATGCATTTAATTAAGTGAGTCATGTTGGGGGAAAGGTACGAAAAGTTAAATACAAATTTCACCTTTAAGGTTTATTTGTTGGTGCACAATACTGTATGGTGAGGTGCAGATAAATTTACACTCTCTGGAGTCTGTGCCATCCAGTATCAGGACACTGTATCTCTGTGTACTGCGAAAATCCTGTTCTCTACAGGCAACCCTTCACCAAACCTCAGCCTTTATTCATTCAGCTCAGTAGAACTTATATGATTACTGTATTTGACAAAAGTCTGTTTTTCGACTATAGTGTTTAATACACTGTACTGTATCTGCAGTTTTGCCATATAAATTAATAATAAACTTTACAAAGTAATGCCATTAAAGATTGCATTATTTCGTTAATTCGGTTTTTAAATGAATAACACTACAGTACCAAAACATTCAGATTAAAGACAAAAAAAGAGTCAATAAATATATATATTTAATTTATGAGGATAGTTTGTTTTCAACAATACCTCTGTTCACGCCAAAGGATCCTATTAAAAGTATGAAAGGCAACTTGGAACAATCTTGGATGATTTTTTACTTTCTGAGATACTGGTAAAAAACTTATGAAAAACCAACCACTTTCCAAACAAATTTACCATAATCTGACCTTTACGAGACATTCATTCTAATGTTCCTCTGAACTTTTACTGAAAAAGCATTTTTGCTCACATCCCATATCCAGCGTCCACGTAGGCCTATCTCATGTAGTTCTGCTCTCTGAGTTTTCAAAAGGGCTGCTTGTCAATTAAATACAGACATGTGTCAAATATCAGTTAGTGCATCTTCCATCCACTTCAAGTAGTGCAAGCTTCCATCATCAATGGGAAAACTGATGATTTCTGGAATGTCGTATGGATGCACAGCTCTATGGGAACACAAGCACATTCATATCAAATACTGTAGGTAAACCATTGATTAGTTGTCTTGGGAAACAGCAGACCTTACATTAGAATGGTTGATGTTTTAGAAAATATCCTTTTTAGTGGACTATGCTGGTCCTTATTTTTATTGAGAAAATAAACATATGATTCATCTTTCCAAAATACTGTATACTGTGTACTACTGTACAACAAAGCTCAGATAAACAAGCACATATCCACGTGTGTCTTCTCAAGTATGTAATTGTGAAGCAATCAGTACACGTCTGTTTACACCTTAAAAACACTTTAGGAGATCTGAAACAAAAATCCATGTGTCTTTACTGGTTTGAAAAGAGCATTGCGCAGTGTTTTTTCATGTTACTATGTAACCAGTGAAACAGCTGTCCTGTCAGTCAAGGATTATAGCGCCAGTGCTCTCGTTGCTTTTAATTGTCATATTACCAGAAGCTTTAAAAAAGTACAAGCAGAGGGCGCTTGCTCTGACCTTGTTTGGTTAATGTGTCAGCCAACACAAGTTTCTCCTTCATCATTGCAGCCTCCGGACATTTCAAGCAACTGTAAAGTTCAGTCACCACATCCCGCCTCTCCTTTCATTCGATTGGACGATGGGGAAAAAGGATCATTAAGTCAAGAGCTTTTCTGCTCAAGGTTGCGTTTTTATAGCGATATTACTCGCGGGAAAAGCTAGTTATTTTCGCACAAGTGACGCGAAAAATACAATTCTTTGTAATTGTAAACAATTTCACAATTGCTTGACACCATAGACTGTAATGATGAAGGAGAAACTTGTGTTGGCTGTTAACCGAGCAAAGTCAGAGCAAGCGCCCTTTCTTGTACCTTTTTTAAGTATCTGATATATAATTTTGCCTTGACTTATCCTGACAGCTGTTTTGGTGGTTACCTAGCAACATATAAAAAATGCTCTGCTCTGTTCTTTTCAAAGAGTCAACCAAAAGAGCAGCGTGGTGCGCCTCAAGTTTTCGGAAAGGAAAGTCGCTTTCTAAAAACGCAAGGTGCCCGGTGCACAAAATCAGCGCGCAAATGTTCCCTGCCACCTGAAAACAATTCAAAAGAAGCGCGTCTGACAGCGAAAGAGGCGTTCTGTCAGAACAGGCCCTAAAACGGTTAAACCATAACATGGATTGATGTCACTTGACTTTTGCTCCTGGTTTTAAATACGGTGCTGAAATAAGTATGGGCAGTGAAAACTACATTTATGTTTAAACCATCCTCCTGGGAGATAATGTAGCATTAAAACAAGTATTGTACTTGCCTTAAATAAGCCTTAAGTCTCTGTATGAGAGATGTTCTTGTCCTGACGAGCTATAAGAAAAAACACACACATATATATACGGTACACGTAATAGAAATAAGCAGTTGCTTTACAACAAAAATCATAAAACTATATATTTTTATAAAATCTCTTTTTTAAATGTATTTGGTGCAAAAAAGATAAACACACCAGCAGTATTTCTGATGCATCCCGAATCTCTCCTTTCCAGTAGTACCTGGAATTAATAAATGTATGGTATTTTAAATACTTAACACTAAAGCATTCGCCGCTGTTAATTTGTCTAAAAACTGCACCCTCTGTGTTTGTGCTGTATGAGTTGACAAAACACTCGCCACGTGGGTTACAGGTAACATGACCTCAGGTAATTCTAGGTTAGAGGTTATAGTGAGTTAAAGGTAAACTCGGTGGTCTTACATAGTGGCAGTGCGAGGAAATATATTCACACATGCTGCCAATCTTTTCTCCATGATGCCCCTATAAGAGAAAGAGAGAAATAGTTATAAAGTACTGTCTCTTAGTGCTCTGAATACAGTTTATTAGCTGTGCATGTTTAATGCTGAAACAGACTGCAGTACTCTTTGTAGTTGTGGAACTCTTTAATCTAATCAGACGGGTTCAAACCTGTAAGATTGTATTCAACCAGTCTTATTATTCACATGTTTTTCAGGTTTCTGAAAGCCAATCTTACTTTAAATACTGCCTCCAAATGCCAATATATATTTTATGACATGCACTGCATAAACCTGAATGCAAGTGTAACATACTGAAACTGGTTACTTATTAATAATTGCAAAATTGCAGAAGTAGAGTTATGAGTTACATTTAAAGCTTGGTTGCGCTTAAAGGAAACGTTAACCTCAAAATCTAAATTGTGTTATTTTTATTCACCCACATGACGTTCAACATGCTTTAGACCTCCTGGCTTCTTCGGAACACAATAAAGATATTTTAGGGACATCAAGAGATTTCCAGACCTCCTCATAGACATCATGGTTATAGGAGAATATATGGAATAAAGTTGTTATTTTGGCTTGTTCTTTGCACATAAATATTCTCGTCGCTTCTAAAAAATGTAATTGAGCCACTATGAGCAGGTTAAGCAATCTGTCTTTAGTACTTTTCCGGACCTTGACAAAAACTATAAACATTATGTCTATGAGGAGGCTTGGAAATCTCTCGATGTCCCTAAAATATCTTTTTAATTGTGTTCCGAAAAATGCCCGGAGGTCTTAAAACATCTAGAAGGTCATGTGGGCGCAACCAAGGAGGCAGTGGGGAGAAAGTGCGAAATTTACAGTATTTTACAGTACAGTACAATAAACTCTTATATCAAAAGATCAAAAGTTTGACTGTTCGTGGCATGACCCCCTTTAACCATTTTGGAAAGCTTAGTTTAATATGACCTGTTTGCCAGTTCATTGTTTTGGCTACATCGCTTAAATGTGCTGCTATTGTTTTGTTTCCATGCTGAACTTTACTTCCCTTTCGTCATTCTGTACTCCTTACTCCTTTTGCTGGCCCCCCATTCACTTCAATTTCCTATTCCTTCATCTCAATGAATCAATAGACATACTATTTGAACAGCAAATCTCTAACATGCTATCTCAAATCAACTTATTACCATTTGTCCATATTGCCCATTCATATTTTATTCAAGAAACCAAACAATAAATGATTGCTTACAAAATCCTACTATGCCTTGGTCTATTCTTAAATATTTAGGCTTCTATATCTTGATTATTTCTCTTTGGCAAATCCGGATCAGAAAAAACAGACCTAATACAGACACCTAATACTTGCGGGATGCATGTGGTACAAGAGACAAAGTATAATTTTTGATAAACGTCAAGGTATATGCTAAAATCTACATACAATGTTTGGCATATGAATTTTCCGTTGACATGATCCAGTATAGCATTTAACCACTAAAACACTACACAATGTGTCCAGATGATGCAGCTTTTTTCGGAAGATGTTGAAATATTATTTCACCACATCCCCTCAAACGGCTGTTGTCTCAATGTATTGGGCTACCTTTTATATTAAGATGTTTCACTTCGTAAGAATTTTTTTTTCTTTCTATAGCACTAAGATAGAAAAGGATTTTAAAGGTGAAGTGTGTAATTTCTGTACCACTGTCTTAACAGAATTAATGATTGTTTCCACAGAAATAATACTCTTCAGGTGTCAAAATCTTAGTTTATCTTAATTCTTAATTCCATTGTATCATTCATTTTATAAAATAATCATAATTGTATTTAGTGTACAGGTTTCAATTAATCATTAACCAAAGTTAATGAAAAATGACAAACCATACAAATGGTGTCTCTATTTGCCTTATGGGTGACAAAGTAACTGTAAAGCAGTTAGGTATGACCTAATATTTGTACATGTCGGTACAATATAACATTTACAGGTGATTTATCATTTGCGATTCTGAGACTGCCAACAGTTTGTACTGTATATCCAGTTAAAAGCATAGCTCAGCCAAAATAAACATTCTGTTGATATTTACTTACTTCCCCTCCTATTGTTTTAAACCTTTCTGCAAAAACAAATATTAAACAACGTTTTATTTTCGGCATACAAAGAAATTTGAATATGAATGACAACCTAACATTCTGCCTATAACACTTCCGCTTGAAGATGCCTACCTGCAAAGCTACAGTACTGGAAAAGGTTGAAGGCACTTGTGTACAAATGACAAAAATCTATTTAATTTATCAACTTCATTGAACTTCTATTAACTTAACTAAATTAAATGCAGAGCATACCAGCTGCTGTCACAATCCTTGTCTGCACAAAGGCTTTCCTGATCTTGCCAAGTCGTTGAGGTCCTTAGGGCAACATCGTGTTGACCCTGGGACAACATTTAAATCAACCAATTAGATTTCAGAAATAAGTTTACAGTTTATTTTTTGTTTTATCTTACAACCAGGATTAGGTGCTTCTAGACCATTGTTTGCTGTACATCATTTCCCTGAGATTTTAGGGGTAAATTATGGTTAGGGTTGGGGTTTGGTGTGGATTTAGGTTTTATATATATAACTGAAGTCATATGGGTTAGAAGCAGCATGACAGAATGTTCATAATTGGGTGAACTATTACTTAAAAGATTGGTTAGTAGGCTTATGTTGTTGAGTTTTTTCATGAAACAGTTATTGTGTGACACCATCACATGCAATCTCACCAAACCAAGGTTCTGACCATGTTTGCCACCAGACGGTTTCAAAGCAACAACATAAACTTTACTGCGCATGCATGCTTTTGAATCCCAAACATAACTACCGGTATACATCCGCAAAAGAAAAGAGTCCGTTTAAATTATTACTGATAGCAAGCAAAATAAATAATGAGTGAATTACATTAGCTAACAAGTTAAAACTGTATGTCTATCTGTATGTATCCACCTTGGTTACAACACATTTCCTCATATTCTGATGGTACTACTATGAAGCAAAGCCATATTTCTTGTGTTTGTCTATGACTGAGTAATTGTACCTGCCAATGTCTCTTGCGGTCAGTTCGGAAGGACAGTTGATGAGCAACACAGAATGATATCCCGGCACATAGCTTCCTGTGATAGCAGAATGGATCTGAATGCACAGCGTCCTCAGCACAGGGTAAAGGGCAAGATTTATAACTATAGTCTTAACATACAAACAGAACATTGAGAGAGAAAAGAGTTATACACGATGCATTATGTAAAGAATATTTCATCTTTTCAGGGTCACTCGCCCATCACATGGGATGTGACTACACTACAATGCACAAATAAATTCCAAATAAACTATTACAAGTATGACGAGCACGTTTTTTTCCAAGGATAAGGGTGTATTCTATAAAAGGCAAAAAAGATATTGAAATTAGGGAAAAATCCTCAAGCTCACAGGGAACACAAGACATAGGATACTGTTCTAGAGAAACGTTTACTGGGTTGAATGTCAGCATGGATCTTTGACAGCTGGAGAGGAAGTAAAACATGCATTATTGTGTTGGATGAGAAAAGAACAGTGAGGGGATTATCCTGCTATGACCTGATAACAGATTACATGATGCAATGAATTTAGTTTGTTATAAGAATGCAGTGTGCTCGCTCAGGTTTTATTTAATTAAACATTTCTATAGTTGTGGTAAATAAACAACCCTGCTGAGAAAAATAAGGCAAATTCTAATAATTTCCATTATTAAGGTTTACCATAAATCCATTACAAATGCCTTTTTGTCCTGTGTTTTGGACTTTATTCCTAGAATTGCTCTACTGGTTCCCATCGGCCAGATAATATATCACATAACAAATTAGCAGTAGAGACCCACATAATAGACCATTAGTTACATTAAAGCCAATACAGCTCCCATAATAACCATTAAAGCCATTAGAATATCTGTGTTTTCTATCGGGGTTTGTTTCAGCAGGGAAGAGCTTAAAACATTCGCACCAACCACATTACTCTACAGAATTTCACACTACCTTCTTATATTGACATGTGTTTTATAACTCAAGCAGTTCCGAGTTTGGTGCAGTTTTGAAAGGTAAACTTGAAATGAACAGCATACGATCTTGCTTGAACTGTCAGTTGAGTTGTTTTTTAACAAGTAGAAACGAAACGAGACATGACTTACCAAACAAATGACCACAAACACCGTACGAGAGAAAGCTGAAGACATGTCCTTGGGATACCGCTGATACCATTAATCTGTTTTGTTGCATAATTCTTTCCACAGCAGTAAAGTTACATCGCTGGTGAACTACGCTACAATATATTACACTGTGTAAACTTGTAAAACGCAGAATATATTTATCGGGCGTCTCGCGTCACCTCTCTGTCGGGTCTAAGCCTGTTTGACAGTTTGGACGGTGAGGGCTTTTCCCAAAGCGGCTGCGTGTTGCGCTTCAGGCTGATTGTGTGTGACGCTCATATCCGGATCCTGGCGAGTGCGCGAGTCTCATCATAAGAGGATTTTAAACCTAATAAACTCAAATGCTGCTTCTCACGGACTGTAAATTGTTGAGGGATGTAGCCATAAGAACGTTTCGATGGCGAATAAAAAAATACACATATTTTATTATATTCTTGTGTCTTTATTATTTTGTTATGATTTAATGTAAGTATTTCAGTAAAACATCAGGTCGTTAAACAAGCATGTAAATGTTACGTTAACATGCAATCAAATCGTTGATTCGTGTTTTAAAATAATGCTTAAAGTTGGTTACTGCATCACTGTATCGTTGGTGACCCAAAAATAATATGTAATATTTCTTCATTCTTTAAGTTATATCACACAATGTTAGAAGATTTGCTGTAATTTAATTGCTACAGTTTGGGAAAAAAATATGTTTGTTTAAAATATCCCCATGTGTTACACCCTAAATGGGTATCATTTGTAGAGCAACAAGTGAAGAGATTCATTCAAATGAAAACAGAGGAAATATAGTACAAGAACAGAGTGACAGAAGGAGATGATGGAAAATAACGTATACACCATAACTGTTGATATGGTTACAAAGAGTTCATATGCAAATCAGTAACGGTAAGAAAACGTGCACCTGTCTGCGAGCCTCCTTCAGTGACCGCTAGAGGTCGCAATGTTTGCGTCTTGTGCTACTGCAGTGCTTGTTTTTCAAGATTTCATGACAAGGATTTCTATTTAAACAAGTTTTATTTAAATTTCAAACGACTTTAAGTTTACCTCCACGTTTAGGAAAGTATGGTGCAGTGCTGTAAATGAATGCTGCTAATTCATCCTGCTTAAACTAATATCATAAAACAGTTTTCCCCCAGTTGAATAAAAAAACGAATCCAAGTGGACGACTACATCGTCTATATAGGCGGCTACATAATCCTGGTGGGGCCGCAACAGGACATCTATCATTCTTTGGAATGTTGCGGGCTCCCCATGTAGGCCGAAGGGCAAGACCCGGTACTGCCAGTGGCCCGAGGGGGTGTTCAACGCAGTTTTTTCCAGGGCCGAGGGTGATAACGGCACCTGCCAATATCCCTTGGTTAGGTCAAGGGTGGAAATGAATTGGGAATTCCTGAGGCGATCGTCCACCCGGGACATTAGATATCCATTGAACGATGAGACCTGATTGAGACGTCGAAAGTCGTGGCAGAAATGGAGGGTGAAATCCGGTTTGGTGACCATGACGATGGGGCTGGACCAGGCGCTGCGGGAGGGCTCGATGACCTTAAGCTCCTTCATTCAGTTGATCTCTTCCTCTATAGCAATCCGGTGAGCCTGGTGGCGTCCGGATTTTGTGTTGTACCACTTTTGTCCTCCCGGGTTTCTCACAAAACGCATTGGAAAACTGGCGGACCAGGGCGTTGAGTTCCGTCTTTTGGGTGGGGGACTGCTGTCCAATTTTTACCACTGGGGGTTTCTTTTCGTTGAACATGACCATTTGGACCGTAGGTGCCACCCCCCGCTTTTGGAGGTTACTGTGGTAGAGCTGCTCCACCCCACGCCGTCCCGGTTGACAGACACGGTAATTGACCGGCCCTACGCTCTCCCCCACAGTGTACAGCGCCTTCCAGGAGGCCAGGAACTTGGACATGGCGCACGGCGTGAGGACCAGAACCAGGTCTCCAGGCTGAAACTCTCTGGGTTGGGCGGGCCGGTCATATAGGCATTGTTGGGCGCGCTGGGACTGGGCCAGGTGTTCCCTCAACAGGGGTATAACCTGGTCGATGCATGTCCTCATCTGCTGCACATGCTCGATAACGCTGCAATGGGGTGCTGGCTGGTGCTCCCAGGCCTCCCGGGCAACATCCAGGATCCCCTGGGCTGCCGCTCGAAGAGGAGCTCGAACGGGGTAAAACCTGTAGAGGCCTAGGGCACTTCGCGAATGCCAAAGAGCAAGTAGGGCAGCATCAGATCCCAGTCACGCCCAACCGTGTTCGCCACACCCAGATGTCTGGCTAGTGGATGGGAGTGGGCCAGCTCTAGAACGGTGGACGTCTTGGTCTTTTGGGACTACCAGTAGCCGCTTTTTCTCCCCCCGTCTCTGGGCGACACAGTAGAGCTGACTGTTGTGGATTCCTCTATACCGGTTGTCAGTCACTGGCGTCTTAAACGAGAGACAAGCAAACAAACAAAGCACAGCGTCAGTGTGTATAAAGGAGTCATAGCTCAGCCATTTTCTTCTTCTTCTTCATTAGGGTTTATTGGCGGTTGGCAAACCAGCTTAAGGTGCATTACATGGATAAAAAATTTAAAAAAATAATAATAATATAAAATAATAATAATAATACTGATACTACTATTAATCATAATAAGATATGACAATACAATTATTCATGAAAAAGTAAATACTGTGTCAACATATGTAACCTATATTCTTTTGCTTAACCCTGTTTCTTTTACAAAATTTATTATATTGTCGTATATATTATCACCTGTTTTTCCTAAAATCCCTGGTAATGAAACATCATGGTGTTTAACCTTTTTTTAATGACTGGAAAAATTATATTCTATTATCATTGTATTGTTCACAATGGAATATAACTGGTTCAACTGTTTCTTTATGGTTACAAAAAGTGCATTCCCCTGTTGGGTGCTTGCTTATCATCTGCAGTGTGTTATTATAAGCCCAGTATGACCTATTCTAAGCAGTGTTATATTGTTTTCTTCCCTTCTTTTCCTATGCTCTTTTCTCCCCACACCAACATGATTTTGTATTTTATACAAGTGTCTCCCTGTTTCACTTTCGTTCCATGCTACCTGCCATACCGATTGTGCATAATGTTTAATAAGTGTCTTTGCTTCAGTTTTACTCAAAGGAATATCTAGTTCGACTTGCTTTGTTCTTAACATTTGTTTGGCCAGAATATCAGCTTTCTCATTTCCTTCTACCCCTACATGAGCAGGGACCCATACGAAACTTACACATATACCTTTCATTTTTAGTTCATACATCTTATTAAATGTATCATTGATAATATCCATTCTTATTGATGACCTTCCAGATCTAATACTTTCCAGAGCTGAATAGCTATCAGATGCAATGACACTGTTGTTTATTCTTCTCTTTTCTGTCCACTGTATGGCTAATAATATTGCCAATAGTTCAGTTGTGTAAACTGACACATGATTAGTCACTCTCTTCTTAATATAAATATAATTAATTGGCACATATACTGCTGCACCAGCGATTCCTGTACCAGGATCTTTAGCTCAGCCATTTCTCTCTGCCGTGTGCTTTTATCCTCTTTGGTAATATGGTACAGGTGCTGACAACACCTGTTGGTGTCTGCGCTGATCGGGAGCTAGACACCTCGCCACAATAGTAACGGTTGAATGTTACACTTAATTATTTACGTAAGTCTTTGATTGTTAGATTGTGATCTCAAATGTTGGCATAAAAACGTGAATAAAGCCTAATGGGGGCAATACAATTCTTAGTTAACCAAGATTTTGACAGATTCCTTAAATATTTGTTCTTTTACACACAAAAGGGGAAACCTTTGATGACCACAGAAGGACAATAAAACACAATTTCCAAAATAAAAGACATGACTCTAATACACTATTGACACTGAACCCACACAAAACTATGAAAAGGGCGGAAATCAGGTTGACACCTACAAGCAAACATTCAGATGTGGCAACATGAGGGTTTTTCTGACTGCACTTACCAGTAAGTTATTTATTTTTATATTTTATGTTTGAACATGTAATTTAATATTTATTGCAGATACATAAATTGCTTTCTTAACATTAGATGGACACTCTATTCATTCAGTTTATGTTCAACTTTATCATCCTGTTTATATACTTTTATGTAAATGTATTCCCTATATTGTTCAATAATATAGTAAGATGTTAATATAAATGCAACAGCGGTGGACTTGGGTAAAATAACATAATGAACCCTAATAATACAGTACTTTAACTGGTGTAAAAGTATTATGTATGTACACATTTTATAATGTTATTTGAGTAAAAGTATGAACTAAGAAGAATACTTGGTACCATACGACATTATTAAAAACTTGGTTTCGTAAAGAAATTAAGCTTCAATTATACTAAAATACAATATACTACATTTATCATATTTCAAGTGTAAACCAGTGTATATTACAAAATAGCACCACATACTATTAAAATATACAGAAAAACTAAATGTGAGATATAAGCATACACAATAAGAGATATTGCAGGTGGCAAACTAACATTTTAGTTTTACATCATTTGAAGCATGCTACAACATCAGGGAAGGCATTCGTTTGCAGTATTTTAAAATTTGTTTTGTTATTAGTAAATAAGCTTCCGTTTACAGATGATAATACATAAATTTAGGCATGGCCACATTCAGTCATTTTATAAAATGAACAATGCATCTTTTGACAACAGGTTTGCTTCACAAATAACTGACAGTCATAAAAGTCATTTGCTAAAATCAATAATCAAATTATATTAATTTGACCACATCAAACCACATGAAATAAATTTGAATAATGCTTGCTCTAAATAAAACAATTTTAATCTGGTATTTATGTAAGTAAAAAGCATAAATTCTGTTTTCAAATAGTTGCACTGGGCTGCATTTATTGGAGGGTCTCTGGGAAGCTAGTGGATGTGGTGGTCAGACCTGGAGATAATGCAACGCTACTTTGTGACCGTAAGAATGAGGGAGGACAGGACACCCATTGGGTCAAGATCTGTTCTTCACAAATCCAACCACCTCTAATTGTCTCTGCACAACAGACGCTTTTACTCCCAATTCCTCGATTCTCTGTGCTCTGGAACAATAATTCAAAATCTGTTGACTTGATGATAGAGAATATCACTGATGCAGATCTTGGATTGTACTATTGCTCAACAGTAGAGAAACAGATTATCGACCACAAAGGAATAATGTTTGATAAGGAGATCTATCATACCGGTGATACTCTCACAAAGCTCACTTATGCAAGTTCAGATGAGAATGAATGTTCAGGTGCATCTGGTAAGTTTTTGCTAAACATTATGAATTCATATATTTAATACATATTGTTCCAAAATCAGCATGCACGGAATGCAAATTTTCGGGCAGCAGAAATAAATCGTAAAATAACATTTTTTTTCCAGATTTTCTTTACATACATAAAACATAGAACTTATGGGGTTGCATTGTACGCGTTGTACTATACATTTGTCTTCATCTACAGTCATTTCCTACTTGTTCAGTTAAATCAGTGTACAGTATGTTAACGTGTAAGTTGTCTATTGACGTCGTCTTAATTTGTCATCCTTCTGTCCTTCTCTCTGTCTTTTTTACTGTTTACTCTTTTTTTACAGGACAACAATAAAGATGACAGAACTAAACGACAGTAAGGATGTCGTTTTGTTCTGTCATCTTTATTGTTGTCCTATTCTGTCGTCCTAACTGTCGTCTGTATATATCATCCTCCATTTTGTCAGCATATGTTGTCCTCCATCTCATCTGTAGGCTATATGTCGTCCTCCAAAATGTTAAAAACATAGTTATCTCATTTTGGATTAAAACTCTTCATATAATGAATTGCCTGAACAAGTAGGACAAATGTATAGTACAAGGCATAAAACAGTCTACACATTTTTTTGCACAAGTTGAACCCCATGAGTAACTTTCATTAGTCAAATAATATCTGTCTGTAGTCCGTTATATCACGCTAACTTATTACTATTGTCCTTCATATCTGTAAGCAGAAAACAGACACTGGGTTACTTTCAAATGTAGGTTGTGCCCTGTTTTTATATGATACGTGTTTCAAAATGCTGTTGTGTAATGCAAAGGAAACAAAACATCTGATATGATCAGGCAGTGGAAACTTTGAACCACAAATGAATCAACCTGCACTGAATGTTTATAACATGTTTTACCAAACTACATCAAGGAAACAAGTCAATAATCATTTTATGATTTTATTTACATTTATTTGTAGATCAGACAACCCACCCAGTCAGTGAGTGTTGGCAGTGTTGGTTGATTCTGCTGACAATATGTCCAGCTTGTTCTCTTTTAGCAGCATCACTGGCTTTTCTTTGTGGTAAGAGCTGCAACCACAAAAAAGGTGAGGCCTTTTTCTCTTAATCGTTTTAGTCATCTCCAAACACTGGATCAGCACTTTTCTTGGTTTCTGGAGGAAGTCAGTGTTTTTTGTCTTGGTTTATGTAAGAGATTGGAAACTTGACTGTGTTCTATCCACAGCGAGTAAGACGTCTAGAAGTCTTCCAAACACTTCTGAGATGCAAAGACAGGAACAGATCCAGGAAAAGGTACACCCAGGCTTTAACCCAGCTTAAAGTAATACTTCACCCCAAAATGAAAATTGTCATATTTTTATTCAATTCCACTCAATATAACAAAATTGAAAAAAATGTTTTGACCTTACTGTAATAGCAACAATTGTTTGACATAATAATTAACTACTTACAGGATGATATTGAAGAAATTTGCTACACATCACTGAACATCCCTAAGCAAGGAAGCAAACAGAAGAGAAACAACCGAATGCCAAATGCTGATAACAGTGTGTACAATGATATTAAAATACACTAATAAGAAATGTAGAACAAGGTATTACATAAAAAACATGAATACAAGCCTGATCAGTAAGGTGCCTTTTGCAATAATACTTCCAGTTATTACATTACATCTATTTGGCTTACATGAACGTAAAAATGGGAAATATTTAAGTTACGTAAAGTAGATTTTTTGTGAGAGGAACAAGACATTTAGGTAATACACATGAATCTGCAAAAGTTTATTTAAAACATTAAACTGACATATCTTAAAATTCGTCAGTGTCATTGTTTTGTCTCAGAACGCATACAATTAATGTTAGTTTGTAAGGAATGTTTGTAAAAACTACTTAAATATCCGAATTTAACTGATGCCTCTACCTAGTTTAATCTAATCCCATTTCCATGAAACAGCCCCATAGTGATATTACAGGGGGCATAGTAAGAAAAAAAAATGTTTTGCTCGACAGTGTTAAGAATATAGAACATAAGAACTCATTGTCACTGTGCATGCACAACAAAATTGCACATTGCAGCATTTAGTCACAACCTGAATTAAATATAGGTCATGTAGGTTGATATAAAAGTTTTCAGAGGAAACAACGTGTTGTTTCAAAGTGGAACGGAAACAAAACATGTGAATATGAGACAACTGAAGATCTTTGATTCAGAGATTCACTTTTTATATAATAATATAATATTTTATAGTTATAAGTAAACAGAAATAAAGAATTTTTTAACTTCACACAGTATTTATTTCTCTGTTGTGTTATTCTTTGAAATAATTTTCAGAGTAATAATCTTCCCATCTATACCCAAAAACAATATCTTTCATTTGTTTAGCAATTTGATCTTTGTAAGATTTTTTTATGTTTAACAATGTAAAGCCATGCAGTTCTCCATATTAATTTTTAAGTCCATAAAATGGTTACATTAATTTACTTAAATGACCTGACTTTAAAATGAATTTATGTTACAAATAAATTTGTCCTTTTTTCTTGAGGTTAGTAACACTCCTCGACCACTAGATGACACCACAAGACCTTAGAAAGAGTAAAATCATTGTTAACATCTCTTAAAAGAAAAAGCAATAATCTATGGCACCAAATGTATTACCACACATTTGAGAAAACAAACAAATTCAAACGATTCACATGGAAAGGAATTACAAAGCAACCACTTATTCATGCTTTTTGTTTTATCCTTAACTCTTTAAAAACAGTGAAATGAAAGCAGATATAGAAGGTTAGAAAGGAATGATTGAGAGGGATGGAATAGTTAATGAAGAATAGAGAAGAAAAGAAATGGGTAAAATTATAGTGGGTAGAGAAAGCAATAGACATGAAGAGAGGGAGGGGATAAGAGAGAGAGTTTTTGATCTGTGGTTTCTCACAGCAGGAGGGTGAGATGCTAAGAGACTTAACGGCCACTCCTGCAGCCTGTTTGAGGCCTGGAGAATGGAGGAAGTGAAACAGTTCAGTTTTTAGTCTTTTGTATGCTTGCTAAATCTGGCCTTTTAAATGCAAAGACAGCCTTGTAATGAGATCGAAGGTTTGAAAGAAGACCTAGATAAAGAGAGAGAAAAAAATGCACATGTGAATGAGAAAGACATTATAAAAAAACTAAGAGGCTTGAAGAGTTTCAAATTGTAGTCAGTGCAGTTTTGTTTAATGAACATAAAATGTGCTATAATTGATAACAATATAGTTCAATAATATGTGCTTCATGGAATATTCATAAATATTTGTTTAAATGTTTGAATGTATTGGCAATTTTTATAGGTATCCTGAACTGTATTCAAGAAACCAATTTGAAATGATTTGAGCTTTGTGACATGGTGCACTATGCTGCTGGAAGGAGCCATCAGAGGATGGATACATGGTGGTCTTAAAGGGATGGACATGGTCAGAAACAATACTCAGGTATGCCGTGGCATTTAAACGATGTCCAATTGGCACTAAGGGGCCTAAAGTGTGCCAAGAAAAAAAAAGTTTTTCCCTTTTCACACCATTCTTTGTAAACCCTATAAATGGCTGCGCGTGAAAATCCCAGTAAATGAGCAGATTGTGAAATACTCAGACCGGCCCGTCTGGCACCAACAACCATGCCACGCTCAAAATTGCTTAAATCACCTTTCTTTCCCATTCAGTTTAGAGTTCAGGAGATTGTCTTGACCAGGACCACACACCTAAATGCATTGAAGTAACTGCCATGTGATTGGTTGATTAGATTAATGAGAAATTAATGAGAAATTGAACAGATGTTCCTAATAATCCTTTAGGTTAGTGTACAGCATTGACCTGTGCCTTGTTCACAAAGGAATCCTTGGTGAAATTAAGTGAACAACCGTTCAATGTTTTACCCACTTGAGCTGGAACGTCTTTAAAAATCAACTTTAACCACGCATTCCTAGGGCCCTATCGTACATCCGCCGCAGTGCTATGTAACATGCAGAAGCACATCACCATGACTAAACTGATCCAATAGAGGAGGGTCATTGTTCAGGAGGGGGCCGGACTTCCGTTGACCACAGGTGGTGAAGGCAGGCAGATGACCAGAATGTCCAAGGGGGTGATGACGGTGGGAGGAGCCAGGGTGGAGACAGAAGGGGACTGGAGTAAGAGGAGCCATTTGGGTCCCAGGCCACAGCCTGGAAAGGGAACCCACAGAGGAGCCAATGGACGGATGAAGAGAAGCAGATGACTGACGGAGGTGACACATGGGGAGGTGGAGCCTGAGTCAGAGAGCCGAAGTGGAGTCCAGAGGCGAAGGCAGTTCGACAACCAATCAAGGCGTGACCGGCGGGACTGAAGCCGAGGTGGATCCATGTGGTCAATGGGCGGAGACGGAGACTGAGTCGGGAACTCAGAGGCTGAGGACGGAGACGAGCCACGAAACTGATGAAGACTGGTAGCCGCATGGTGATCCCACACCACCGATGATTGGCTGATGGTGAGAAGAGGGACTGGCAGGATACAGCTGCTGAAGTGGTGCTGCTAACATGGGACGAGGAGGTGGGAGAGGGAGGCTGAGTGGAAGTTCAGTCTTTCACGTAGAACATACAGAGGCAGTCATCTGGGTAGTGGGTATGAATACATTGCACAAACAGTCTTGTATGGTCCCCAGGAGAAACTTTCCCCATGCTCTAGCAATAGTTATCCATGACAAAAACTAACTGAATGCACTAATAGAGAAAAACTGACGAAGAATGGAAACAAAACGAGTGGTAACGGGAAGACGGTCACACTTTTTTTTTTCGGTCCGGTATTCTGTAATGGTTTCGTGCAGGAAATTCTTGAGAAATGCAGATATCATCCACAGGAAAACAGGCAGAAGCACATGACCACATATATAAACATGTATCCATATTAGCAATACCGGACAAGGTGCCAAACTAAGAAGAGAACTAAAATAATACAGATAACGAGTGGTAGACAGATGATGGGGATTAACTATTAATGTCCAAATATTGGGGATCAGGTGAGACGGGTGCAAAGGATTATGGGGAGTTTAGTCCGGTGGTGAAAGACAGACAGTGGATTGTGACAGGCGCAAGGCATAGTGCAAGTGTTTTTCCTAGTTTCAGCCCGACGCAATTCTCATTTTCGCATCCTCTGCCGTGTTCTTTAAATAGCAAATACATTTTCTCTCATTTGTGCGCCCATGGGCATGCTGGTCTAAAAAAGAGGTGTTTCAGGTGCATTGTTGGCGCGTTGCTTTTTTGAGGAACTGAAAATAGACTGCGCCATAGACCAACTCAAACCTGGTCTAAAGTCAACACAAAATATTTTTTTGTATTATTTAAAAAGTGTTAGTAGAAAATGTGCCTCTGGGCGGGTTCACAAGGCACTTTCACTTAACTTATTACACAGAGGGAAGCGCAGCAGAATTATGATTATATACATAAAGATCCGGGTTGTCCTGTAGATATCTGCTCAAGCACTTTAATCTTACGCACAAGCCTGTTTCCTCTCTGGAGAGGCATCCAGTATTTGCTCTTGCAAATTCGCCCGTGTAAATGGGGCGAGCGCAACTGGCTCCTAAATGGAATGAGTGATGAGACTATGATTGCTTTACTGCACGTTACGCCCAAAAAACACCCATTACTCATACTCATACTCAATATCATTAAGAGAATCGGGACAACCTGTTTAGACCAGGTGAACTTCACTAGATCAACTTTCTAATTACTTCAAGAAGATCTCATCCTTTAATACATTTACAAGTAAACTAACAAAGGCAAACAATGTAATTTATTATTTGAGGTGTAAAACTTGATGAGTTCCTTCAGGAACCAAACATGCTTTTTGCATCACTGTGAAGAATTTTGTTAAGCATCCGTTAATTTTGTTCAATCTATCTATGCTTTAAAAGGTTATTTTCAGCAACGCCATTTGCTCAATGAATCCTTCAAGAACCATTTCTTTAAAAAAAATTGACCTTTTTTAAACAGAAAAGCTCTTCAGATGTAAAAGATTCTTTATGAAACCATTCATGTTGTTAACTGGCCCCATTCACTTGCATTGGTTTTGTGTCCATACTATAGAAGTGAATAGGTGCAGAAGCTGTTTGGTTGCCAACTTTCTTCAAAATATCTTATTTTGTGCTCTGCAGATGAAAGACATGCAGGTTTAAAATGACAAGAGGGTGAATAAATGATTGAACTAGAGTAAATTGATCTCTAGAGTGTAAGAGTTTTAAATCTTTTCCTGTGTGAATTTACCTTTACATTTTAAGAACAAATACGCTGAGTATTCCTCCCTCCATAGTGCAATAGAGAGAGAGAAACTACTGACAGTAATTACCAACAGCATATGGGGATGTTGTGTTGGATGAGAGGGAGAGAAATAGCTGGAGAGAGAGCGAGATGAATGAGTAGGTGTATTATGGAGCTTGAAATACATGGAGGCTTCCTCCAGTGGAGTGAGGGGCACATCCATCATCTCCTGCCCCAGTTGAAAGCACTGTTCCCTGTACACATACAGTTGCAGACAAGCCTGTAGTTCAGTGGGAATCCACCTCGGAAATGCCACAGGATTTCAGTTTATTTGTCCAGCTTTACTAATTTACAAGAGAGTGGACTTCAGGAAGACAGGCCAGAATGAGGGCAGAAGGAAAAGATCAGATAGTGTAAGACGGTCAGACAATATCATGTCTGTTATTATCACTTTTGCTGTTCTGAAAACTAATGTATCATTAAGGGCCATTGTAACGAGCAAGGTGGGACAAGAGCTGTGAGGGAACAGTCCCTCACAGAGTGATAATGAGTGTCAGCTGCGGGTTGCACCAGTCTCGCATCTCTGACGGAGGAGCTCTGGGAGCATAAAAGGACGAGCGACAGGAGGGTACGACTAGACCAGGCCTGGACTTTATGTTTTGTTTTAGTGTGTTTGTATGGCAGGCAGTCGACCGTGAGTGGGCTGCAGGCAATTGAAGTTTGTTTATTACATCAGTTTGTTTTATTACATGTTTATTACAACAGACAGGACTAGAAAGTAACCACGTTGATCAGTGATTAACTCTGTTGGAATGATTACAGATTTCATAGATTCAAAAAAATTTTAATCCACAAAATCCAACCTTAGGACTGACATACAGTCATTCAACAGCAATGTAAGTGACAGCATGACAAGACCCATGAAAGCTGTTATAAAATTGAGGTACTTTATATACACTGAATATACTTTATTGATATAGCGCTTAAATTTTCATTGTTACAAAGCAGCTGTACATAAAAACATTTTGATTATAAACAAAACATGTTTTTACAAGTTTTACAAGTAAAAAGAAAACAGTTACAAACGCACATACATAAAACACAAACACACAACTCCACATGCAGAGAACACGAAATACAAACTCACTGACACACAGGCATGCACATGCGCACACACCTTTAAGGATTGGTATGCAGAAACCAGGCTATCAGCAGGTACAAATCTCAAAAGTTTAATAACAAAATAGAGATCCACGATGGGGCAAAAAATTCCGGGAAGCTAACAGGTGGGAAGCTAGAAGAGGCACAGAGGGGGCGGGGTCAAGACACCATAGGAAAGCACATGGCCATCATAACAAACAATGGCCATGTGCTTTCTCACAAAACCTGTGGCAGAGTCATGATCCTGCCACATGACTTGAAAAGCATAACAAGGTGAGGCAGGATCATGACAGGACCCCCCCCCCCCAAGAGCCCTACTTACGGGACAAGACCGACTCTGGGACAGACAGAAACCAGCAAACCAAGTTAAACTAGACTAGAAAAGCATGACAAGGTGCAGCAGGATCATGAAACACACACACACACACACACACACACACACACACACACACACACACAGCGTGGTTATCACAGAGAAGTACACATTTAAAGAGTACGTAACATTGGGTTTGTAAGGTCCTAATTTGGTTTATGGAGTGTCCAACGACAAGTTTATGTATATACAAACACTATTATGTTGTAATAATAGGCAGTTATTCTTACCTTACTTCTTGACTGACTCTCAAATGATTCGTTCCGTGATTCATCCATCTAATCCCCTCCTATCTGCGAGTCTAGTGTCATGTGATTGGTCGGATGGTGTAGTCTATTGTGATTGGTCAAACGTAGTCAGTTTGTGCCGCAAACGGAACGCCTATCATCATTACGGGAGTCTGCTGTGATTGTTCAAACGTGTTAATCATGTGTCTCGAAATGGAACGTCTGTCATCATAACTGGATTACGGTTTACAGGTTGTCGGATATTATATACAGTGTATGGATAGCAGTTTGACGCAGAATCTGACGAAGAAACATCCGAAGACGCTAATCAACAAAAAAAGTTAAACTTACTAACCTCACTATTCTTAGCTTTTTATACTGTGCTAGGCTTTAATGGACTAGTTTGATGCACTTATGTATTTTGTTGCCTATGTTGTTATAATTGCTTCCAATGTTTCCTCATCTGTAAGTCGCTTTGGATAAAAGCGTCTGCTAAATGACTAAATGTAAATGTAAATGTAAACAAGAAACTCCAGCACGATTGGAGCACTCTGTTTCTCAGTGGCAAGTGACAACTATTTTCATCAAAACTTCCAGTGTGACAACATGCTTTGCTCATCATCGAAATTAAATATTATTTGGTCTGGTAATACATTAGTAATAATATAATTTCGTCTTCACTGTGCGTTGTTATGTTACAAAGAACATTGTAGAATGTCAATGTTATAAAAAAAAATTGTTTCACCCCATATATCTTGTGACGAGTCACCCATTGCACATCAGAGCCGCTATAAAAGCCAAACACACAGAAGACACGGTGAGCACGTTCTCCTCACATATGGTGTTAACTATCCCATGTCTTCTGTGTGTTTTAAGGGTCGGACGAGTGATTGCTCAACCAGACGCCACCAGCCGATTAAGCCGTGCCAAAGACCGCCCACTACAACGTCCCAAACCCAGGACCGCATTGCAGAGGCTTGCAGGAACGCTATACCCATGGGCGTAGCTAGCCCCTTTTTAGGGGTGCTTCAGCACCCCTGAAAAGAAGCGAAGCACCCCTAAAACTTGGAGTAAGAAATGTTGTTATTCTAAAAAAATTCGTCTTTTACAAGGTTAAATTATGTCCAAAACATACTCCGTAGTTTTTTGTTTAAAATGTAGGTGTTAAGGATGAAAATGAAACCTCCCCACTTAGCAAATGGTGTCATCCTCTTCTCTTCTTCTACTTCTCCTTTGTACCTGCACCGCTCAGCGCGACCGTCATCCAGCGCGAAACACACGCGGAGTGAGAACCCGTTATGTTGTGTTGTGAATCAACTAAGTTGCTCCAAAGCTTTCTCACACTTCTTTCCTTTTACATAGAGTTGTTCCGATTGCGAAACCATATCGGTGAGTACTGGAGTCAGTATCCTGAATAACCTTGGTACACCTATAACAAGTGTTTATTTTCGGACTATTTTAGTCCAGCGAGTCGCTGCCGCTGTGGAGTAGCACAGGACATGGGTGACTCGTCCATAGTCATAAACGGAGAGAAGTAGCGCCGGTTAATATGTTCTTCCGCAAGACGCATTCAGTTCTGTTTATTAACTGCTAGAGCGTGAAACAAAAACAACTAAACTGCGGACCTGTGTCTCTGTTGTTAAAGTATATCGTTCATTTGATACTCATTTTAACAGTATGGAGTCATGTAAACATGACGTGACGTGCGTCTTTTCTGGTCAGTCGTCATGGAAACATGAGTGCCCTGGCGTTTGGACCAGAGTGTCAGAGGAAGTGATTCTTTCTGAAGCGCAAGAGTGAGGCTGGTACAGTTCAGATTCGTGTTCCCTTCACTGAAAGCTGTTATGCGGTCTTTTAGTGCCTTGTGTCGGCTCCATACATGGCTCAGGAGGACCACAGGCCAAAGCAGACTCCAGCACCTAGCTGTGATGTCTATTGAGAAGGAGTTGCTTGAAATAATTGAACCCCAAAGGGTCATTGACAGTTTTGCCACCCTCAAAGTGCGGCGACATAGATTAACTCTCCCAAAGTAGAGCCAAATGGGGATTCAGGGGAAGTACTTTTTTTAAGATTTCCCTCTATTTCTTTTTTATATCGTTACTTTCTAAGTATTTTCAAGACCTCAGTAAATTATCTGGATATTTTGGAATTTTTGGTTTTACCTTCTTTTATTTATTTATTGATGATTTATATTGGATTATGAAAGTTCAGACTGGCGTGCGACCAGATATGTTAGAGATGGTCATTTGTAAATAATTTACAGAAGATGAATAACATTTTGTTGTCCAAGTACCTTGTTAACCTTGTTACTTTGTTCAATGACAATAAAGTTGAAGATAATCTAACCAATCTGATGACTGTTGATAAGGAGGCACATGGAGTTAAGGGTCAGGCAAAGCTGTGTGAAGAAGGTTTTGTGTTTGTTACAGGGGGCTGTCTGTGTGAACTCTCACAATTAAGCTGGTGTCCTGAAAAGGTCTCAAACCTTGTTTGGATGTGTTAGCGACCACTCATTCAGTATTTTAGGTTTAGTTAGTTAAAACGGCTCCGTTCTAACGGTCTTACTTAAAAGGGATTGCCATGCAAGGAGTTCTGTTTTGCAAAAAATGGTCTCCAAAAAAGGTGGCAAAAAAAATCTGGATTTTGGAGTTAGTTGAATCAATGTTAAAATGATTAAGTTTTTTCAATAGACACATTTTTTGTTTTTGTGTGAAAAGAGGGTGGGTGGTGGCAGTGGGCCTCATTGGGTGCTCAGCACCCCTAAAGCTCTGACCCAAAAAGACAAAAATAAATAGTTTTATCTCAGGTTGTGATTCGGTGGAGCTAACAGTTTCAATGATAGTCATTTAACATATCCTGCAGAGCACGCGCCAATATTATTGAAGCAATCTTCTGGGAAATGACGCGGGGGTTATACTCCTTTGGTGTTGTTTGAAAAATTAAATGTAACCATTGTCTCCTCAGAAGTTCTTCCTTAGGTAGTTTAAATAAGACAGACTTTGTTTCACAACGTAGAACACAGGTTCTAGACATGATGCACACACATCACAAAGGAGCGACAGTGTTTGGGGGAGGAGATTCGCGGCATTCCCTGAAAAACATAGGCGGTGTTACAGAGCAGGCTTCCTCTCCACCTCCTCTCCATCACTGTAGGACAAACCCACCAGTATATTAACCGATTCAAACTCAACATCCCATCATGCCATTCACCTGGGACTGATTGCATACACACCTGCAGCTAATCTACATCCATCCATATAAGCCCCGCTTACCTTCAGTTCTTCGCGAAGTATTGCATTGCCCCGGCGTACAATTTCTGAGCGGTTTATTCGTTGAGTTTGCTATTCTGTTATCGACCTTGGATTGTGTACATCGACTTCTGATTCTTCTGCTACCTGCCCCGACTCGGACTGTTATACTGACTTCTGATTCTTCTGCTACCTGCCTCGACCCGGATTGTTATACCGACCACCGATTGCTCTCTGCCTGTCTCGACCCCTGCCTGTGACTCACTTCGACTCTGGGATTATCTCCGTTGTTCTGTCTGTCCCCGATTTACCTTGCCTGTTTGATTGTTCCAAATAAAGCTGCAAATGGATCCTGCTGCGTCCGACATTTCATTACAGGCGGCGACTATTTCGAGTGACGTATATATGTACTAGTTGGATACTCGGAATAGGTCACGTCTTGTTTGTGTGATTCGGTGTTGACTTTTTTACCAAAAACGATAACTTTGTTATTCATTTGCATTCATTATAACTTTTGGCAGACTGCTTTCTTTCAAACACGGCAAAATATCACACTGCATGAAAGTAATTTTCATGATCTAATGTAATCCTCCCCCAGCTTGCTCATCCCTTTACCAATCATCAAGGTACCCTTCGAGTGCATGGGGATGGACCTGGTGGGACCGCTGCCCAAGTCTGCCCGGGGACATGAGCACATACTGGTCATAGTCGATTACGCCACCCGGTACCTTGAAGCCATACCCCTGAGGATGGCCACCTCCAAGGCCATTGCGAAAGAGTTGTTCCTGTTCTTCAGCCAGGTGAGTATCCCTTCTGAGATACTGACTGACCAGGGTTCAATCAAACCCTGAATCGGATGTTGCGACGGGTGGTGGCAGAGGACCCGCGTGACTGGGACCTCATGCTGCCTTACCTGCTGTTCGGGATCCGGGAGGTGCCCCAGGCCTCCACGGGGTTTACCCCGTTTGAACTTCTCTTTGGCCCGCAGCCTAGAAGCTTACGTGACTTGGCCAATGAAGCTTGAGAGCAACAACCAGCTCCACACCGCAGCATCATCGAGCACGTACGGCAGATGAAAACTCGCATCGACCGAGTGGTGCCTCTCATCCGGAAACACCTCGCGGAGGCCCAGTGCGCCCAACGGAGGCTATACAACTGGCCAGCCCAGCCTCGGGAGTTCCAACCAGGCGACCGGGTGCTGCTCTTACTCAAGACGGCCACCTCAAAATTCCTGGCATCCTGGAGTGGGCCTTATTCCATCGTGGAAAAGGTCGGGCCGGTCGACTACCGTGTCTGTCAACTGGGACGCCAACGGGAGGAAAAACTGCTGAACCTGCTGAAAAGATGGAAAGCGCCACCAGCCCATTCGCAGCAACGGAGCCATCCTCCCATGGACATCCTCCTAAGGCCCCATCAAGCCTATCTAGCGGCATATATAGACGATCTGGTCATTCACTCGGAGAGCTGGGGTGAACACCTTGACAGATTGCGGAGAGTGCTTATCGACCTGAGGAGAGCAGGGCTAGTCGCAAATCCATGAAAGTGTCACATGAGGCTCGACGAAGCTCAGTACCTGGGTTTCCATGTTGGAAGAGGATTAATCCAACCCCAGGAGAAAAAGGTGGAGGCCATCCTGAAAAAAACCTTCCCCAACAACCACAGCCATCAAGCAGACATCCCGCCATTACAAGTCGACGCTTTGGGGGGGGATGTGGCGAGTCACCCTTGCGCAATCAGAACAGAGGAACAGAGGAAGGTATGGGAACAGAGGAAGGTAACAAGGTGCAGCTGTTGGTCGTCAAAGACTCATCAGAGTCGGCATAAAAGCCGGCTTCACAGGATGCACGGAGAGCTACAACTCCATACCAAAAGGCGTCTAATTATTGTCTCCCCTGTATTTTATCCCAGGTTCGGACTATTGACGACCAGTGGCCACGGACCCGCGAACCCACGCACCCAGCTGCCCCGCCATGGACACGAGGGATTTCACGAAACCGAGGGATTTCACGGACACAGGAATCACTGAGGAACACGGCTTACCACAGCACCGGATCTCGGAGACTTGTTCCCTTTGTTTGATTCCCCACCGGTTTACGGCCACACCCTTATTGAATTTCCCTCCGGGGCAATTGTTATACGTATTGTTTCTCTACCTGTCACAACACTTATGAATATTCTTAAGAACGTCCTATAATTTATTTGAATAAAGTTCTTATATGTTCTTATATTTTCTCTTAAGAAAACACACTTGTGCCCAGGGGCCCCTGAATTCTTAATCCAGGCCTGACTTTAGATATAAAAAGGATCTATCACCTGAACTTGATTTTGAAATTCTTTGTTTTACCAACTGACTGGAGCCCCGAGAAGGACTGTAATACAAGAGAAGCTCACTCAGGTACTGAGGCCTTACATAATAGGTAACCAGTGCAATGTTGATAGAACCAGGCTAATATGATTTTTTGTTTGTGTAAGAAGCTTCTGCGTTTTGAACTTGCTAGGGGTTTTGTAATAAGCCTACTGGACAACCACTTTATAGCCCTAAAATTAGCCCTCTGGTACACCGTACTGGACTTGTAAATATAGTCAAAAAGCAGACATTGTACGGATTGTGAAGGGTAGACATTACAACATGTAGATTTTTTTGCTACAAAGAGGCTAAATATACAGTTAGGGTCAGGTTTCGGAAAATGATAATATTAGTATTTTTACAGTATTTTTTTGCCTCTTTAACAAACAGAACCACGTATCACTATGCATAACGTCTCGGTTACGTATGTAACCTCTGTTCCCTGATGGAGGGAACAAGACGTTGTGTCGAAGCCGACAGATGGGGTTCGCCCTTGAGAACCAATCATCTCTGACTATTTTGAAAAGGCCAATGAAATTGGCGAATGAAATTTGCATGCCGGGCTCCGCCCCCGGATATCCGGGTATAAAAGGGGAGCCGGCGTGCTCATTCATTCACCTTTTGTGCTGAGGAGCCTGAGAGCATCTCGTGACTGCTGCAGCGGACGGCTATTGTCGTGGCAAGAAGGACACAACGTCTTGTTCCCTCCATCAGGGAACAGAGGTTACATACGTAACCGAGACGTTCCCTTTCTGTCGGTCTCTCGACGTTGTGTCGAAGCCGACAGATGGGGTTCCTATGGAAAACGCCACGGCACTAGCCGCGTCACAATCTCTAGCGAAGCGACGTTGACCGGCCTGGGCGAGCCACACGTGAGCGCTATCGCGAAATTTGTAACCTTCCAGTGGGCAGGCAGGGGCTCCCAGAGCTTTTGGCAAAGATGAGTAGCCCCTGCCCTCTGCCAACTCAGACGGCCCCATTGGCGAGGGCCATCCAGTCGTAGGGCTACTGGGTAAGCGCTGTTCCTTCAATGAGGACGTGCGCTACGGAGACCACTTCCCACCCTAGGGGGGAATACAGTGGAGACACCAACATGGTCTCACCAAATAGGGGAGAACTCATGGGAGGTATGTGCGGAATGCCGCAAGGTGGATGTCCACCTGGGGAGGTCATGGGTTGCCACGCGGGGAACCATCTCATGACGACATCTCAGACGGAACCACCCTAGTGGGGGGTTACTACGTGTGGGGCACTAGGTCCGGTTAGAGCTATATGTAATAACTCAGCTTGATACCCGGCCATAGGCGGCAGGGCTGCTCCGCCGAGCCCGCCGCCCTGAGTGCTATTGATGGATGGACGGACTGCCTATTCTTCACCCTTGGGGAAAGAAGGGAGGCAGCCCATAGCGCACTGGTCCACCTCGGAAGGGGAATGGCGCTATGCGCAGGCGTACGCCCCACGACTGCTGGTCTCACCTGCTGGCAAGACTCGAGCTGCCGACTCCCCACGGAGGTTGCAAGCCTCTGCGAGGTATAGCGTAGCCCAACCCGCAGCTCTACAGATGTCTGCCAGAGAGGCGCACTAAGCCGATGCCCACGAGGAGGTCACACCCCGAGCGGAGTGTACCGTCACTCAAATGGGCACGGGCTAGGATCGGCACGCCGTAGTGACGGCGTGTGCGACCCAGCGCTACAACTCTCCTCGGATACAGCACTCCCTTTGCTGACCTCCATAACAGACAAGAGCTGCTCAGGGCCTTGAAGCCCTCAGTGTGGTTCGAGTAGAGGCGCAATGCGCTTACTGGACACCCCACGTACAGGTTGGGTCTTTCTCCCGGTGTGGGAGCGCCTGCAAGTTCACCACCTAGTCCCAAAGGGGGGCGGCGGAACTTTGGGCACGTAAGTCGGCCGGGGTCTCAGGATCACGTGAGAGTCACCGGGCCTGAAATTTGGCAATCGGTGGACACGGAATGCTTGCAGGTGCCTCACCCTCTGGATGGACTCGAGCCCCAGCAGGAGAGCCAACCCCCCTCGCAGAACGAGGAAGGGGCTCTCGGCAGGGCCCGAAAAAAGGGGACCCACAGGTCCACCTTAAGGTCCCAATGAGGGTACGGGGCGCGGACGAGGCGTTAGCCCCTCGCGCCCTAGAGGAACCTAATAATCAGGTCATGCCGCCCCAGAGGCTCACCAGCAACTGGTACGTGATAGCCGCGACAGCGGGTACCCACGTTCCAATGTGGAAGGGGAGATTACTCCCCAGCCTCTCCTGCAATAGGACAGCACGTTCCTGAGCGAGCAATTCCGCGGGTCTTCTCCTCGAGAAGAGCACCAGGACGAGAAGGGGCGCCACTTAAAGGCATCCAGCCTTGTGGGCATGGCCCTTGCCTGAGTGACAGTCTCCACCACTGAGGGGGGTAGGTCATCCAGGAACTCCTCGTCCCATCCAGGAGCCAGACCCAGAGGTCCGGCTCGAACGCCACAACGTGTCCATCCCCTGCGAGTAGGCCCTTCGCCAGGGGATTTGGCCAGGGGGAGTTGTCGTCAGGAGTATTAGCTCCGAGGACCAAGTGTAGTTGGGCCCGTAAGGCGCAACTAGCAGCACTTGATACTCCCTTCCCAGACCTTGCACAGGACCTGCGCAATGAAGCTCACTGGGGGGAAGCGTAGTTCCGCTTGTCCCGCGGCCAGCTGCGCGCTAGGGCCTCCGTGTCGAGGGGGGAGCCTCGACCAGGGAGTGCCCAGCGGCCCTGGGGGGTGTTCAGGGAGGCAACAGGTCCACCTGTGCCCGCCCAAACCACACCCAAGCCGGCCGCAGTGGTGGAGTCGTCACTTCGCACGAGGTGTCAACTGACGAGAGAGCGCTTGGCTGTCTGGTTCAGGACACCCGGTGGGCGTGTGACCTGCAGGGGCCTTGCCACCTGCTGTCTCCACCAGGGGTGGAGTCGTCACTTCCCACGAGGCGTCAACTGATGAGAGAGCGCTTGGCTGTCTGGTTCAGGACACCCGGTGGTTATGTGACCTGCAGGGGCTTTGCCACCTGCTGTCTCCACTGGAGGCTGCGCGCTAGGGCCTCCGTGTCGAGGGGGTCCTCGTCCAAGGAATGCCCAGCGGTACTGGGTGGTGTTCAGGGAGGCGACAGGTCCCCCTGTGCCCGCCCAAACCACACCCAGGCCAGCCCGCAGGGGTGGAGTCATCACTTCCCACGGGGTGTCAACTGACGAGAGAGCGCTTGGCTGTCTGGTTCAGGACACCCGGTGGGCCTGTGACCTGCAGGGGCTTTGCCACCTGCTGTCTCCACGGGAGGAGGCGTTTTGGGCGAGTTGCGATGACTGCAGCGAGCGAGTGCCACCCTGAGGTTTAGTACGCTACGCCGGTCGTGCTGTCCGGGCCAGTATGCTGGCTCTGCACGAGAGGCCGGAGCCTCATCAGTGCAAGCAGGACAGCTAGCAACTTGAAGGCAGTGATCTGCCGACGCAGGCGGGGGCCCGTCCAGCGACCCGACACTGCGCGCCCATTGCACACCGCACCCGCACCCCGTAGGGAGGCGTCTGTCGTTCCACGACCGGCCTCAAGACCTGCTCGGGGTTAGGATGCGACGGCAGCAGGCGTAATGACGATACGCCTACTGCCAGTGCGCCACGCTCTCCAGGGAACTCATCTCTGTAGTCAGTGCTGTCGCGGTCCCATGTGCGTCAACCCGAGGGGGACAGGCCACCCCCGAGGACACCATGCCCAGGAGCCTCTGAAACTGATTTCAGGGGACCGCTGGCTGCTGCCTGAAAGTTCAAGCAGCTCAGCACTGACTGTGCGTGCTCGTGAGCGAGCACACCGTCATGGAGACAGTGTTGAGTTCTCTACCAGGAAAAGGGGGAGCTCCGCGCCAGGGAGAGCTGCTCTCTTTTTCCCGGCTGACCCGTTACTGACATGCCAGCCCCTCGACAGTGCCGAGGGAAACTGTACAT
Source organism: Barbatula barbatula (assembly GCF_947034865.1). Lineage (NCBI taxonomy): Eukaryota > Metazoa > Chordata > Actinopteri > Cypriniformes > Nemacheilidae > Barbatula > Barbatula barbatula. The sequence continues at coordinate 17,622,350 of NC_136767.1, read as the reverse complement.
GAGAGTATGCGGTCAGTTGTCATGAACCACTCCTGGCGTCTGACAGACACCAGGACGCGCTTCTGCGCCTCCCGAACGGCACCCTTGCAAGGTGCTGCTCAAGGTATGCAGCGACCCCTGGTTTTTGGGATGATGAAGTGCGGCTGTCGAAGCCACTGGACATCTCGGCCGAGGGGACGGTTCGATCGCCTTCGCCAGAGGGGTGGCAGCCCCGGCCTGGAGCACAGGAACATCCCTGCCTCTGCTGAGGTAAGAGGATGCCTGAAGTCCGGCGGAGGTCTGGCGAGCTGGATCGAATGCCGAGACGGACCACACTCCCAGCCACCGTGATGGTTTGAAATGCTAACCAAGCACCCAGAGACCTCACAGGGGGGGCTGCGATCTACTTCATCAACCCGCGGGGGTTGGTTCAATGACTAGCAGTGCTGTTCTCCCCGGGGGGAACGGCTCCGCTAAATCACCTGCCAGGCGATGGCGCAGCTCGACGCACCGTCGAAGCGAGAGTGCTGAGGGCTGCTTTATACTCGTCATTGCGTGCCGCCACGACGCAACGTCGAGTTGCCGAACACCATCTTTCAGAGGGTGAGAGCGGCTGCAAGTGGGACCCAGAGAGAGACCTCTCCTTGTGAGAAGGCGGGCACTAGGCCCCCGAAGGGGCCCAGAAGGTGTTTGGGACGCGGCAGGGACCGCCCCAGTCCGACCATCCAGCAACCCAGGCTGGGTCGGGCCCGATGGTTCAATCTCTCTAGGTGGTCCTCCTCTCAACGTCTTCCTCCGGGGGGCCACCTGCGGGGGCACCAGAACCGGAGTCGACGCTGGAGAAGGCCAGGGCTGCTGGGGGCAGACCACGTGCGAGACCTCGACGGCCGAAAGGCGGCCGGGTCACAGCAGGCCGGTCTGTTTCTACACTGTCAAAAGGCTGCTGGAGCAGTCCTTGACAGCGCCACCAATCAGCCGACCTTGCGAGAGGGGAGTCGGGAAAGTGGCCTTTCTCGACATCGCCCCCCTGCGCAAGATTGGGTCCGAGGCATCTTTCCGGGCCACTGATGTGGACATCGTCCGACCCAGCCTGCGCTGCCACCGCGGTCCCCGGAGGGCCAGTCGGCGGCGGCACTACTTGGGTCGGTCTTACCCCGTGGGGCTCTCTTTAGCGCCCTGGCCTGCAGGAAGGCCATGCGTAAGAGTGGAGGCAGCTTGGTCCACGGCACTGCCAGCCTCAACACCAGAGATGTTGAGACCTTACATGCCCTGGACGGTGAGTCTAGGTCAAGCCCCCCAGGTGGCCGCCGTCTGCGGATACCCGCGACTGCATGCTCCACCCAGGGTGCATTGACATAGTCCCTAGCTGCCTCCCCGCCCCGAGGGAAGAGAGGGCGATAGAGTCAGCTAGACGGAAGCGCGCCGAAAGGGACGCTCCAGGTCTTACTGAACTCCTTATGCAGCTCGGTAAAACTTGGCACTTGAGCCGGGCCCAATGTGCGAGTACCCAGCCGCGAGCACCAGGGCTGCACCGCAACCCGACGCTCACGGCGGTCCGAGCGAGCATGGCTGACATCTTGACGTCTGCTCTCACCTGTGCTCGACCTCCCGAGGGAGGGAGCTTCAGGGAATCGCCAGAGTCTGATGCCAGCAGGTCGCGCTCCGATGTTGCAAGAGACACCTCATCTCCACGGCTCGTGTCCGAGCGCGTGGCTGAGGAATAAGATGGCTTAGGACCATCCTTGGGGACCTGCTAAACAAGCGAGACGGGGCGCGAGCGGTCCGCGAGCCGACCGGCTGACGGATTAACGCTCACGATAATCCCCACATCACCCTCGCTGCTCGCCGCCGCTGACGGCAGGGCCGTAGCCGCTGCGGTCACAGAACGGGAAGCAAACGAGGTGGTGGCTTGCTCTTGACAGAACGTAGCCAACGTGACGCAACGTCTGAATAGCCGTCCGCCCGCAGTGACGCAACGTCTGACTAGCCATCCGCGCGCAGTGACGCAACGTCTGAATAGCCATCCGCGCGCCGTGCGGGCAGGACGAATCCACGAGGCTGCCACAGCGATCGGACCCCCGAACACTTGCGGCAACCACCGTGTCCGTCCCCGTCCTCGATGAGTGTACTGCACCCAAGAGATCAGCGGGCAATGCCACGCTGAGGAAATTGCTCTTTTAGAAAAATACCTCAGGAACTGCCAGGACGCCCAGGGGAATCTCCGCTGCACCGCGTCGTAGAAACCGGCAATTCGAAGAATGTCATCAGATGCGAAGGCTCCGAAGCACAAAAGGTGAATGAATGAGCACGCCGGCTCCCCTTTTATACCCGGATATCCGGGGGCGGAGCCCGGCATGCAAATTTCATTCGCCAATTTCATTGGCCTTTTCAAAATAGTCAGAGATGATTGGTTCTCAAGGGCGAACCCCATCTGTCGGCTTCGACACAACGTCGAGAGACCGACAGAAAGGGAACAAGATAAGCAACAACAACAAAAAAGAAGAAAGCACAAAAAAAACAAGCAAAAGAACAGAGAAAACCTAAAATCTATACAAATAGGATTAAAATCACACACACCGAAATATCTGACATAAATTGTGGATTATACTAACAGATCTAAAATGGAGATCTGAGGTGAATTTGTATTGGTAAAGATCAAGCTGTACAAAGTCAAGAACATAGCAACAAGAGAAATGAGAGATGGACATAAAGCAAGAAACTAAATGGATTGAAGAAACCAAAAACTGATGCAATCATTACTGTTGCCAGTGTTGCAAATGAAATGTACAAACGCTCAAGTAAACACGCCTAAAAGCTGCGTGATTCACAGGGACGGCGAGATCAGGGTAATGTAGGTGTGTGTGTGTGTGTGTGTGTGTGCTCTGAGCAGACTCAGGGCTACCAAACAAACTAAATCCTTTGCATAAGTGCCAACCTTCTCTTCTTCACCCAGCACTGGACGTATCTACCCTCCCTCTTCTACTTTCTGCATGCTAAACAGCCTCAGGTTTAATTGTCCCTGGAGTGGGTCTTCAGCTGTTCATTTATAATGCAGAGAGGCTTTGCCAGGAACTGATAACCTTTACATCACGAGAGAGAGAGAGAGAGAGAGAGAGAGAAAGAGAGAGAGAGAGAGAGAGAGAGAGAGAGAGAGAGAGAGAGAGAGAGAGAGAGAGAGAGAGAGAGAGAGAGAGAGAGAGAGAGAGAGAGAGAGAGAGAGAGAGAGAGAGAGAGAGAGGGGCAAAAATAGTAAATTAATACAGAGGGAAAAGAAATGTGGAAGGTTGAAATTAACAAAGAGAAATTCTAAAGGAGCACAAGAAGATCAGTATGATCGGTATGTGTAGAGATTCAGCTGTGTTGATGTGAGACAGTGATCAAAGGTAGCGTCTGTATGTGTTTTGCCTATGCTGTAGGGACCAGTCAACAATCACCATGAGAAAACTTACATAAGAGACATACTAAATGTTGTCTTAATGAGATAAAAGGCAAAAGTCAATGAACAGACTGTTGGTTTGCATGCATATGTGAGGAATTAAGTAAATTATGCCAAGGTTTATGTCAAGGCATTAAAACGAGGTATGCATTTTCCTGATGGAGAAAAAGAGAGAGCGATAAATGACAAATGATTATGCCTTTGTGAGAAAAAGATGGATTAGCCGTGTTGTGAGCCGGACCTTTCTCCTTCAGTGTTTGTGAGGGAAATCAATGTTAATGAGGGAGACTAGCAAGGCCGTGGAAGCTGATAAGGGAGCGGCTAACGCTTCACAGAATAATGGCAAAGTGAAGATAAGACAGAGTAACCAGACTCCCGAGGAAGAGTCTGAAACGACCACTGGTCAAGGGTTGAGGATGTCATCCACTACCATTTTTTGTTCTGATGAAAAAAGAAGAGATATTTTAAAGAAATGAGGAAGACAAACCATGTGCAATTTCATCCCTTTAAACCATTGCCGAGTATTTCCTCCTTAAAACTGCGTTGAGAAACCTTTAGTTTTAGCAGCGAATGTAAGTGTCAAAAGCGGCAACTATGTACACATTATCTGGTCCGAGTTGGAGTGATTGAGTGGAAGGCGGGGACTGATTCGTATATTCATGAATCTGTGTATACTAAATGAGGTATTTGGACTTTAAGTTGAAGGAGAGTCTAAACTCTCCGGCTCGAATTGTTTACTTATAAAAGATAATACCATAAAACTTTTAAAGGAAACAGAAATACATAAATATTAAGGTAAATCTTGTATTTTTTTGTTTAATGATGCATTTTATAAGGCTGTGGACGCATTTTAGTGTCAATTACGGAAATGAAATAAAGATGGATGCTAAGTTCACAGCATGTTAGAATTTAAAATATAAAAATATATTTCTGTTTTTCTTGCACGTTGATTCCTGAGCACTTGGTTGTTTAGGATGGAGAGGAATATTTGTTCTTAATGTTTTCTCTGAACAGTGTTAGAACCACATGCACGATCTCACAGCAGTTGCTCATACTAATACTGTATTTGTGTGCAGTTCTGTCTACATTGAGTCATATAACTACACCCTTTCGTTTCTCTTCTCTCAATCTTGCTTTGAGTTTCCTCTCTCACTCATGAAACAAGACAAACAGAACGAAACAAACACAAGACAGAGAAATAAAAGGAGTTGAGCAGATCAAATGAGTGTGTGCTCAACGCTGCTGCTGTATGGAAGGTTTCTTCTCTCCTCTGAGGCTGCATAGCCCAGCACCTCTCTGTCCTCCTGTTTCATTTCCTACCCATATTCTCATTCCCTTTATCTCCTATCCCCACCGTGTTAAATATTTATATAGAACTACAATCTGGATACACACACACGCACAAGCACACACACTGGGTTTCCATGTTTTATCGGAACTTGACTGACATATGGGTTTTTATTTTATACAAACCTTATATTCCATAACCCTCACCCTACCTATCACACAAACCTTTCTTTAGTTTTACATTTTCAAATCAACATCATTTAGTTCATATTTTACAAGCTGTTTTTCTCCTGGGGACCTAAAATTTACATTTGGCTTATGTATTTAAGCACATTTAAACATTTTGTGTCCACTAAATGTGATTCTGTTCTTTCCTAAATTATATCACATTGTTGTGCTCCTCTTGTGCACACACACTGTACACCTTCTATATCAAAGCCTTTCCTCCTCACACTTTCTCTTAGGAGGTAGTAGCTGCTCTACTATGGGGCTAATGGGGCCAATGGGGCTACTTTTTTCTCTGTGTTTTCTGATGGACTTTCAGAACGTTTTTCGGCTTAAAATGCCTATGGGACAATTTCCATTACACCAAGGCTCACTTCAGCCTCTGGGCTTTACACAAAAGACAAATACAATAAAAACAATCCAACAACAGTGGGGAAATAAATAATTCTCTTTGAGACATGCTCATGTCCAAAAAAACAGTACAACAGGCAGTATCACAGGCAACTTGTGTATGACTATAGTTCATCTTTAATTATCTTTGATAGAATGAAGATCTAGATTCAGAATTATTGTAAATATGGCCAAACGGTCTCAATCACATTTGTTGGATTCAAAACATATTACAGTTTAACCTTTATTACCGCAACAAAAAATCCTCTAGTTTTTAAATATGATAATTTAACAGCAGGAGGACAAAGATGACAGGAAAGAAGGCTTTTATATAGAGAGAGAGTAGGGTGTAAATACGCATAGGCATATAGTGTGCATTCAAATCAAGCTTAACATATGATCGCTGTTTGCTTGCTAACCGTCTGCTTTACCTTTTCCACCCAAGCATAACTGACAGAAACAATTACAACCATCTGGTTGCTCCAAATTGTTGGAACCAGCTGCCCTCTCATAGATGCAGAATGCACCACAGAGGCATCAGGGGAGGGGACATATGGTATCTACATCCAGCTGTATGACCCTAGCCACCTCCCATTTCTTTTTATTAAGTACATCTTGGATTATTATTGATTATTGATTTCTCTATTTTCAAGAGCAAATGCACATTGGCAGTCAGTAAATCCTAAATTGACAGAATACAGCAAACTTTGTAGAAAAGAGGATTTTGTTGAGGTGCATAAGGATAACAGACATGAGGATATTATTTTGTGAAGTTTCTCCTGAAGTTGTGAAATGAAACGGAACTGTTATGGGTATGCTTTTAGTTACTTAAGATAACACCATGTCTCTATACTGCAAACGTGAAGACTTCATTGCTTTTTCATAATCAAAACTGTCTTCAGTGCAAATGTGCGTCACACCACCAACTTGTGGCGTAGACGCTGTGTTACGGTCTTATTATCACATTCACAAAGCTATAGAAAAATTCTAGACAGGTGAGAAATGAAAATCCAAACAATATCTCTATGTTTGTCATATTTTTTGTACATATTCAAAATCATGTTTTGAAACACTAGCACATGTTAACTGTAATTTCCATTAAAAAACTTGAATAAAATTAAATTGTACAATATACTCGCTGTCTACAGTATGTGTCTTATTCAACATTCCTGTGTTTATATTTATAGTCTCTAGTAACATCTGTGAAAGTTGTTGAGCTAGCATTTTTCAACTACATCATGCATTTTCATAAATCATAAATCACAAACAATTAACTAAAATATAGTATAAAGTACAAATATTTGTAAGTTCTTTTTTACCAGACACCTATAAAGTGATAGTTCACCCAGATTAAAATTTTGTCATGAATTATTCACCCTCAAATTGTTCCAAATCTGTAAAATGTCTTTGTTTGGTTGAACACAAAGCAAGATATTTTGAAGAATGTCAGCAAGAGAGATTTCTGGGGCACCATTGACTACCAAAGTAGGAACAATTATTATATATAAAATATTATATTTTCTTGTTCGGTTGTTCTGTTTTGTAGAAATCCAAAATTTTGATTTCTCAGTCAAAGCACAAATAAAAACCACCCACTTAATTTAATGTATCAAGGCTTGTCCTAATGCTGTGTTATTGTGTAGAAGTGTTCAAGATTTTGTCTGTCCCTACTAATAATATACTAAAGGGACAGTTCACCCCCCCAAAAAAAATTCGGTGATCATTTTCTCATGAGTTGTTTTAAATATGTGTACATTTCTTTGTTTTGATGAACACCGAGAAAGATGTTTGGAAGAATGCTTATAACCTGTCATTGAACTGCTCCGAGACTTAGGGTGAGATCCAAATGCAGCTTTACTCTCAGAATGGTCAAACAGGCAGAGGTCATACAACAGCGACAAGGATAACATAGACAGGCAGAATCAAGGTCATCAACAAGGCAGAGGGTCAAAAGGCAGGCGGCAAGGAGTCAAAGGAACAGGAGTAGACACAGGTAATACACGGGTAAACAGATAATATAAACGCTCAGAAATGCAGACAGGCTAACAAGACTTCGCAAAGATTGAGAGTCCAAACACAGTATATATAGGGGAGTGGTAATGGGAATCATCTGGTGGTGATTGTCTGTGACATGAGACACCTGGTGGCGGTTAGCATGGGATTCTGGGAAATGTAGTCCTGAGTGGAGTGCACTCTACTGGAGTTCATGGGGACTCCAGCTGACAATCGTGACATAACCAGACACTTCTTGGTCACCATTGACTACCATAGCAAGACAACTTACAAGGGTAGTCTAAAGTGCCCCAGAACTGTTTGGTTTCATACATTCAGAACAATGAAATTTCCAAAGCATTGGCTAAATTTCCATGGTAGTCAGTGGTGGCCAAGAACTTTTTTGGTACAAGCATTCTTTCCAAATATCTTTCTCTGTGTTCATCAGAACAAAGACATATATTCACCATTCAGCAAATTTAAATACCATTCAGCAAAAGGTTACACAGGTCTAACACAGCTGTTGAGCCAACACCTCAAATTGACTAAATACCATTTCCTAAATATTGCATTAGTATTGTATATTAGTATTGCATGTGTTTTAAGGGAATACAAAAATATTAACTTACAAAGCTGTGGAAAGGCACACAGAGCCCTATGTTTGACCCTGACCAACCAAAGTAGTACAGGCCACCACTAGGAGGAGCAGGGACACAAATAAGGATGTAATGTAACGTGAAATTACTACTACATATGCATAAATTAGTTATATATATATAATAATACTACCATTAAGGCATACTGTATATAAAATAAAAATAAAATATATTGTTTCACATCTCCTGTGGTGTAAATCCACATTCTGACCCACCGTCTGTCCATCTTTCCAACTGACAGTAACCAGCTGTTTTAGCTGTCTAGCATGTTTACATGAAGAAGTTTGTCCGAACAGCCACACAATGACCAAAACATCATCCAAAAGAAGAGTTCATTGCTGAGAATACTGTTGTCTGTGTGCATTACGGGTCATGTCAAAAGTATCTTTTGAAAGGACAGTTTCGGTGTTAGTTATTGTTGTGATGGCAATACATGCGCTTGTCTTTTGTGTACTTTGCCAAAGGGAACAGCTTGGAAAAGAAGATTACTGGTCTGGAATGGGGAGTGTGGTGGGCTTTGGTCCTCTTACGCCCTTCCTGCCCTCAGGTTGTTGAGAGAAGGCAGGCAAAACCTATAATGCACTCCACAGATTTAATAATGTGGCATGGCTTGTCCTTGGTGTGGGCAGACGTGGCCTCAAACCAGACAGTGATTGATTAGGTGTGAACAGACTCAATGATGGTGGTGTAAAATTCTATCAGTCATTTGATCTTTCTGTCACATCCAGCCATCTTTGAAAAAAAACTGGGCTATTGACATACCTCCTGGTTAGAAATGGTTATCATCTAATAAATGTACAGTGAGGATTAACTTGACAGAGAGAGAGAAGCCCTGTGTGTTACAAAACAGCATCCCTGGAGCTTAGATGTGTGATGGACTAATTTAAACTAATAGGGCTGTATTTGGATTCCATCTGTAGCCCTGCTTTCGTGCCATCAAACACTTTTTTTCTCAAATTTTTCTCTCTTGTTCGTGTTTCCACCTTTATGAGAAGCTGAGATATTGATGACAATTTTCTTTTGCATGGATGTCACCTAATATGGTGTGTATGTGTATAAAAAGCTTATATACCATTGTAAGGTCTTTACATCTGCAATGAGCAATTATACGATTCACACATCTGTCAAACTATTCTTAACATATTTAACAGCACACTTAACAGCCACTTGCATGTCTTTACTGATATTTTACAGCGCAAGTAGCTAATGAAGACAACATTAAAAACTTATAATTTGCATTTGAGTTTGGCTCATTCACAATGCAGTGACTGACACAAAATGTATACAAATGAATGGTTTTATCTTCATATTAAAATAAATCGGTTTATATAAATGCAGGGGCGGCTCGTCCATTAGATCGATTGGGGCGGTGCACCAGTAAGTATGAAAACGAGGGATTTTTCTGTCACATTCAACCACAGTAATCCAGGACAGGTATTATTGTAGTCTTACCTGGAAGTAAGCGCTGTGTGGTTCCCTCGACCAAAAGCCTTTTTATTTTTGTGATTAACAAAGGTTTATGATGTTTACACGTTTTGTCTATCAAGATAATCTTTACAAATTAAGACCACATTTGTTACTTTTGAAATATAAAGCTAACACAATGCTATCAACAGACTACACGCTCTAAATCAACGTCACCCCACGAACCACGAAAACTCTTTCAAACTTTATTACAAATCTGCTAAAAGGAAGTGGAAGAATCAAATGATCCTGCTGACCTCTGTCTCTTTTGGTCTCTCCACTCTTCTTTCTCCACTAAACTTAAAAATGCTGATGCCACCTTTAAAACCTTTCTTTGCTATTCTTTGCCCGCCTGCGGATTTAACAGCAAATTATTTTGCATCCTTCTTTCTAGAGAAAACTAAAACTATCAGCAGTCAGTTCACTGTGCCGCTGCTTCCTAAACATGCACAAACTCCTGAAGCCTGCTCGCTCCCCTCTTTCTCTCTCCTCTCTGAAGCTGACGTTTCCAAGGTCATTGCTTTTAATCACCAGGGCCCAGTTTTTCAAAAAAATTAATCTGAATCAAATTGATCCGGATTTGTAAATCCCATGTTTTACTATCCAGTATCACCTGATCCATCTTACTTTCATTTACAGGACAGATACCAGCTCTTTCCATCTCTGCCTTAAGGAGATGTATCTCCATCTGCACTTTTTCTGCTGTAGTTGGGTAAGCAAGATTTGTTGTTTACCCAGTTCATTTTGTACTTCTGCTCTTTCGGTTTCTCGTTTCAGAAGCAACTTATAGCTTTCACCATCCTGGTTTGTAGCTGCGGAACATTTGCGTTTTCTTGTAGGAACGTCTTGGACTGTCTTCATTACATCCACTGAGGATCTATCTTCCTCTTCATTCACTGTAGTTAAATCCAGGACAAACATTTCCTCTGCTGGATGATTTTGCCCGCATTCTTCTGAAGTCCTAGTCTCTGTAATTGTAATTGTAATTAGTTTTGCACACAAAAATACATCATCACTGAGACTAGCGTTCCATAGTGCACCGCCCCATTATTGCACAATTTCACTATTGCCGAGATTCGCCCCGAGTCATCCCATTGACTTCCATACAAAGAGCTTTTTTTTCTAACTTCAGGCCCTGCAATGCATTCCCAATGGCTTCCGAAGGGCTAGCCCTAATGTAGCCTTGCCCAGCCAGACCTTACTACTGAAGGTCTGGTACTTATCGCCGCTTTCTTTGGCCAATGCCATATGACTCCTCTTACGACAGACCAGTAAAGCAACCAATCAATTTCATTTTGAGCCCTGTGTCATGTTTAGAGGTGTGGATATGTCCCCACAGTAACAGACAGGTGTAAATTCAGGAATGTGTTAAAAGTTAACTGCAACAAAATTATTATAAGTTTATGCTGTGAACCTTGCATACTTTTAAGAATTAAGCATTTAGTCGATCGTGATGAATTCTTATAGCAACCGTTGTAAACACGACAGCTTACTTCCAGGCGGTCCGTTAAAGAATGTGACACGCATGTCTACCCTACCGGAAATCCTGTGAAATTCAACCAATCAGATGACGACTTAGAACGTGCTGAAGTGTTTCCAAAAAAGTGTGCCTTATGCATCAGACGTTCAGCCAACGGTCCATGTTGAGGATGAGACGAGCCCTAATGTGCTTGGGTCATCATACGCTATCTTAACTTGTGCATTAGATGATTCTTGACCCCCAGTACTGCGTGAGATTATGAAGTCAGGTTTTTTTTCTATGACACAACATTTTCTTTCAAGGCGATTTACATATTCACAGCAGCAGTAAAGTAAATGGAGGAAACCGAGCACTTTATCTATTCTGGCCACCATTACCATTATTATCATAATAATACAATGATAATGTCCACATTGAATCCTGAAGTCAAACGTTTAATTATTTTCCCTGTTTACTATGTCTTTACTGCGGTGTAACTGAGTGTTAACTAAACTTAACTTTAATATATTTAGTATACTTGTAATGCCTATTTACGAATAACATTAAAAACCTTCCTTCCCTTTAAACAGTAATTTATTACAAGTCCATAGATCATGGTCAAACCACAGACATAAATAGGCTTATTTGGTAGTAGGTTAACACCAAAGAAAGGTCTCACTTCCAAACGCGTCATGTACAAATGTAAAATGTCAAATACTTCCAAACAGTTACTCAGGCCAGCTACTGGCAACACCCTTCACCATTCTAAACTAATAAAGCTTCACCCATAAATACGACATTTGCTTGAATATACAGTCTTCCCGCTAATAAATATGACTACAATAAATACTCAAGTGGAAGCAACTATGACATATTGTCGTGCATTGTAGTAATTACAGAACTCTTCTCTTGCTATGGTATAGTTCAAAAACAATATACATCAAAACTTTTCCATCTAAGAATACCACAGTTTACTTCAGTAAATAATAAAATATAGGCTACCACAGTATTTTTTCATGTGGGCTGGACAAACCACAATAAAAAAACTCACTTATTAAATGCTATAAGTATATACATGCTTTGCTGGTAAAATGTTTTATTTTAAGATAAGAGGTCATGATAAAGGGTTATATCACCTGTTTAACAATTACATTTAGTCCTAAATAATTGGTGTAATTGTAAGGTTATTGTTCCACCCAAACATTTTGGCAGCCACCACTGTATAATTGACTGAGAAATGAATGAAAGTGTTCTTTGACTGTATTGTAATAAATTTTCCTCTCATCACACTGATGAAAATCTCACCATCCTGTTCTCACATAAATTTCATATTAAGGATCATGTCATGAACTGCTCAAAGACTCTTAGCTTTAATCCTCAAACCATAATGGCAATGGTCAGTGCAGGCAGAAAACAGGCATAGCCGATACAACAGGCAATGGTCGTGCAGGCAGCAGAGGTTCAAAAACGATAACAAATCCAAAATCAAACAATAATCCAACAGCGAAATGCTCAGAAAAGCAGTGTGACACAAACAAGACATAGCAATAGAGGGTATGGCCCAAACATTCAGCAAAATGCCTGCTTACAATATCAGGAAACGCAATTCCGTGCCGCATTTCAGTCCAGTAACACCTGATTCCTTTGAAAGTCATAGGGAAGTCGTAAGGATCACCGTCGAGGCCAGCTACTTGTAATTTCAGTAAATTCACACAAATTGTGTGTTTTACTCCCGGTTTCTTTGTTTCTCCTATTCTCCTCAGCCCTTTTGCCGAGTGTTTTACCACTCAGGGCACAGTGTCCTGTTGTTCAAGGGGCGTGTCCCGGCATGTTCACTTGAGAAAGTAGTGAATGCCTACCCTCTATAAGTGAGGTGCAACAGGAAACAGGTGAATGCAATACTGACGAATGAGTCCAAAGGCTTATGGGAATTGTTGTGCACTGTTAAGTCCGGGTGATGTGGAGAGTGCCCTCTTGTGGCCTTGAGAGGGTACTGCAGCTAGTGACTATGATATAATCTTCGAAAGACTAGAAACAAAGTTTGACTCATCTATATTTTGCACATTGCTAAGCTTGGCAATTATTGCTCAAATTCGGTTACCTTGTTACTGGAGATGGAGTTGTGAACAGGTATGTCCTTACATTCCTTGCTTGTGGTTTTCTTGAACGTTTATTGAAGCACAACTGTCCCCATGTCATTTTGCAATAAAATGAGGACTTCATGTGAATAGACCCTAATGAAATTCCTTGTTGAGATAACAGTGCTGGCGCCAGAATTTGTTATCATGTGGAAACTGAAAACGGCTAATTATGTAGCTTTTTCTGGATTATTAGGAACTCCGCAGATAGCATTTAATGCCAACTCATGTCATTCATTACTGCCTGCAAAAGCTTAATAAAGGTGCACCTTTTTTATTGCAACAGGATTAACTTTGAAATCTGGCAAAATCCCCTCTCTAATTAGTTGGTGACCCAGATGTGACCAAGTTTGGCAGCTAGTGGGAATTTCCTTTGATTTCCATCAGGACAAGAGCCAGAATAATCGACATATAAGATACATACTGTATGATAAACAGCTTTGGCATTTGTATAGGAAAAGGGAATATGCAAAGTTCTTTTTTTGGCATTCTTATTCCATACTAGACATAGTCGCACTAAAACAAATTTGGTGATGGTACATGAAAATGTATGGTGTTTGTATTTGCACAGCCTTGCTTTGTCAAGTTCTCCAGACATAAAGCATGTTTCCCTCCCCATGATTTTTACAATTCTCACAATAAAAAGTTAATTAGCAGAGGAAAGATTGACTGTGATCTTTAGTTGGTCTGGTGCAGTGTGTAGTCCTGTGAGTCATAATTACATTCTCACAAAGTACCTGTTGGACATGGTTATAGCTATAATGTGACTTTTTTAATATTATAACTATTGTTGGGAAGTAAAGCAATATTATCCCACTGAAGGCCAGTGTTGGATATGAACAGTTCACATTGTGACATCACATTGTGCTAGGGATATGGACCACTAATAATCACAAACGATTTATTTGATTATAAGTATGTAGCAGCAGATTTCCGAAATAAAGGGCATAAACATTAAATCTGCTATGCTAGCAGATTTAAACTGATCATGCAAACATGATTTACGCACTCATTTAGAGCGTCTAAAATTGCAAAACTTAGACACACGTAGATAACACGTAGCAATGTCTGAATGATTCTGTGGTTGTCAAACATATAAGCATGATTAATTATCTCATTAATTTATATCATGGTTAACCGCTACAGAGACATCAGAGCCTGCGGTCAACTCCCGGCCATACAAACATAATAAAACGCAACATAATGTCCTGGCCTGGTCCTCTCTTGCACTTTCCTGTTGTCGCTCCTCTCTTATGCTCCCGATCTCCTCCATGAGAGATGCGAGACCGGTGCACGCACAGCTGACGCTCATTATCACTCACGTGACCGGCCTCGCGCCTTTCCCTCACGGCTCTCGTCCCGCCCTGCTCACCACACATACAATCTCGCCTAAAAATGTCTTAAAACAACATTTTGTGACAGAATTTACATTAAGCTACGGAAAAGCATTCTATTTTTAACCTAATTAATGCAATGCATATTTTTAACTGTTGCTTGAAATGTTTGATTTTGTTCTTATTTTTGTTTCTCTGTACGGTTCTCTAAAAAAAAAATGCTTTTGCTTTATCTGCCTCATTAGCTTGAAAACATCTTTGTATTTTAGAGAACACTGGATCTATTTGGTCCTGCAGGTTCATGTACTACACTTAAAAACAACAAGAATGTGACATAATGAAAACAAAACAGCAACCCCACCCTACGCGTCATGGTGGCAAAATTACACCACAATGTATAATTTAGTCGCGTTGTGGACGCTAATGCAGTGATCATACTTGACTTTTCCCTCCATTGACTTCCATTTATACGGATGCGAATGCGACAGACTGGAAACACAAGCCCATCCAACGATATTTTGCATTGCTGCAGACCCGATGAGACCGTGTTGATAGTTTAGACCCAAAATTTTGGCTTGTGTAAGTCATTGTTGGGTCATGCCCACCTAGCCCCCCAGACCCGGCCCTGGAAATAATTAATTTGGGATTTATGCATGAATAAACATTTCAAGAGATTTTACTAAAGTGTACTGATTTTGTGCTCCAAGATATCTAAGTCCTGGTCCTGCTCTGTGACATGGACTGTGAAAGCAGAGGAATATACAACTACCAGGTTGCCATCGTTGCCATTCTTCTGTTGTTGAGTAAGCATACGTCTAGAAGAGGTACACATCTTTATTTTAGTAACACTTGTTACTTTCATCCGTTTGCTATTGTAATTAGATTATGCAGATTTAATTTCATTAAATTTTCATGTTGTTCATGGTGTTGAAATGTTTTATAAAATGCGTTGACATTGCCAATCATAAAATATTAGATACAATGAACAATGAACATTTGAACAATAAAACTTTAATTAAATGAACAATAAACATGGAAGTAACCGGCAGCCACCTCACGGTAGACTGCCGGCCATAAAACAAACACACAAACTAAACATATGTCCGGGCCCGGTCCTCTCTCGTCAACAGTCCTGCCGGTCGTCCTTTTAAGCTCCCGATCTCCTCCGTGAGAGATGCGGGACCGGTGCGCGCACAGCTGATTGCACTTATCACTCACGCCACCGGCCCCGCGTCACGGCTCTCGTCCCGCCTTCCTCACCACTGAAATGTAATTTAATATGTGTTTGCAGTTTTATATTAACAAGGTCATAGTCAGTTAAATTAATAAAAACCAGAGTAACACATAAGAATCTAGCTTATATTGTTGTGTTACTTTTGACCCACCTGTGTGTTACTTTCGTCCCTATTGACGGGGTCGAAAGTAACAATGTGCTTATCTTCAAAGTGAAATCATACAAAAGTCATTCAACATTTGACAAAAAATACCACCTGGTATTGCTAGACCACACTTGTGAGTTACGGACCACAGCAAAATATGTCTCTTTCTGAAAGATTATCTTTAAAAATGACATTTTTATGTGTTCATTTAAAAACATTATACATTCATTCATTATTATGCTTTCTTAGACTCTTTACTGAATGAAAGCGGTGAGTTATGGATGAAGCTCACTCTGAAAATATAAGCTGTTTTATGACACTAACAAAAGGAGGGACAGAATCTGATGTATGAGACATAAACCTGATAGAGTGACACACACACGTGCGAACATTCACACAGCCGGTGGAGAACAACCCTTCAGGCACAGGTCATAAATCAGTTCACATGCATCCGAATCCTGCTGTTTCCTTAATTACTGCTTCTATTAACTGATGTAATTAATCTATCATTATTTCACTCACACACTATAATTGCACTCGCGCACCTGTGTAGATAAACCCTGCCGTCTTCATTTCACTGTATAAAATACTTTTATAAAATTAGACAAAGAGCAAAAAATAGATTGACAGACAGACATTGATACACCAGCTCCCAGAATATATAAATACACTATACACAAGTACTGTGTCCCATTCTACATTCAGCCCCAACTCCCCTCACTTGCAGTGCAGGCAAATCAATTCTTAGAAACAGTTCAGATAATAGTGGGTGGGCTGCAAATAACATTATGGGGGGCTACGTGCCGGACACTGAGTATCATTGGAGTATCAATATAAATAGCGGTAGCGTCTCGACACTCGACTGGCTTAATGGCCCCACTGACTCTCCTCAGGGCATTTGAACAACCAACAGGTTTCGATTTATTGGTGGAATTCAGGTGGCTTTAAAACCCTGGCAGTCACTGGTGAGCCACTTCTCGTTTCCCAATTCATGCTAAAGACCCGCAAAACCATTCTTCTTCTGCAGAATCAAAGGCATGTACAGCTAATTTGCTGTGCATGGTAAAAAAGATTGAAGGATTGTTGAGAGTTTGCCTCACTCGTCAAATCTTAAAGTCTGTGATTATGTACAACTTTTTCTTACTTTACCTGACAAGGTCCCTCAGCACACATGAACACATCCTTTCTACTGCAAGCCCTGAAGGGACAAACACATCACAAAGCATCACGGGGAAAGCTTCTCTTTTTGTTGTTTTTGTGCATACAATTATTCTTTAAAAGTCTCTTGATTTGTTGCCAATATTGGGTGTTGTAATACCAGGCAAGGACATTTTATTCATTTCAAGTGTTGCTTACCACTGTTATATTAGCTGTCCTCTCACCCTCACTGAAACATTTTTGCTGGCCGATTCCCACATTGTACTACACAGAAAAAAACGTAATTTTAAATAACGACTGTTTTATTTACCAGAAATATAAACTATTTTTAGAATGCAGAAAAAGGTAAAATTACAAAATTACACCTCAAATGTACATTGTTAAATAACATAAAAGACACATACATCTTATTACACTTACACTCACCTAAAGGATTATTAGGAACACCTGTTCAATTTCTAATTACTGCAATTATCTAATCAACCAATCACATGGCAGTTGCTTCAATGCATTTAGGGCTGTTGTCCTGGTCAAGACAATCTCCTGAAGTCTCGATTTCTGTTGAGTCAGAATTTGGCGTAAACAGAATGAGAACATGGATCCATCATGTCTTGTTACCACTGTGCAGGCTGGTGGTGGTGGTGTAATGGTGTGGATGTTTTCTTGGCACACTTTAGGCCCCTTAGTGCCAATTGGGCATTGTTTAAATGCCACGGCCTACCTGAGCATTGTTTCTGATCATGTCCATCCCTTTAAGACCACCATGTGCCCATCCTCTGATGGCTCCTTCCAGCAGGATAATGCACCATGTCACAAAGCTTGAATCCTTTCAAATTGGTTTCTTGAACATGACAATGAGTTCACTGTACTAAAATGGCCCCCACAGTCACCAGATCTCAACCCAATAGAGCATCTTTGGGATGTTGTGGAACCGGAGCTTCGTGCCCTGGATGTGCATCCCACAAATCTCCATCAACTGCAAGATGCTATCCTATCAATATGGGCCAACATTTCTAAAGAATGCTTTCAGCACCCTGTTGAATCAATGCCACGTAGAATTAAGGCAGTTCTAAAGGCGAAAGGGGGTCAAACACAGTATTAGTATGGTGTTCCTAATAATCCTTTAGGTGAGTGTATGTTATTTAATGTTTTTTTTTTTTTCTTTGCCAGAATATAACTGTATTGTAAAGATCTAAAGTATGAAATTTAAGCGTTATCTAGTGGTGATATTGACAATTGCAAGCAATGGTTCACTCCACCCTTTCACCTTGTCAAAGCACTAAGGCGACTCACACAGCACTGTCGTAACGTTTTCGCTTCTTGCCGAAAGGAGATAACATATTTACCAAAAAGTTTGTCCATTTGGGGCTACTGTAGAAACAAAATGAAAAATTCCTTGTAAGGGGACATGCGGTCTACAGTATGTACTACGGTGTAAAGCTCATACTAAGGTAATAGAAACATAACGCATCATTATGTAATCTCTTTATATACCTCTGAAAACATAATTATTTAAATTACATGCCATTTCTGTCAGTAGATCCTCCTAAATATTACACACAGCACCTATAAGGGTGTTCTTTCAGTGTATGTGACCCCTTACTGGGGACACACAATAATGGATAAAGCACACACATAAATCTAAATAACAAATGATACCAGATCTAATAAAAGACAGGAGAGACCCATTATGTCTCCTATATTATCATCTTGTGAGCAAGAAACAATTCCTTTATGTAAAACTCTCTATCCTCATGGCTGTTTAGCCAGAGCAAACTTATCGATACCAGATTCAGCCTTAAAACAGCTGTTTGTTTGTCAAAGGGGATGAAAACATACAAACATCGGCTGGTTAAGCAAACAATCTGAACAAATTGGATCATGACCAGAACCTTTTCTGGTGAGGAAGGTAATATTGATTTTCTGTCCCTTTGTTTTCTCATTCTTTATTTAGAATTTTTTTAGTGCCTTTCAGTTTCTTCTCTAGACAGTATAAATGATCTTTTTGCTGCTGACCATAGGTTTTAAATCGTTTTAAATTTCTATTTATTAATTTTTAACAAGTGGATTGGGTTGACTATTTTTGCTATTTCTTTACACTACCACATGCAGCAGATGTCACATTGGAGGCTGCATATATGCAATAAAAACGTGTTTATGAAGTCTTTTAAATATGCCCCAGAGGAGACGTAAATGTATTTATGCAAGAATCACAATCCTGTTTCTAAAATCTCTTGTTACTTGGAAATGCTTTCCACCTTAACACTGCATGTCAGTTATCTTTTTTGCACCTGTTTGTAAAGCAGTATACATTAGCAGAAACATAGAAAATAGAATCAGAATAAGGACTTGATGCTGAGTAGAATCTGCATCATTGTGGACCGAGAGACATCTTAGGCCAGAAATACACTTTCAAAAAGATATGATAATTATTAACACATTGTTTGTGTTAGGCTATTTAACACACTATGTGCAATGTTTTTAGGGTTGAGTATTGAGTATTCCGATTCTTATCGATTCCCAGTTTCGATTCCACAGTTGAAGTAAAACACTTATAAATCAACTTGTATGGCAATTTAGACTCCTTATTGACTGGTTTGCCAAAAAATAGGCTATATATCTTTGAGCACCGTTTGGTGTACATATACATATCAACCAAGTTTTGTCAACCATGCAACCATGTTTTGATTTATTACAATTTGTAATACCATAGTTTACATTATGGTTAAACTGTATTTACTCTAATAAAACTATAGTATTGAGATATCAGTAGCTCACAAGTTAACAGATACACATTTTTGAAAATATGCACACAGGACCTAATATGAGAAATTGAAGTTATAATTACAAAGTATCTTATTCTTTCCGATTCCGAATTGGAATTGATTTCTAACCCTCGTCATTGAAATTGGGCTAAATAAATGAAAGGGACAACACAAGTTGAGTTATAAGCTACACAAAATGTGTTGTCCCAGAAATTACAGAGATGTGTTCTGTCAACCTGATCTCATGTAATAAGCAATACTGAAGCCCCTCCCCTAACCCTGCCCATAACCCTAATGTTGTGAAAGCAATTTGCACTAAATGTATAAATAAGATCGTACAAATTCATACGACTTAGCTATGTAAAATTGTAAAATAGTTACGTTTTTGTTGAGAGATTGTGTTGGTTTTCACATTTTCACACATTTTCATCAACACATTTTCCTAATACTTTTAAAAAATGCTTTTTTTGTATTTGTACACTTTTTCAAATTTTGCTAATGCTTATACCCAGAAATGACACGGATTGTGTTGTTTTTAAACGTAGAATACAGGGGTCACCCTCCTTCTGTATTCAAATGTTGTTGTTATTTTAAAACCACTAAACCACAATTTACCACTAAATTCACTAGTGATAACATATAAAAAGTATTTGCATTAAATCTACGCAGTATAGGCAGAACTTTAGTGTCCCTCTGCTCACTATACTACAATGTTCAGTTTTTTCTTTATGCATAATTACTTCAATTACTACATACATCTCAGCTGGTCGTGCTCAAACACAGTTCTGAAGCTGAAAAGTAATTATGAGATGTGGGCCTCAATCAACCCTCAGACTGCTATATTTAATTAAAGTGGTAATGATTGGTAATGACTTTGCTGATGGATTCATTGAGGGACGTAGGAGGTTGAAAACAGCGTTCAGGCGAACCACTACAAACACACATATTTTTTGCCTGAACGCTGAACTCATTTTTGCTTATTTCAATCTCTTCTGTATCCTTTTTTTCGATTGTTGTTGTTCATCGGTCTTTGCACAGCTCAGTGACATGGCTCATGGTGTAAGTCTACAGTAACGCACAACTGAACACAGCTCTTTTCTGGTATGTAACCTTTTTGCTCAATCCACTACTGCTCGACCAACTCCAAGTGGGATTCAAACCTGTGACCAAGCTGCCATGCCAGTCAACGCCGACACCTCTGGTTTACCAACTAGAATGCATTGCTTGGAAATATAAAAAAGTGCATGCATTACGTGTTTACATAGTCTCACTAGAGGCTGGTTTTATCCTCCAAAATGGCCGTGGGGGATACAAACAAGTTCTTCCCCATTCTGTTTCTCTCTTTCTATGTGTGAGGGCGCATCAGAAAGCGTAAAATCCCAGATCCTATTTTTTTCAGTGTCCGGATTTCTGGATGACAAGCTTTATTAAAAACCCAGAACTATGTTACATGATCAACAAACATTGCTATTTCTAACCACAGTAGAACTTTGAATATGCAAATAAATAGTATGTGCTTGCTAAATTTGTTTGAATGGTAAAACTGTATGCTTTAATTTCAAAGCACTTGTTCGCTGTGTCTTGCTGGTCACCGCAGGGGTTAGATAAAAAAGGTAGATGATGTTAATGATAATAAAGACAAACAGTGTGTATGTGTGGGTGAATGCTTGTGTGCGCAGCATCTTTATCCAGGCTGTAAGAGCAAAAACATCGTGGGGAGAATCAATATACCAGCAGTGTGAGATTAAGTGAATGTGAGAATCAGAGTGTCCTGTCATCTTTAGTCACACACAGTGTAACTTTATGGAAACCATGCTGAACATTACACTATAGCCAATGCCCCTCATTTCAGTGATGTTCTAAATCAAATTTCATTAATGGCAAACTGTGACTCGTACAAACAAGGCAAAATTGAAGGGTAAGTCCTTCAACTGGAAATGTCTTGTAACAATCTCAATGGGCCTCCCCCATTGAGCGCTTTAGAGGGCTTCTACAGCTTTTTATATTAGACATATAAATGGTTTCAATGGTGACAACATAAACAAACATTATGTGACCCAAACATAACTTGCGGTATACAAATAGTAGGCCTATAAATAACTGAATAACTGTTGAGCAGTTTTAATTTTATTGAATACAATCACTATACAATAAAAAATGAATATCAATTAATCTTAATATAAATGAAACATAAATCTAATTCTTATATTAGTCACTAGCCAGGAGTGTGTTTCCCGAACAATGACAAAGCTCGCTGGTTAACAACCACAGTACGATGCATCATTGGGGAAATTAACAATGTGGTTACGACTGTTTCCTGAAACCGTATAACTCTGTCGGAGATCAATTGTATGAACCAAGTTGGTTCAACAATCTAGTTGAAGATGCCACACAGGTGAAGGAGTAATGACGACTACAAATAAATATGTTCAGATTTAATTAATGTAAATGTCTTGCTGTAAATAACATACATTACATTTAAGGACTACTTTTTTATTCTATTTTTGTTATCTCTTGTTTTATTTCACGATATATAATTCATTTATAAGTGTCCTCCTATGTCAACAAACTAAAAGATGACAAATAAAATGTTTATATATATATATATAGAATGATAGATATAGAATGCACTGCGTGTTGCTTGTTACTTTGATCAAAAGCTTGATGCATGTAAGTCTACATGTCATAATAATAAGGAACGATGCTTCTAACCACAGCTCTATGCTGGAACGACGGAACTTGCGACCATAGTTGGTTAACAATGCTTTTGGGAAACGCACTCCTGACTGATAACCAAACACAAACCAGAAGTTAACTTCGGGATAGGCGCATGTGTCATGATCTGAAATCTTTTAACCATTATTGTTGTTTTACAGTTAATTTTTCCAAATAAGTGAGATATTATGAGCATGGTCATGAAAGCAGAAATCTAAAATATTGTACTTTGATTAAATGATGCTTTGATTAAACCCAGTGTTAATTTGCTGTGTTTGGACTACCATACAAACAAAAACAAACATAGCCCTGATGTTTGAACACAATTTAACAAATTAAGTAGTTTATATACTGTATAGCTTTCCTGTAGCTCAGTGGTAAGAGCATTGCGTTAACAATGCAAGGTTGTGGGTTAGATCCCAGGGGATTGCAGATACCTATGTAAAAATGTATAGGATAATGCTATGTAAGTCGCTTTGGGTAAAAGTGTCTGCCAAATGCCTAAATGTAAATGTATATGCAGTTTATTTCTGCTATCAGACAGATAAAACAAAGTAAAATGTTTTGTGATGCTTGCTTTTCCATCTGGTGACATTGAGAACCACTCTATGCGGGGAATACAAAGTGCGTGCTGGGACTTGACAGTCAAGTTGTGAAAACAGTGTGACTTAACAGACCTCTGGGAAGCCACTAAAAGCACTGGGGAGATAAATCATGATGCTCACAAAAACACTCTAACTCACATTAAACCTATTCTAATAAAAGTTTTCTGATATTGCTATCAATATTATGAAAATGGGATTATTACTAATGTTAGCCCTATCATTAAAGCCTTAATGTCATATATCTCCCCATATCCTCTTTGACGCTTTAAAGTGGCCTGATTGTATTTAGGTCTTGCTGGCCGTTAAACATGATGAGCAGCGCTACATAAAATCAGCCTTAAATTCATTCTAAAATGTGCTAGCCTATCGCTCTACCAGTGATAATTCACGCAAAATAGTCTATATTAACAGGAAATATTATTGGATAATCATATTTAAATTGTATCAAGACATCAGAGGGAAGGATTTTCAGGTTACACTAAGTGTATTTTGAGTACATTTAAGTAGCAAATTTACACACATATTAAGTAAATAATACGTTCTATCTTAAACACACAAAGGTACATCCATCTGCAAATTAATTTACACAGATTATAAAAACAAATGGCTTACTAGTGTTAAAAAGCACATTTAATGGAGCTTAGATTTGACAATAGATTTGAAATCATAGAATGCAGTAGCCTATTTACTTCTGAACATTTCTGATGATGTTTTGACTGAAAAACACCCATACTCGGCTCCAGTTTATTAATCCCCCTATTCTGTTTCCCGGTCATTTTTTAAACTCAATCACTTTGAATACAGTTCAATGATGCCATTTTTCTTTCTGATCATTCGTGAAGTGAAGTAGATAGGAAGACAGGTGTGTTAACTTTGTCACAGTGTTGTTACCAGAGGATTGTGTGTTGGTGCTCTTGGAAGAATCGTATGTTGACATTTCTGAAAATTGTGATTGCATGTGTCTATTGGCTGTTTAGTTTTTTTCTGCTTCTGCAGAAGCACTTGTAAAAACATCCAATTCAGAAGCAACACTTTCAATGGGATTGCCAAAAAGCCTCCCAGAATAGTGTGTATCCTCTAGATCTTTTATTCCCTTCTATTCTAAAACATCAAATCTCACAGCAACTGCAACAACATGTTTTGCAGGTGTCCCTACAAACCCAGACGCAAGTGTTACATCTACAGTGTAATCACATCTTTTTTTATCATTCTTGTTGTCATTTATCTTTAAAGGTTAAGTGTGTGAAATGTAATGGAACCCAATACATTTACAATCTGTGTAGGCGAACTGAGACAGACATCATAACAATGCCTCAACCAATAGTGTGGAAGACAGAGGTCACGTTGGTGTCACTAGTGGTGCAGAAATTATACATTTTACATTTATAAAGCATGGCTTTGCATACATTTGAAGTTATGCAAGATTTATGACTTTCTATAAAAATCTCTTAGTTATTAATTGGCAATTAAAATCCACTGGCCCTTTAAATGCATATGCAGTGATCCGAGAAATATTGTGATTTTCTGATTCAGCGCATCACAGAATGACAGAAACAAATACATTGCAGGTGGAACACAAACCTGCGTCCTCATAAGCACAATGTTGCAACATCCCCTTACCAATGCAACACTGCTTTGCAACACAAAACAACCAAGAGACCAAGAAAACTCCACTTGTTTCTGTATGTCATCTTTTAAGACAGTTAAAGTGATGAGAATCCCCTACTAAAAGGAAATAGGAGATGAAAGACAAAAAGGAAGATGAAGACCTTTCTTTACCGTTTATACAGAGATGCTTTTGTAGCTGTTCTTCATTAAAGTCACCCTGAGGGGTTAAAAGCCCTGCTAGAAAGCTTGAGTGTTACAGTTAAAACGTGATGAGAAAAGCTGATGCGTGTCTTCATGACCTGCTGAGCAGTCATCTTATGACAGCATATTACATAATCAATTATTTAGCATTGCTTTTTCTTTTGGATTTCCTTCAACGCATTTATTCATAATAAGACTGATTTTAATTTGATTCATTGAGCAATCATTTGGATTCCAGTCACAGGCATCCCTTATTCAGATGTCTTATACAGTACTACAAGTAGTATTACAAAAGCTTGGATCTTAAACTCCCAAAAATCTAACTTCTGTCATCATTTACTCACCCTCAAGTTACTCCAAAATGTATTTATTTGTTCTGCTTAACACAAAAGAAGATATTTGGAAGAATGTCACTAACAGAGCAGATCTCCCATATTATTTATTTTCCAATGGCAGTAAATGGGGGACAAGATCTGCTTGGTTACTGACATCCTTCCAAATATCTTTCCTTCCTAAATTGTGTTGTACCTGTGATCCTTTTTAAATAATTCTCATTGCTACATTGAATGCAACTGCAGTCAGAAAGGAATGCAATTATGGAAGCCCATTAAGGTCAGGGATTATGTTTAATTTGTTAGCCTTGTGTTCTATTCACTAATGTACTAACAGAGACGGCTGTAAATTATAGCTGAGTTTAGATACACATGTCTGTTTAGAAATGTTTAGTGACACCAGAAACAACTAGAGTTGCGAATTATTTACATTATTTTCAATGTGCATTCTTAAAAAGGTTGTTTTTACTCAATATTAAAGAGATAGAAGCAGAAGAAAGTCATACAGGTTTAGAATGAGATAAAGGTGAGCAAATTATGAATTTTCTTTTGGGCAAATATCCCTTTAATATAGTGTCTAGTGGGCTTTGCATGAGAAAGGCTGGTTGTGCTTGCACGCATGCGTGAGTGAGTGTTGAAGCCTAAATTAAATTGTTAGGTTACGCCTCAGACTTGAAAAACTGCCACTTGCTACTCAATCGATGGTAATATGGGTCCACAGGTAAAGAAGCATTATTGGACAAAAACGTATATGCACAGTGTACCAAATGTTCCCAGATAAGACATACTATAACTACAGTATATATTAAATACTTTAATAACAGCATGCCCAGTCTATGTATTCCGCTGTACATACCAGCTGTCAGGAACAGAAGGTAGACCCAAAAGCAGATGAGTTAGATGATTTATTAAAACACAAAAGTCAAAGGCAAACAGAGGTATGCAGCCGTCGGCCTGGGCAAAAGGCAGGAAAAGGCGAGAATCGGAGTCGGGCAGGATGGGTTGGTTGAGGCGTTAACAGTGTCCGTAAGACAGCCGCGAGACGGCAACCCTGCATGAGAGCAGCCGCCAGTACAATACAGGGAAAAAAGGGTTAGTGAACAAAATCCTAGCACGACAAGACTGCGAGTGAATAAATGCTAAGAAGCTAACACACTGGCAACGGGAAGGAAAATTGCAGATGAAAATAAGGTGAAGGAAAATAATGGGAGAACAAGGAACAGGTGCGTGAGGGCGAGAGAGTGTGAGTGAGAACAGCTGTGCGGAGGCTGTAAACAGAGAGCGAGAGAGGAGAATCAAACCCTGACACCAGCATGTTATGTACCATATATGTTTCATTTCTGTATTCATTGCATGTTTGTATGACTCTATGTGGAACACATACAGTGCCTGCAGTGATGCCGACGTATATTAGACTTTGATGGGAAGAAGGATGCACTAAGTCACCTGCTATTAACATGACAAAGTCAAAGAGAGGCTCCAGCGTGCAACAGTCCACTCTGTTTGTTCTGCCCGGAGTCATAAACCTGTCAGCGCCTCTCCACAATCTACTTCCCAATAAAACCAATTTATGTTCCCATCCCCTCCTCTCACCACACCATCCAATGTTACACTAATGACAGTATCAACTGAAATTCACATCAGTAGTTGTAGCATTTAACACATCTAATGTGTTTGTACATTTGCATTGTGTTAAATATTAAGCAAGGCTTATAAAGTCTGGCTATCGTACAGTGTGATCAGGCAGTAAACAGAGCTCAGTAACAGCACACAGCGAGAATAAAAAGCTATACGAAAATGCATCGAGAATTTCCCTATCTATCTGCTATTTTGTCCATCTGTACTTTTAATTCTTCGTTTTTCTTCATGTCCAATATGTATTTTAATGTCAACGTGAAAGGGCTCAAGATATATCGGTCTGCCAAAGAACAGTAAGCAGATGCACTTAAGAAATATCTTTATTCCAAAAAATATTTTCTCTCTCACTTCACACACACATTCCTTATTTCCCTTTCCCATTGTCTTGTTCACTTTAAATTGCACAAAGCCTACAGCATGCAGTGCTACACTGGTGTGAAGGCATCAGCTCAGGTCAGGTGTGTGTGTGTCAGGTGTGTGTGAATAAATTGCTGACTCTGTACTACTGGAGGCAAAATGAGGTTATGGGCATCCAATAAACTTTGCAACAAGGTTAAAGTCAGTCATCGAATTCTTATCCCTACTGCTATAGTATATTTTATCATATAAAGGTACATACATTTTGGTTATGTGTATAACATTGCATGAGGGCTTATTTATCTTGGAGTGGTAGGGGTATGCCAGTACCTGAGGTATTTGGGTGTTGATGTACAATATAAAAATAAAAATTTACTTTTTAACAACGGCACAATATTTGTTATGGTAAATAGTTTATTTATACATTTAAAGGATGTTTTACATTATGTAATGTCCATACGCATTTGTGGGAGGGTTGTATGGACAGTATGCCAAATGAGGTTGAGTTATTTTAGATTTGATCACTGGCTGTATGTAGATTACTGCTCGTTAATATGGCAAGACAGTGGTTTTGAACATGATCTGATCTGGAATAAGATCCAGTGGAAAGAGAAGAGCACAGGTACTGTATGTAAGGATCTGGGGAGACTGAATATCAACCTATCAACAGCTTCCTGGATGAGCTGCAGAGTTTTGAATGTATATGTTGAGAGTCTGGTCAGGATTGAGTTACTGTAACATAAACTTGAGTCTGAACCAGAATATTGAAAGCTTCTTTCGCGAGAAATGGCCTGACCTGGTGAATAGTCACCTAATTCAACCAAATCTTTTCTATGTCTGCAATCAGTGAGGCTGGATCTTTTAGGGTTCAAAAAGAAAACAAGAAATGGAAGTCGTAAAATTTTATAAATTTACTTTGTATGACTCAATCACTATGTTCCAAGTGTTCCATTGTAATTGCATGAAACAGTTTTAATATTTTTTAAATGTATTTTAGTAATTTATTTATTTGACCGGTTCCAGTGTTTCATTTTTGGAAGGGACTATTGACTGAAATGCAATATAATATACATAACTATGTCTTCAGACCTTACATGATGAAGTGTTGTTTTTATTACCTTATTACCTTAGTAATGCTGACAGAGGTGTAAGTAGTGACATGTAACAAAAACCAAAGTTACAGCTATGACAGCGAAAAGCCACAAGAAAAAAATGTATGTGAAAAGTGGATAGTTTAAAAAACAACCGAGAATGAAATCACAATGTACACTTTATATAGACAAGCAATTCACATGCCTCTCGGGAATCATCATGCAACCTTGCAGTCTCGAGTCATGCACTTTATTAGGTTGAGCATAGTGGAAAGCGATAGGCCAATCCCTGAAGGCTTGACTTGAGGAAAAAAAAGTTTGCGACAACATAGCTTTTAAAAAACAGCAAAAATCACAATTCTGTTTGGTCACGTCTGTGCAGCTCAGTCCAAATATTGTCTGAACCCATTTTCATGACAATCAGTCACAATTCTAGGACTAGTTACGCAATTCTGTACATTTCAAGATGGCCACTACTGTAATAGGCAGAGTCTTAATGTGGCACATGGAATGGTACATGCATGACCGGTGAAATACATATGCTATTGAGTGTGTGCTATGGCCCCAATAATTGGCTCGTACCACCACTACGAGTGTGCCAAATTTAATCATTTTCCTAAGTACGGTTCATAGGGCTGCCATAGACTCCCATTGGGGAAGTAGAAGAAGAATACCAACAGAAGCAGTAGTGTAATAAAGACATAAGGACAACAAAATGCACAAGTGCTGTAAAAACTGGTCTCACAAAGCCCAGCACAGTATACAAAGCTAAAGTTTTTTTATTGAAAGAGTAGAAAAGAAATAGAAGTCAGTACTTATTGGTCAAGTGTTGACAGAAGAGATGTGTTTTTAGCAGATTCTTAAAGATAGATTCAGAATCTGCTGATTTTGTAGAAGCGGGAAGATCATTCCACAAATGTGGAATCGATCCAGAGAAGGTAAGCGTTTGCAGAGCGCAGGGATCTGGGGGTTACATAAGTCTGTTTCAGCAAGGGAAGATATGGGGTTGACGAACCAGTGGTGGTCTTGTAGGCCAAGAGCAGTGCTTAGTTTTTTAGTTAATTTAGTTGTGCAAGGTGGGAGTCCAGTAACGCACCACAATGGACAGGACAAGAGCCTGGACTAGGACTTGCGTAGCATGCCCGGACAGGAAAGGTATAATTTTTCTAATGTTGTAAAGGATGAATCTACAGAAAAGGGTGGTGCTGGCAACATGATCCGTGAAGTTTAGCTGATCATCGATTGCCACTCCCAGGTTTCTTGCCGTTCTGGAAGATGTAATGGTTGATGAGCCCAGTTGAATGGAGAGATTATGATGAAACCGAGATCATAAGCAGTTCTGTTTTTGCAAGGAAATTTCACTCAGATATGCTGAGATGTGCGCAGAAACATTCGGATCGTCAGACTGAAATTAAAAGTGGAGTTGTGTATCATCCGCATAGAACTCAAAGGAAAATACATGTTTCTGAATGACAGAACCTAGGGATGACATGTATATGGAAAAGAGCAACGTTCCAAGCACTCAGCCCTGAGGCACCCCTGTATTGAGATCTTGGGACTCAGTGATCTCACCTCTCCAGGATACTTTAAGTGAACTGCATGTTGTTTCTACAGAAGCCCTAAACAGAACACTGCTCTGCAGAGCACATTTCGTAAATATGTCATCTCCTTCAATAAAGAAGCGAAAATGTGACAACATCTTAGCTCTGTGTCAGCCTCAGGGGAGGAGTGGAGTGAGCCATTGGGTGTATCTTCACCACTAAATGCAGCTATACACTGTACCTGATACATGTCATTTTTGGGTTAGAGTTTGGTATATTTCAGTTTTATTTCTGTAGTACAACAACACAATATGACAAAATGCCTCATTGTAAAGCAGAATTTTTTTTATATTTCTGTTTCTGCAGAAAATCATAATTTAGTGATTAAAGACAGATATTTTGACCATGTACAAAGGTGTTAACACTCACACAGAAATGTTTTTTGTTATACATATTTATAATGTTTATGTCATTGCCGTTAGCCTCACCAACTGGAACTGCAAAAATAATATCCTTCCTGAAAGATTTCCACTGTGTTCTATTATTGCCATATTCTTGTATGTTTTAACAGCACCACTGATTCACAGTGTTTATTATTTTAAGGAAAATGTACCTAAAACGGCTTGCTAGAAATTTTCTGCACATTTAGTCTGAACTTCAACTGTAATGCTTAATAAAGCATTTACTGAGAACTTTCTAATTTTTTACCAAATATTCTACTTTACAGAGTCAACACATCGGTGGCTTCAAACACACAAATACTCACATAGTCTCCTTTAGAAGAATTGTATTGATTTATCAAGGCACCTCAATAAACCCAGATCCCATGGGTTTTTGAGAGCCTAAAGCTCTACAAACACCATTAACACTAAGCAAACATATACAAAAAATATCATCCTCCGTAACAGACACTTCAATCAATAGCTCTGGATCCACAGAGACCTGGAACTCATTTTGCCTCAAAATTACTCATGCGTTCACATCAATAGTAATTTTCGTAATAAATAATGAAATGATTGTTGATATAAAGTTCTTGTAGACCTATAATCTCCATCGGCTATCTCTTTCTCTTGGCCTTTCTTATGAACAACAACACCTTTGGTGATACGGGAGCAAAAACCTGTGTGTCGGTTTAACCTGTGTTGATGAAACACCATTGGCTCCTCTGTTGCTGAATTTCTTTATTAACTCAGTTCTTCAGACTTATGCTTTCAACAATCCTTTTACATGTCCTCTTTTGTATAACCAAATGTGTGGAAATAAAAAAACATCCACAAAATGTTGTATATACCACGTGCATAGCAGCAGTTGTGTTAATATAAGTCAGTGTGCATCATATTTCGTTCTATGTGGATGCAGTGTGATGGCCATTTACTAAAAGGAGAAGCAAGGTGACTGTTTATGATAGCATAAAAATGACATGATCATAACCTGACAGCACATCAGCAAGCATTCATGCACAATGGTGTCACATACACACCAACTGATGGATGAATAAACATGCTCACCTTTCCCCTTCAATATCATTCACTTTCCATTTGCCGTTCCTGATGGTGTGTCTATCACATGAAAGACTCTTCACTCTTCAGCAGCTGTGAAAAGCCTTAACCGTTCCAGCATTACAGCTCACGTCCCTAAGGGCCCCTGAAACACTCAAACACACACACACACATATATAGTATGCTCAACAGAATGAGATTTGTGTTTGATTAGGATTGGGACTCGGGGCAATGGCCCTCCAGGTTTAGACTTGATTTGCCCTGGTGTAACAGCTGATATATACTTGCATCAAACTTGTCAATCATGCCGCAGCCTGAGCTGCACCTTTTCATAAATACAAAAACAAATTCTTTATTAATAATGACATTTTCATAACATTTATTGATATGCCGCCATATTTTAACTTACTGTGCTGATTTGTATTTTGAGTCTTTAATTCACGAATCGCGCCTTGTGTGCATCATCATATTGTGAAAATGTTGCCAACAGAGAGCCATATTCCAGGATCATAAACATGTCCATGAGGGACTGTTTTATTTCTACAGACATCTGATGCTTATTAATAGATTTCACAGCACTTTTACAGTGAATGTTCAGCTAATGAATAGAAAAGCACATCAGATGTTGTGATGAAAGAAAAAGTTTGGATTGAAATAAGTCATGATGGACACATTCCTCTTTTTGAATGAAAATGATGTGTGCGCGAGTGAGCGATGGGATTGTGACAGCAGAGATGAAGGGTGGACATCACCCCAGGAACATCAAACCCAGCAATGACAGCTACTATAGAGACAGATACAACACCTACTAACATTGATGCAGGCATGAGTGCACACGTATTGACACACACACACACACACACACACACACACACACACACACACACACGTCCAAGACATATCTTTGTCCTTGTGTAGTGTAGAATTTGATCACATGACACCATTTGGTGCAAATTAAGCTTTAGTAAATTAGTTCAACACATTATGTTTTATTAACAAAGTTCGGGAGGAGCATGCGCAGATAATTAACCCGGCTGTCTTGCCATGAATAATCTCACCAACCAGATAATTAACCCGGCTGGCTTTCTATAACCACCCTGATTCCTCGCCCGTTTTTAGGCACAAACCGGGCCCGGGGCCCTCTCCCCGGACAAGGGGTGGGTGCTCAGAGTTCGGGAGGCATTACCGAGCTCAGAGCTCCCTCCCCAGGACACCTGGTCCTCTCTCACTGACGGTCCGTCGCTCGTCCTCTTATGCTCCTGATCCCCTCCTTGATACGAGACTGGTACAGCTCGAATCCCGGCTCTCGTCCTGCCTACCTCATTACAACAACATAAAGCTCAAACCATTGAAAAGCAGATCTGTTTAATATCTCAATTATTTCTCCAACACATACATGAGAGCAAATGGAAACTTTTGCTTAAGTCTCCTGTATCTCATACATTTCCCCTGAAATTATCCAATTATCTAATTTATTCTATTTTTATCTCTTCGAAGCAATTTTAGGAGAAACATTTGGAATACTTAAATGAAACACAACTCCATTAAATCTCTTTTGGTATGAAAGAGCAATACTCTGTGAATAATACAATTCTCTTCAGGGCTGCCATGACAGCTTCATTAAATTCGGTTACAAGGCTATTAAAAAGTATTTGCCAACTGGGTAAGAAAAAACTTTGTCTCATGCAATGTAGCTTCTCAAGTAAGTTTGTCTGGTGAAGACACTTCTGGCAAACAAGACAAATCTATTAAGATTTTTATTTGGATTGAGGAAAATGGCTGCACATTTTTCACACATATTTCTATTATCTTTTTGACTTATTCCTACTATTATTTAAAACCCCTCTTGCTACATGAGTCACTAACGTCTCGGTTACGTATGTAACCTCTGTTCCCTGATGGAGGGAACGAGACGTTGTGTCGAACCGACAGATGGGGTTCGCCCCTGAGAACCTATCATCTTCTGACTATTTTGAAAAGGCCAATGAATTTGGCGAATTAAATTTGCATGCCGGGCTCCGCCCCCGGATATCCGTGTATAAAAGGTGAGCCGGCGTGCTCATTCATTCACCTTTTGTGCTGAGGAGCCTGAGAGCATCTCACGATCGCTGCAGCGGACGGCTAGTGTTGTGGCATGAGGGACACAACGTCTCGTTCCCTCCATCAGGGAACAGAGGCTACATACGTAACCGAGACGTTCCCTTTCTGTCGGTCTCTCGACGTTGTGTCGAACCGACAGATGGGGTTCCTATTGAAAACGCCACAGCACTATGCCGCGTCACAATCTCTAGCGAAGCGACGTTGACCGGCCTGGGCGAGCCACATGTGAGCGTTATCGCAAAATTTGTAACCTTCCAGTGGGCAGGCAGGGGCTCCCAGAGCTTTTGGCAAAGATGAGTAGCCCCTGCCCTCGGCCACCACAGACGGAGGCCTTGTTCTCTAAACGAGAAGCCGTCCGGTACCGTAGGGCTACTGGGTAAGCGCTGTTCCCTGGAGACACCAACATGGTCTCACCAAATAGGGGAGAACTCATGGGAGGTATGTGCGGAATGCCGCAAGGTGGATGTCCACCTGCGGGAGGTCATGGGTTGCCATGCGGGGAACCATCTCATGACGACATCTCAGACGGAACCACCCTAGTGGGGGGTTACTACGTGTGGGGCACTAGGTCCGGTTAGAGCTATATGTAATAACTCAGCTTGATACCCGGCCATAGGCGGCAGGGCTGCTCCGCCGAGCCCGCCGCCCTGAGTGCTTCTTGATGGATGGACGGTCTGCCTATTCTTCACCCTGGGGGAAAGAAGGGAGGCAGCCCATAGCGCACTGATCCACCTAAGAAGGGGAATGGCGTTATGCGCAGGCGTACGCCCTACGACCGCTGGTCTCACCTGTTGGCAAGACTCGAGCTGCCGGTTTACCCCCGGAGGTTGCAAGCCTCTGCGAGGTATAGCGTAGCCCAACCCGCAACTCTACAGATGTCTGCCAGAGAGGCACACTGAGCCGATGCCCACGAGGAGGCCACACCCCAAGCGGAGTGTACAGTCACTCAAATGGGCACGGGCTAGGATCTGCACGCCGTAGTGACGGCGTATGCGATCCAGCGCGACAACTCTCCTCGGAGACAGCACTCCCGTTGCTGACCTCCGTAACAGACAAGAGCTGCTCAGGGCCTTGAAGCCCTCCGTGTGGTTTGAGTAGAGGCGCAATGCGCTTACTGGACACCCCACGTACAGGTTGGGTCTTTCTCCCGGTGTGGGAGCGCCTGCAAGTTCACCACCTAGTTCCCAAAGGGGGGCGAAGGAACTTTTGGGCAAGTAAATCAGCCGGGGTCTCAGGATCACGTGAGAGTCACCGGGCCTGAATTTTGGCAATCGTGGACACGGAATGCTTGCAGGTGCCTCACCCTCTGGATGGACTTGAGCCCCAGCAGGAGAGCCAACCCCCCCCGCAGAACGAGGATGGGGGCTCTCCGCAGGGCCCGAAAAAAGGGGACCCAAAGGTCCACCTTAAGGCCCCAAGAGGGTACGGGGCGCGGACGAGGCCTTAGCCCCTCGCGCCCTAGAGGAACCTAATAATCAGGTCATGCCGCCCCAGAGGCTCACTAGCAACTGGTACGTGATAACCGCGACAGCGGGTACCCACGCTCCAATGTGGAAGGGGAGATTACTCCCCCGCCGCTCTTGCAATAGGACAGCACGTTCCTCAGCGAACAATTCCGCGGGTCTTCTCCTCGAGAAGAGCACCAGGACGAGAAGGGGCGCCACTTAAAGGCATCCAGCCTTGTGGGCATGGCCCTTGCCTGAGTGATAGTCTCCACCACTGTTGGGGGTAGATCATCCAGGAACTCCTCGTCCCATCCAGGAGCCAGACCCAAAGGTCCGGCTCGAATGCCACAACGTGCCCATCCCCAGCGAGTAGGCCCTTCGCCAGGGGATTTGGCCAGGGGGAGTTGTCGTCAGGAGTATTAGCTCCGAGGACCAAGTGTAGTTGGGTCCGTAAGGCGCAACTAGCAGCACTTGATACTCCCTTCCCAGACCTTGTACAGGACCTTCGCAATGAAGCTCACTGGAAGGAAGCGTACTTCCGCTTGTCCCGCGGCCAGCTGCGCGCTAGGGCCTCCGTGTCGAGGGGGGGCCTCGTCCAGGGAGTGCCCAGCGGTACTGGGTGGTGTTCAGGGAGGCAACAGGTACCCCTGTGCCCGCCCAAACCACACCCAAGCGGGCCCGCAGGGGTGGAGTCGTCACTTCCCACGAGGTGTCAACTGATGAGAGAGCGCTTGGCTGTCTGGTTCAGGACCCCTGGTGGGTGTGTGACATGCAGGGGCTTTTCCACCTTCTGTCTCCACCAGGGGTGGAGTCGTCACTTCCCACGAGGTGTCAACTGACGAGAGAGCGCTTGGCTGTCTGGTTCAGGACACCTGGTGGGCGTGTGACATGCAGGGCTTTGCCACCTGCTGTCTCCACGGGAGGAGGCGTTTGGGCGAGTTGCGATGACTGCAGCGAGCGAATGCCACCCTGAGGTTTAGTACGCTACGCCGGTCGTGCTGTCCGGGCCAGTATGCTGACTCTGCACGAGAGGCCGGAGCCTCATCAGTGCAAGCAGGACAGCTATCAACTTGAGGTCATCTGTCGGTTCGACACAACGTCGAGAGACCGACAGAAAGGGAACATATGTTCATCAGGCTTCTGATTGTTTTTTTAGCCTATTAAATATTTTATTCAATAATGATGTTATAAATATTTGAAATAATCTGAAACATGTTGTGGATTTATGTGCAATTGCCTTAATTCATTCATGTACATGCAGCATCTTTTTTTGATGTGTTCATTTTTCCTATGTGATTGTGGGGGCTCTGAAAAAAAACTCTATCAACTCACCATGCAAATGTGACAGAGCTTTAGATTTACTAATGCACCTCTCAGTTGTTTCCTTTTGGAAATAAGAAACTGCCAACGTGAAGAAAAATAATGTAATTGTGTGTGCGTGTGTGAGAAAGTTTAATAGATAAAGTGTCTATTCTTTCGGATGAGCCTGCTAAGATTGACTTCGTTTATTTGTCTGCTACAGAGACAGCCAGTGGGAACATTCTTAGAAGAAACCGACACTCAATCTAAAATAATAATAATGATAATAAAAAATCTGTCTCTTTCCAGCTCCCTCTACATGATGGTATTGATTGTTATGCTAATGTAAGTTCCCTCATTCACAGGCGTCAGGCCTGCAAGAAATAAAAGGAGCTGGCATGGTAATAAAATCACTTTAATTTTCCTCTGACATTTCCCTTGCTCTCATCTTCCTAACAGCAACATCACAGAAACCTGAACTAGAGCGAAGCAGAAATCCAACAGGGCCTTTATACCTCTCTAACTGGATTCACACTGCATTCATTCAGAACACGAAAAGGTTACGAAAGAGAAATAAGCAGGCATAGGAGGACAAATGGCTCTCTGTGGTTGACCTAAACCATTTTTAACAAACCATTTCTAACATACCAAAGAGTTTATTTGGGAATATAAAAGTGCTTGACTTTAAGTGTGCTGCTTTCATTCCGTCAAGAATGCAGGATCACAATTAACAACTCTGACAGGGAGAAATCATGCATATCTTGAAAGAGCAAAGAGCATTGTTGTCTTTTCATGCATTCTTGATGTGCATCTTGAGCTGTTAACACCCCTCGTTGTCTATATCACTGTCATCCCATACAAAAGAACTGTCAAATGTTTACACGCTACTTTTAATTCAATTCAAACTCTTTTTCCGGTCTTACATGATTTCCTTTCATGTATTTGCTCATTTTCTAAATTGTGGTGCTTTAGAAGCATCACAAGCAATGCTGTTGTACTTAACTTCTGTAAATAATCAAGTAACACACAATGTAGACAGAAAACTAGTTTACTTCATGTGTCACCTATCAAGATCAAAACATTGATCAGACATAAAATACACATGCCGACTTACTGTGATTGCAGTAAACATAAAAGCATACAAACATTTCACAGTTTTGCACTTAACCCATCCAGTTTTCGGTCAAAAGGGGACGAACCCAACTGTCGTACTGTCTGTTGGATTATAAATTAATCTATGATTGTTTTAACCCATTGTTGGGTTAAATAACAAACATTTTCTGTTTTAATTCCACTCAACAGTTGGGTTTGTCCCTTTATGACTCAAACTGGTTTGAAAATATCTGTGTATTGTTGAGAGTGTACTTAAAGTGTAAAGTTTATGTCATTCTTCAAAATATCTTCTTTTGGGTTCTGCAGAAGAAAGAAAGTCATACAGGTTTAAAATGATAAGGGTGAATAAATGATGACACAATTACATTTTTGGGTGAACTATCACTTTAATACCATCTTTCTTGTCACATTAGAGGATTAGAAATAACCGTGGTATACATATATTTTATACTGTTCTGTAGGGATAGTCATCTCTATTATTTCTGATCTGATACCTTTTGTTGTGCTGGTATCTTCACAGGGGTGTTTGACATTTTTTGAAGCATAAATGAGCTCACATATAGGACACATCTACTGTAGGAGTGATCTAACAAACAGTCCAATGTGTGCCTCTTCATCACATCTCTCTTTCTTGCCCATCCAAAATAAATACCTATAGACAGATCCAGCACTGCACATAGTAATGTATGGCTTAATGTTTTTTTTATACTGAGCTAATTATATTTTCTAAACCTACAGCTAAATCCAACACTCATAAAAACCTTTATACATTTATCAATTTAAATAAAAAAATAGCAAGTTTATTATTCGCCATAGTAATGATAAGAAAAGTTGTGATGTCCACAAGTTGTAGTCACGTTTTTTTGTGCCATTAATGTAGGTCAAACCAGCACAGACAGACACATGCTGTTTTTAAAAACTGGCAAATTGGAACAGAATGTTCTTTGGCAGTTAGTTGCCAATTTCTTTAAAGTGCACATAAAGATTCCATCAGAAAGAAATTTAGACTTATTTATAGTGGAGATGTTTGAGGCAGCAGGTCCACAGGGAGCAATTGAAAACTGTGTGCTTGCGTGTGAAGTGTAATGTGTCGACAGCACAAACTCTGAAAGTATTAAAAAACGTATGGAGAGGACAAGGAAAGATTCCCCTCTGGAGAATGGAATGATGTGTTATTATTATTATTTATGTTATATATTATGTGTCTTATGCTGTATATGTGATTGGGTGGTTTTTGTATGGTGCAGCATGTGTACAAATTTCCCTCTGGGACAATAAAGTTTACCTTACCTTACCTTGTTTGCTGCACCATAATGACAACATAAAGCAAATCAATCCTATTTTGTGAATTATATTACACAAGCCTGCACATTTTTTGACAATGCACATTTCTTCGTTTTCGTCAGCTGAACTGTATTGAAAACAATACAGTAAAAAAGTGATTTCGCAAATGTTTATCTTTCCTTCACAGAACACAAAAGAAGATGTTCTGAAGAATGTTGGTAACCGAACACAAATCAATACAAGTGAGTTTTAATGTATTAAAGGTCCAGTCAGTAATTTGTACGCTCATTTCACCCCCTCCCTCGAAACCCTTCGACGGCTGACCTGCGATGTGTTTAGATAGAAATAGCTCATTCTATATCTATATAGCTTTATTGTGTAAGCTCTTTATACACATCTGAAGGTATAGCTATGTATATTATATTGCATTTCTATCAATCGATCATACCAAAAATGACACATTGGACCTTTAATACACTCAATAAACTCACATAATCTGTCTATGCAAATACTGAATAACCATCTGACTCACCTTAATCTCAGTTATCACTAATGTATCATTAAAATGAAACAAGGTCTTAACTTAGTATTTGTTCAAGCATTCAAAGAAACATTTGTAAAAAAAAGACAAAAACAACACAAAGATACAGAAAAGACATGCACAGAAGATGTATCTCAAAATCCATGCAGTGCTATTGCAGAAATCCATTTATTTCAATGTTATTTATTGACTTTTTTAATATGCACACAATATGAAGATCCAATGTCATAGACAGAAATAACAATTCACTTTTCTTCTTTACACTTATTTTTTTGCTTCATTCAATCAATCAATCACTTGCTTGCTCACTTAGAATGTACACTCCTGGTTTCTTCTGGTCTTTTGTTCCTTTCTCAATTTCCTGACATTGATACACCATTTAACATCTTTTCCTTTCATTCTTCAGCCTGCTAGCTTTTGTTCAGAGGAGGGTTGCCACGGCAACCGACTGAAGAAATGTTATTGACAGCTGAACAGGAAGGCATGGTTAACTCTGAAGCAAATGATTGCTGAGTAATTCTACAGAAAGAAATCACAGTTGAGAGAATGAGACGAGTGAAAAAGTGCAAACGAGAAGGGGAAGGACCGAACAGAAACACAAGAGCGAAATAAACATTGTAGTTTAAGCAATGCGGTCAGATGGGACTCCAGAGACAGAAAGAGAGAGATGGTGTGGGGATCGAGAGCTCGCTCTGTCTTCAAGTGTCCATTTAAGTGTCTCGGCAGCATCCTCTAATGTTGCTTTTACAGTCATATTGCCGTATATCTTCTCTAGTAATGTGCTCATTATTTGTGCTCATAGCTTTAAATGTTCTTTAGCATCGCTCCTGGCAGACCGTAACTTTTTAGTCTGCCATGTGACTTCTGACCCACACAACAGCTCTTTAGATCCCAGCCACGTGACAGTGAATGCATTCTAGCATTATCAATGGATTTCACCTGTACGTCTCACATCAATTAATTTGTGTGCTTTTGTCAATTTCCCGTAAGAAAACATTTCACATGCGCTAAAAGTCTCTAAAACACACACTGTACATGAAATTCACACATATCTTAAAGCTCTTGGTACTTTTATAAACGAAACGCTCATGAAAATCTTCAAATAAAAGAGGAAGGAATCAGTGTTCAAACTTAATCCACAAGTCAACAAGAACTCTGATCATCACCTTAAAATAAATTAAAACACGTTTGTTAGTGTGTTAATCGTGTTACAGTTACAGTGTACATTTCTCCATTCAGAATTCATTATTACACATATTTAAGAAACTGTCATCATTATGAAAATGGATCTTTATCAAAAATGGGGAATAATTCAGTTTAAGGGGTTATGAATAAGAGAAGAACAGAGGAGAGAAAGGGAACGAGTCAGAAAAGTGCAAAGACGCAAGAACAATGAGCAGCGTAATTGTACTAAATGACAAGCTGACCTTTTCTACTTCCACAGGGAACCAAAGAAAACAAACTCCAGGAGTGAGAGAGCAGAGGTAGAACAAATGAGAAGATGAGAAGAACAAAGAGAACGTGAGTGATGAAAGTGTGGGGAGCAGAGCAATACTTGAGGAAAAGCACAATATTCATGTCTGAGACGTCTGACCTTTGGAAAGTAAATCGGAGGCAGTGAGCGAGCTTATACACGTGTCAATGTTTTAACTTAAAGTGGCCTTAACTCAGACACTTTCTGCATATCTCATGTTAATCTTGAGTACTTACAGAATAGTATCGTACCCTTCAAAATATCAGTACATTTATAAAAGACAGAAGTTCAGCTGTACGATTTTTCCGAAAACATAAGATGCCTGAGTTGAGTTGGGTTGGTGAGTTTGTAGGTGTTGGGTGGAACTACAGCTTCAGTTTCACTTACTGCGTGCGGTTCATGTACTGCATCTACCGCTCCACCTATTAGTTTCAAACGATCTCAAAATCCAGCATTATAACCACCGTTTATATAACATCCATTACCCAAAGGCAATGAACAAACAATCACAGCTGAACTTCACGAACGTAGTACTCTCTCTCTCCTGCACACAAGTGAAGTGACGTGAGCGCATGCTCCTTCTCCCACTCTCCTTGGTTGACACGTGGGCGTGCTTTTCAAGAAGAATTGTCCAATAAGGGACTAAGAAAAGTTGTTACGAAATGGATTTTCATGTTCGAAAAAAAAACGTTCCGAAACTTATACGAACGCTGAGGGAGTGTGTCGAGTACAGAAATACTACATCATAAGTCCAACTCGTTTTTTTACAAGTTGACCATGTTAAGGATGAGAAGCCAGCATTTTCAACAGTGTTAAGAAGTCAGGATGCATGAAACACCGTTGCTTTCGCCTTTGAAAGCGAATTCTGGGCTAGTTGGGCAGATCATTTAAATCAACAACACACGTATGAGCGCGCCTTCTGTCCAGAGGGCCAATAACACATTTCCTACTGTACGTGTGTGCCAGCCTCCTTCTGTGTATGCGTGAGATGAAAAGCCTGAATGATGATCACTTGGCAATGGCGGTCAGACAAAGTGGCCAATGTGCTTGTTAATGGCCTGATAAACTCCCTCAAAAACCTCTTCACTCTCCTCTACTTCTTGCTCACTCTCTGTCTCTCTCATTTTATGCTTGCTTTCTACAATCTACTCATATTTTATATTTAAACTAGCCTTTTATTTAAAAAAATATTTTGGGTTGTGTCCCAGAGGGCAAAGGTACATCTGTAAAACGTCTGCTAGAGATCTGGAGGTCTGGAATACATCTACTAAATATCTTAGAAAGAGCATTTTTACATTCATTCTAAATCAGAAACATCTCACAGACATCTGGTAGATGTCTGTTTAATATCTGACAGCAGACGTCTCAGAGACATATTGCAGATGAATGGGGTTGGGTATCGTTTTAATTTGAGCGAATCCGGTTCCTATTCTGCTTATCGAATCCGGTTCTTATCGATTCTCTGTTCCGATTCCAATATTTTTGAGGGAGAGAAAAAATTGTTAATACTTAAAGGATACAGTTTTTACCTTTTATTCTTGCTACATTTGGGCTATAACCAGTAAGCTGTAACTGTTAACTGTGACAATTCGTCAAATACTGAAATAAACAACACTTCCATTAAGGAATAATCAGAAGCGATTACAAACCCAAACTTTTTAAGTATAACCCAAAAGTACAACATAAAATACATATCATGCAGTTGTTAAATGGTCCACTATCTAAACAATTATTTGTTTAGTTAATTAATTTCTAAAAAGTGATTGAAATAATAATTCAAAATAATATAATTTTAAATATACTAGAACATGTCGTGTTGTCCTGTAGCTTCCCGAATGTATATAAAGTAACTTAAATAAAACTGACTGTCTTTTCATGTCTATCTGTATTTTGTGTGAGACGCTGCTAATAACTGTAAGTTATCTGGTGGGTTGTAGCGGGAGGACTCGAGGCTGAGAGACTTAAACACGGTGCATTCCTTCAGATTAATGACGCGTTTCATCATATAAGAGGTACTTCCTCTCTATCAAAAAATATCTTCACCACACATATTGCATGTCGCAATGCTATCATCTTTTTTCACAAAGTTTAACCAAACTTTTGAACGTTAGCTACAGTCAAAGTGCCGATGGTAATGAACTGCGCATGTGAATAATGAGATTAGGTCATTGTCGCAGGTCATGGCAGACCGATACAACGGTAAAATATTCACTGCCGTTCGCGAGTGATTGAAAAAGTCAGAAATCGATAATAAGAACCGAAATGCGTGCATCCCATCGAATTCCTGATTCTTTGAAATTTGGAACCGGTTCTCGATACCCAACCCTACAGATGAGCAATCGTAAAAATATGTTTTACAGATGTACAGAAAATGCAGGCATCAGATCCATCTGCCAGCTGTTTGTGGGGTGTGTTTAACATATTACATACAGTGAAATGTTAAATGGTGTCTGTGTGTGAAAATAACAAAGGCCTTTACTGACGTTAGGAACCATTCCACCATGTCTTTGCCGTTCATGAATTACCCTGATAATGGTACGGTTGATTCACTGTGGTTGCTGTCAACACAGTGTGAAGCGTGACTCAAAACAGCTGAGTCAGTGCCGGGGTGTTTTTCCAGAAAACTTCAGGGTCATATGATTAAAGATTGTCACATGGAAGGCTTACTGCAGCCACACAACAGCGTGAGTTTACCGCCAAATGAATAAACAAAACAGACAACGAAAGTGCTAAGCAATCAACACAAGCTTTCTTTCAGATGAACAACAACGACCATCCTTGCTGTTTTCCATATTAAAGTCTTTTTAAACATGTATTTTTGTGCTTCTTCACATAGTAGCGTTGCTGTTTACTTGCTCTCTCTCTCTTCACGCGTTGGCCGGATTTTCAATTCAGTGAATTTCAGCGAGTACTGCCAACCGGTCCAAGACGACCACTCGATGCCGTCGGCGTATGAGGTGTGCTGTCCGCGCAGGTATTGGCCGTTCAGGTTGGAGGTGTGGCAGTTGCGGTACCACCAGGCGCCGTGATAGAACGAGGCGCAGTTGTTCTCTGAATGATCGTTGTCTCGGTCCTTTGTGGTGAACTTCATTCCGTTGTGCTTTAGAAACGAATCACCTAGGCAAACACACACATATACACAAAAGAAGAGGGAAAAGAGCAGACAAGGAGAATTATAGAAGTTGAAACGCAGCTGACTTGCAGTATTCTTAATAAGTGCTCCGAAACACAGAAAGCCATTTCACACACAAACACACATCAATGAATACAAATGACCACAGACACCGATGTGCAGATAGTTTCCAGCAAACCTGCCTCATCTCCATGGTTCAGACAAATGACAAGAGCAATTTCAAAAATTTTATCTCATTTCAGTGTGATTTATCCCTGTAGTGTTACCAATAGATTATACTGACATGACAAAAAAAGCCTATTTGGTTCTCCGTATTTCTCCTGGATTTATCCTCGCTCTCGTCCTCTTGCTAACTTCCTTTAAGACTTTGTATCTATTTCAGCACTTAAAAGAACGAATGCCTTACACTTACACTGTGGTGAATTTGTATTTCTTATAATCCACATCACGCTGTCTTACACAAACATAAGTGGAATTATCTGAACAAATGTGTCGTCTTTTACAAATTCACACCTGAAGGTGGTACTTCTCAACATTTGCTTCAAAACCTCATCAAACAGCCAAATTTATGTCCTGAAAAACAAGTA
This sequence comes from Barbatula barbatula, assembly GCF_947034865.1. Classification (NCBI taxonomy): domain Eukaryota; kingdom Metazoa; phylum Chordata; class Actinopteri; order Cypriniformes; family Nemacheilidae; genus Barbatula; species Barbatula barbatula. Next base: position 17,578,125 of record NC_136767.1, on the reverse strand, counting down.
TGAGCTGCTTTGTTTTATTCAGTTAACAAGTGACAAAATTCCAAATGAAAGTATTGTTTTTTTTGTTGGCATTTATTGGCAGAATATTAGAAATTCATAATCATGTTTAAACAACACAATATTAATGTTTTACATGTTTTTTAGGATTCGTTAAAAATGAATATATTATATTTCTGTGAATTTAAACAAATGTATGTCTTTCACATTACAGTTGGCTGACTTTTTCACTCGGGAGGTTTATTTCTCTTGAAATCCAACAGACACTGGACTAGAATGGCAATAAAACATACAGAAATGCTGATTAAAGGCAACACTCCAATTTTCTGTGGCTGTATATTGTAAGATTGGTGGTTCTCAAACTTTGCATCCCATTGGGGCCCATCAAATATTGACTTCATGTAAAAATCTTATTTTAAACAAGCAATGTTCTGTTGACCCCAAACATACTTTGAGTCTCAACAAAACTTGATGCTAATGTTGTGACGTTTCTGCTGCGCTCTAAACTATTCATGTAAAAAAGAAACGAGAATTTTTCTAAACAAAGCTGTAAAAGAGCTAGTTCACTGAGAGAGAGAGAGCGAGAGAGGCAGGGACAAAGGAGGAAAGTGAATCTGAATTGGCTTGAGTACAATAGAAGTAAATGTCAGATGGTATAATGCAGCGGTACTAGAGCGCTTGGTCATTCTATAGTCCTGTTTAAAACTCATTTGTGTTTAACCTTTCATCCAGTCTAAACGACAAAGATCTCATACACAGTTCCAAAGCAATACGCGTCCATTCCTCTCTTCTAACATGCCCTTGAACATCTGCGGTTTTCTGATTCACAGTCAGGCACTCATGTCAAAGACAATAAACCGAGAACTGATCCTAGACCGTGTACTACTGCTGAATTTCTCTCCCGGAAACGCGCGTCTTTCAAGCTTGACAGATTTCGTCTACAGCTATGGAAATAAGCCATTAGTCACACTAGGGTCACATAGAGCCTACAGAAAAGATTCTTGTATTGCTGTCTTGACATTTCTGCATTAGGAGCTTTATATCAACTCATGTCCTTGCAGACCCCCCGATTCACTCACCTACTCTTGGGAATCACTATTCATTTGTCAAGGGGATATTACCATCTCGCAAACCCTTAGGTTGTGATGTGGTAACGCCATGTCTGAAAAAGATGAGCCGAATGTGCACACTGCATAAAAACGTCGCTGTAACGAAGCGTGGTCTGCGTGTGTATGTGCGGCTCTGTGCTGTTTGTGCTCATATGCTGGAGTGAACGTGGGGTCACCTTGACACGGATTTTGACATGCAGTAGGCCTCACCAAGCAGGTCCAAAGGAGATGCCTGTCAAGCTCTGATGCAAATAATAACAATAATAATCTCAGCGCTGGTATTAGGGAAGAACTGTCAGAAAGCGTGCGGGAAAGCCAGCAGCTCAAGGGCACCAAGACGCTGCCCAGCCGAGACCACCTGCTTTACTGACAGAAACGCTCCGGACACGATACAATTCATGTCTGAATATACCTGCTGTAAAGACAGGGGATCTCTCACCTCTCCTTCACGCTCTTTTCATGGTGTGTTTTATGTCCTCTGTTTCTCCTAACCATATCGCCTGTCCTTGGGTTCAAACACAGAACGCTCTTTCTATTTCTGTTTATCTCTTTGCTCCCTGATGTTTGTTACAGGCTCCGAGGAGGTTTTCAATCTGCTCAGCGGAGATGCATTTGTCTATGTTCTTGACATTTCAGTCAATGGTAGCAATTGATTTGGAGACATTTGGTCTCCTGGACATGTGTGTGTTTGTGTGGGTTATTTTGAGCATTTTAAGTGAAACAATATCAACAAGTTAAATAGAATTTGAAGAGTTTAGTTCCAAAGTGAGATACATTTTGTTCAAAAATCATGTTTTTTTATTGTGCACAATAACTGAAAACATACAGTTAATTCAGTTTTATTCTTTTAAAGTTATCTTATTTTGGATTCAAACGTTTAATTTTCGTCATATTTGAAGACGTACTGAAAGCAAGCATTTGTCTAATGCAAATCTGAAGAAATTAAAAATAGAAGAAAAATTGTGCCTGTGTAACAATGTCTTCAGATGAGGAAGGGTGCCATATAGGAAGATCAAGTGAACAAGTAGTTTAAGGAGTCAGGCAAACTGATTAGTGATCAGGTGAAATAGGGAACATCCAAGTAATACAATCCAAAACAATATCCACTGAGAAGACAGGCAGAAATAAGCCAAAATATATATCATCCACGGAATAAACAGAAATAAAATCACACAAAGAGAGTCCACGAGTAGAGTATTGAACAATGACAAATTACAACTAGACTGGACAATAAACATGACAAAACACTGGGATTAAATAGAGTTGGGGTTCAGGTGGAGTGTAATGACAGGAGGAGCTCACAGGTGGAGTTGAGGGAGGGAGAAGCCATGGTGGAAAGCGGAGAGATGACACCCTGGGGATGAGTGATGTGATGACGAAGGAGGAGTTCAGGGTGGAGTCATGCAGACGGAGAGCCCATGGACACTGAGGTTCCGGAGGGACTAGGTGACACCGATTGCTCAGGCGAACGAGGAGAAGGAGTGGCCAAGGCCATTCGCGGCAGAGCCAGTGAGGATGTAGGTGGAGCTGGAGGGAAGGAGGACTCTGACAAAGACAGAGGGGTGGAGTGACGGAACGCAGCCAGAGGAGAGGGGCCCCTAGGTGGCGGATGGTCAACGACTGAACAAGGCGGAGCCGGATGGACGAGAGAGCCTGGTGGAGCTAGAGGGAGGACGGGCCACGGTGACAACAAGGGAGTTGGAGCTGAGGTGTAGCCGTTGGGTCAGAGGACCAAGGTGGAGTTTGGGTCTCGGAGGCCAGGGGCAGAGACATGGGATCTTCAGATGTAGTTGGCGGCTGGAGATCCAGAGGCTCAACCGACCCAACGGCGCTGGAAGGCTGAGGGTAAGTTGAGGGATTTTCAGCCGACTTATTTTCAGATTTTTTGCCGATTTAGGATCAGGTGGAGTGTAATGACGAGCATCAGGTGCAGGGTAATCAATGAGGTCAGAGTGGTGCAGTGCATGATGGGAAATGTAGTCCAGGGGTTAAAAGTCTGGTGATTGTGAACGAGTGTAGTGGGGAGGTGGCTCTGGTGCAGGGGGCGTGGTTGATGAAGACAGGACAGATGATACTAACTTTAACCGCTAGATGTTAATGTCCCAAGCGGTTTCTTTAAATGCTACAAAACTAGACGACCCATTCAAAAAAAATTATTTAAATGAACATATAACAAGATTCAACAAATCATTTATTTAAGACCATTATTATACAATCAAATTATAATATAAATTATCATTCACATAAATTAAATATTAATATTATGAGACTAGCCAGGGGTGCGTTTCCCGAACAACGATATAACTCGCAGGTTAACCACCATAGTACGATGCCTCGTTGAGTAAATTAACGATGTAGTTACGACTGTTTCTCGAAACCATCTGCATGTGCCATTGGTGTGCTTAGCGTGTAAACTGGAGCTCAGCTTCGCAAATAATTGGCAAAAAATTACACAGAATATTTGCAAAGTTTATAAAGACAAGGAGAATGACAAAAATTATTACCACACAAAGCGGATCAACAAATATTAAAACGAGATAAAATGGTGGTCAATGTATGCTTTATTACCAGTGAGTCTTTTAATGCATCTTGTTTTGTATATTTAAATAAAACCCATATTCCCGGATACTCTTTAGTTAGCCTTTTTGACAAAAACAAAAAAAAAAACTTAAAAGTTTAATGTTTTGTTCCTTTTGAACAAACACCAGTTTGACAGTTTAATCTAACCTGAGGGCGCATTAAAAGCAAATATTGTACGAATACACCATAACTCTTGGCCACAACACCATTTTACATCACAACATTACACTTTAAAGGCTAAAACTTTGCTTTCTTCAGGGTTTAAAGCAAGTTTCAAACCCCATAGTTTCAAATGAACCTATTCTGTATATTGTGTTAGCGGGTTACTAAATGAGTGCATTAAGTGCTTTAATTACTCATTCTATGCCAACAAACACTGAAATGGACCAATTATCTACAAAAAATAAACACTTATTACTGGTGACAGAGATTTAATCTTTTCAACTGATTGGCATACTGGGTCCTTCAAAGTTAATATTGAATATTAAACACAGGGAGGCAAACTAACCGTACAATAATGGTGACGGTGACAGTGACCCACAGTTAATAAAGTTACAGGGGTTGTGCTGTACACTCTTTAAAAAAAGGTGCTTCAAAAGGTTCTTCAATGCCATTGAAGACCTATTCGTTCCATGCAGAACCTTAAACATCTGAAGAAGAGTATGAAGATTATAAAAAAGTAAGAAAGAGATGGTTTGACTGAATAGTTCTTTGTGGAAGCAATAATGAATAAATAATAAATAATATATGTATACCTGCAGTTCCAGTGTATTCAGCGACGGTCAGGGGGTAACCGTCATCTTCAGGATCAACGGAGAACAATCCAACTCCGAACACGGCGTATTGCGCAAACGCGGTGCTGTTCTCGAAGTCCTCCAGATCTATGCGCAGCTCGTAGTTGCCTTGAATGGTGAGAGCGTGGATCTGTTTCAAACCTGAGGTGAGAAAGAATAATTTGTTTGATATCATTGTCATTTTTGTAAACCGCAGGGAGTGTAATTAGATTAAGTCTGTGAATGTGTGTGTGCTTGCATATAAAAAAGGTGAGGAATTATCTTTTTATTATGCAAAGCAGCCGCATACTTTAATTCATTGCGTTCGTGTATGACTTTTTGGAGTTATACAGAAAACAACCCGGACCTGAGGGAGATTCACTCTTGTCATATTTTTTTGTTTTGTACATCAGCATTAGACCCATAAGCACCTGACAGGACGTCTTGCTGTATCATCCACAAATATAAATATAGATGTGAACTATCAAACTTAATTAGATGTGTGAGACACAGTGAGTGCTTTAACATGAGCAATCTTTTGCTTAATAATAACCTGACAACATGACATTCTAAAAGGTTAAACTGTATTATTTTATTATGTAAAAGGTTGGTTTGAGCATGTAGATATTTGCCAATTACACCCATTTTGCTGTTTTTTTTTCCTTTTGTTAAATCTTATGTAATCATGGCTTTCTTAGGCCCAGATCCCAAAGAACTATTTTTTTGCAGTGTGAGGTGCCTTTTTTAAAACTGTATTCTGTTGGTAATGAGCGTTCTGCACGGTTTTTATGCACGCTATGGACCCTTGAAGTATAAGGTGCCGATCACACAGAACTCATTTTTCATGTATGAAAACGTGAGGCGCTCCCCGATCTGCCTCACCATTCAATAGATTGGACAATGGGAAAAGCGTCTGACGTAAAGTGTTAGGCACGACAGGGGGGGAAATTTTTTTTTTAAGATAAGTTTTCATTAAAAAGATATATATATAGTTTAGATATAAACAGTACAGTCGAGGAAAACTACTTTTACATTTATGCATTTGGCAGGTGCTCTATTCCGTTTGTGTTCACTGGGAATCATACCCATGACCTTTAAGCTGCTAACGCAATGCAGTACTATAGAAACAGAAAATAAAAAATAAGCAGAAAGAAACAGACTAAGACAATGAATGAAAGTGTCAGAGGTGTAGAGAAAAAGCCAATAACACAGAGAACCACTCACAGGCTGGTTGACATGAGCACAAGCGTGTCTCTTTTCCATCATTCACGGAAAATTATCTAAAAGAATTTATGTCTGAAAAGAGGAAAAGAAACTTGCTGCTTTCACTTGCAAATTACATAACTTTAATTCAGACTTAATTAAAGCCCTCGAGACTTTTCCAGAGGCGCGTTTGGAATAATTAAACATTGAGGGAGTTTACGTCCAGCCTTTTTTTTCTGAAGAAGGACCAGAGAGATGAGTCTGAGCGCATTAAACTCAGGTGTGCGCCAATTTTAATTTAACATTATTGTGAAGATATTTAAAAACTACGAACTAGGCAGCATTTTCTATGGAATTATCATACTGATTGCTCAATTAACTAGCGAGAGGTAATGCCAGTTAGAGTGTGTTGCCTTTCATCAGGTGAATATTCTTCCTTGATTATTTCAAAGCCTAGATTACCCAAGAAGAATTTGAACATCAGACCAGGGAAACATTTTTCATTTTTATGTGATGTTCATGTTATAAATTCACCATTCTTTATGTGTGTTTTACTGTACAAAAGCACTGAAAAGCATGCTGATATATTCAAATGTTATTTAATTTTCTTTGGAACTCTTCAAAGAATCATAATTACATTATGTATGTTGGTAAGAGATAACAAATTGTACTATTAATGAATAATGTTCATTCTAATCAAATTCTAATTCATTTTTATAGTGCTTTTCACAATTTTTCATTGTTGAAAAGATGCTTTACAGTAAACACATATCAGTACAGATAGTGTAATAAGAAACAAACACTTAAAAATAACAGAAAACTACTAAAGTATATATTATATATATATATATATATATATATATATAGAATACATATGGCAATTTTTATAATCCACAAAAAACATAATTTTCATATACACAATGTAAACATGCACTTTAATGTTCGATGAAAAAATGTTTGCTGACATAAATATTTTCATTCAGACAAGGTATGGACCGATAGTCTCACATACATACAATATATTTTTTGTAATGATTCCATTAACTAATATTCAATACCGTCTTCAAAAATTCTGTACATCATTAAATTTAAAGTTCAACGATCTGACTTCAATGACCCTTATTTACAAGTTAAGACCACCTCATAAATATCTTCAAAAAAGTTTTTTGACACGCACGCACGCACACACATTGGGAAAGGATCATATAACCCTATTTCTCTCTCTCCTACAGAAAACCTCCTGGGTCTTCAGAGCGATGCCCTGTATTGTGATACGGGCAGTCAAAATACTGAAACTTGGGAACTTCCTGTTTGCCAGTAAATATAAATAGGCAGTGATATATTGAGGCAGAAAGTGGCTTGTGTGTTGAGCGCGAATTAAGGGGAGCGGTAGAATAAAAAGCCTTCAGGCACAAGCTCTCACACAGCACACCTGTGATAAATACCACTATAAAAATGACATATTCCTGCAATTAAGCAGGTAAAAATTGGGTCAGAGCAATCTATAACATTTCAAAGCTCCCGTGTCACCCCTATACACTCTAAAAGATTGTATAAAGAACAGCAGAAAAAAAGACACAGGAAAGACCAAACCGTTAGCGTTAAATGTGCAAGTTAGCACATATACGCACACACATACGGTATATTGTTCCTCTCTTTAACCCCTGTGTTTTGCTAAGGTTTTATGTTTGTGCTCCTGGAGACCCCAATGATGATGTCCAAAAATAATGTTAGGAATGTTTTCTCTTAATTCTTTTAATAAAATCCCATGATCTAATCACACTAAATATTATTAAGCTTGACAAGCACTTTTCAGATTTGTGAATGGTGTCCATTTGACCCCAGCCAAAAAATCATATATCAGACATAAATATATCCACCACCACAGACGTTTTTAGCATATGCACAAATTATATTTATTTACATGTCATACTGTGACTCTGAGACTCAAATACGTATATATATCTATATTTTATAAACAGAGATATTTTGAAAACATTGTTTACATTAAAGGAATAGTTCACCCAAAATGATTTGATCATTATATACCCACCCTCAAGTTGACCAAACCTGTATCAATTTCTTTGTTCTTTTAAACACAAAGAAATATATTTGGAAGAGTGTCAGTACCCAAACAGATCTCATCCCCATTGACTCCCAAAGTAAGTAACTTCCTTACTATGGCAGTATATTAAAACTGTTTGGTTACAAGCATTCTTCCAAATCCTCCTTTGTGACATCTATACAGGCTTGGAACAACCCGAGGGTGAGTAAATTATGACAGAATTGGGTGAACTATCCCTTTAAGTAACGTAACTTGTTATAAATTGTGTAAGTTGTAAAAAGTAAATTTCACAAAACAGCAACCTGATGCATTGTGATACCAAATTAAATGACTCTGGAGTCTCTGAGATCTGATACAAAACATAAAGATTAAAACCACTTATTCTGTTTCCCATTTTTCAACTGACAAAAAGTATAATCTTTATACAGATTAATGCGGTAAAAGTCTTCGATTTGCAGCTAATTAGAGTGATACAATCGTCTGGCTCATTAACAATTCATACACCGTGCCGAGCTATATTTTTCTTTTTGCCACAGTAAAAGGTTCAAATATTAATGATTTATTTGCTTAGATTTGAAAAGTCTGTCTCAAGGGAAATGCATTGAGTGCTTATAAATATCCCCAGAGCCATTCTTACATATTCACATGGTTTCACTAAAAGAAAAAGACACGCCGCTTGAATCGTTACACTATCTTTATCTCTTTCTGCCTATTTCAGGGACATTTCTGTGAGTTAAAATATTCATCATGCCTTTTCTCCATATTTGACGCTGCACAGAAGAAAGGAAATAGTAAGAAGAGTGAAAAAAAAACTCAGTACAGAATGTGAAGTGTGTGTCTTGTTGAGAAGGGGACAAATAGAGCCATGGAGGACTGAGGAGAGGATTGGAAATGAAGAAGCCGACTTTTAACACCTGTCTATTCTCAACTCACTCATCAAGACTAGAAAAGAGGAAAGGATCGCCCATGGACTTCAAAGGAAGAAGCTATAAGGAAAATGTAATTTGTGTATCCACACGCATGTAAAACCTTTTTCCAGTACAAACGGCACTTGTGCGTTGGCTCAGTAGGTGTGTCAATATTCAGACAATAATTCTGATATTAATAACTATGATTATTGATAATGTGTTAATACCGCACACAGGATAATAATGGTAAAATGTCAGTGCCACAATAGTATATTCCAGTTTTGCACACATTTAACCCTTAAAGGGCAAGTTATCCTTCAAATTGAAAATTCTGTCATCATTTGCACCATCTTCTGAAAACACAAATGAAGATATTTAAGAAAAATTTGGTCCCCATTGACTTCTATTCTATGGACACAAAACCAATGCAAGTAAATTGGGACAAACACTGTTCTGCCACCAACATTTTTTTAAATATCTTTTTTTGTGTTCTGCATAAAAAAGAAAGTAATACATGTTTGAAAAGACAAGAGGGCGTGTAAATAATGAATATGAATTGTCATTTTGAAGGTGTACTATTCCTTTAAGATTACAATTACAAGGCTACAATTGATACAAACTCTCTCTTTCCACTCGTATTTTAAGAATGATTCATTGCCCAAAAAAAGATTAATGCAAAATAAACAAAAACAAAATTGAATTTGACAACAACATCTGGGGCAGCCATTTCCAATAACATTTTTAAAGCTAGGCATAACTAGAAAGATGTGAATTTGTTATAACTAAACACCAACATAACACTAACACACTAATATCTTGATTTTCAGTTGCTTTAGATTGTTTAAATGCTTGTTTTGTCATATATGAATTGTTTAAAAGCATTTTGAGCCCCTCTTTGAAGTTTGTTAAACCCCCCTGGCCCCGGTTGAGAAACACAGTTTTATAAAAAAAACTGGAACAGTAATTCATCAAATATCAATAATGTAAAGAAAATAAGTGTAAATACTGACCGTATATTCAGGCATGGGTATAACTGAGTGCATTGTCTGCATTGTACATCTAAAAAACACTACTGTCTGGATTTCTCTGAAATGCTGCCATTTAACCAAAACCAAACACTCAGAAAGCCGCCTGCAAACTGGAAAATTGCATCATGCAAATTCAGCTCATCCTGATTTTATTTCTTCACAGAAACAAGGGTAAAAACAATGCAGACATCGCATTGTTTAGCCTTTGTTGATGGAAGCTATTGTTGGGTTTTGAGAAGCACAGCTGGATGAAGACACTAGAATAAGACAGAAGCCCTGAGCCACACCAGAAGCTCTGGATCAGTGTGAATGAGATTGTCACCTTTTTTTTCTCGTTGTGTTCCAAAATCCAGTTACAGAAGGAAAACCGAAGCTTGAAGTGCGACTCAGAGAAAGTGACACCCCTGAGGAAAAAAGCAGCTGTGTGGTTGCTAACTCAGTTCCTGACACCATGTCACATGTGTAAAGAAATTCAAAAGCAGTGAGCAGACTGCAGGGAAATAAAAATGACTCACACAACCCTCAGAAAGAGTGTGTTCGATTTGAGACACAACATGCATTTTCTGCTATATCTACTGCACATTTAGAAGTGTTAACTAACCAAAATTATTAGCTTTTTGACTACAGAAATCCGCTTTGGACTTCTCCTGATTTTCTGGTTTTAAAAAGGCAGTACCAACAAAAAACTTGAAGAGTACATTACAGAACGACCTCATTAACACAGTCCCCGTTTAGCATTAAGATTATTAACACATTTGTATCTAATAATCTTTCTAAAAGACTATTTCCATGAGTTTCACAATAAACGTTATCAAGAAAGGATGAAAAAAACCTACGCTTACTGCACTTTACATGCTCTCCAGCCACGTGGCCATAGCAACAGAAATGGCATGAAAATGAAGATGATTTCACAGGGGTCATATTTTCAGAATCAAAGGTTGTAAAAATTTGGTTTGGTACTAGTGGTAACCAGGCCCACGCTGAATCTTTAAATACAGAACTCCAACTAAAGCTCTGAAGATGGCATCTTATGAAACCCCATTTGGACTCAATTTAAGTCAGCTACATATCGGTCCTTTTCAAGTATGATAATACCAGAAAGCACGGCAATGAGCTCAGTGAAAGGTTGAAAAGGCTTGAGAAAATGATGTAAATTTACATTTAAGTAAGTAATTAATGAAGGGTTATTAAAAATATCTTAACATTGTAAGACATGTAAAAACTGGATATTGTCTTACAATTTCACAACACTTTGATCTATACACCAATACACAAACTGTTACACATTTTAAAGGGAGAGTTCAGCGCAAAAAAGAAATGTCATAATTTTCTTACCTTTGAGTTGTTCCAAATCTGTATGTATGTCTATGTTCTGATGAACACAGAAGGATATTTGGAAGAATGCTTGTAACCAAACCGTTCCTTCTTACATATCTTCAAAAATGTGTATTTAGTTTTTTCCTACTATCATAGTAAATGGTGGCCAAAGACAGTTTGTGTTCATCAGAACAAAGACATTTATACCGATTTGGAACAACTCGAGGGTGAATAAATGATGACAGAATTTTCAGTTTTGGCCGAACTGTTCCTTTAACAAAGCTGCGCTGCAGAATTTTGTCAATTTTCTCTCCAACAAGTGCTGAACAATACAATGAATAACATGCAGAGTGATCAAGATGCAGGAAAACAAGATTTACAGAGATGATTAGTTCACTAATGGAGGCTGTTTGGGAGGGGGTGAAAAAATTAAAGAGGGTACAAAATTCAAGTAAACAGCAAATGCATCGTAATGTGTGTATAAACACAGCTTGAATGGGGCCGAATGGATTGGAATTCATTACATAACATCTTACAAAATAAACTCACCTTGAAAGTGTCTGCATGACTTTACTTTCACATCTTTGACACCGAAATTAAATGAATGCACTCTCTCACTCACTCTCTCTCTCTCTCTAAATACATCTTTCATCTCAACATCCTCTCTCTCTCCCCTTCATTCTCCGCTTTCTTTTTGTACGTTTCATATTTCTTAGCAATATTAAATGACACCCATAGTCAGTGCGAGCTGGTGCATTATGGAAAGTGCACTCTCTGTGCTCAAGTTGTGTGTGAGTATGTGGGAGGGTGTATTTGCGTATGTGTGTGTGTGAGAGAATTATGAAGCGGCAACTTGTGAGTCTGCACAGAAAATGGATGCTCTTTGTTAGCCCGCGTTAATTCACGTTGATATCCAAAGTGTGGGAACTTACAATCGGAAAGGAGAAATAAAATAATTAAAGCAAATGTTAAGAAAGAGCAAGAATGATGGAGGAAGTGAACGACTAAATGTCTAAATAGGAAGTGATAATGATCTCTTGTCTGCTTTAGTCATATCTTCCTCCCAGTGATAGAGGACCTATGTTTAACATGGGTTATTCAATATGATTTGCAGTGAATAAGATAAATGTCAATGGATAATGCTGCCAATGACAGAGCACCCCTTTAATGTGCCCAGAAACATAAAGGCGGCGTATCTGTGATTTTAAAAAAAATCCATTGTGCTCACGCATTCTTAAAAGAAGTTCCTGTTTAGATTTTACGCCAATTCAGTTTCTCTCCAAATCAGGTCAGAAGTTAATCAGAGAGAAATGACAAACAAACAAGCACATATGTACACGCAAAATCTGCAGTTTCCTGAGGGTTGTATTTAATTGCTTTTATGTTTTTCTGCTAAATAAACACATATATTCAACAGAAAAAAATGCTGAAATTAATTGGCAAATGGTCTGTGTGAAATGATCTTTGTCTAACAGCAGTCCATCCTTTGATGAGGATAATGGCCTGCGTACACCTCATGGAGCTTTCAATAATTCCCTTCTTGTGCAATGGCGCTGACAATAATGCGCCATTCTTAAGAGATAAATAGTTTTTTCTCCTCAAGGGTGGTAATTTCAACACCATGTGCACATTCTGGTGTACTCAAGCAGAGCTCTGACAGCATTTGCACAGAAGGCTGACAGACTTGCAATAAATATTTCTATAAATGAATAAAAAACGTTTTCAAGTTGTCTTGGTGACAAATTAACTGTAAATAAAAATTGTCTGCATTAATCACGTAAACGGACAATTTTTAGATTAGAAACAATGATTTTTGCAGAAAAGTGAAGGTTGCAGGTCTGAAAACATATTAAGATTAATAAAATATTAGGATAGCCAATAACTCTAAAAATCGTCGAAAAAGAAATCAATTGTAGTGCTTCCCAGACACGTTTAGACCTTTTCGAAGAATCAAGATCATAACACACACAAAGTTCACACACATATCCTCACAATTTTAACAGTACCCTTGTATTGGCAAAAGTGTACATACAAACAAACAAATCAATTTCAAACACCTGAACGTCCACTGTATACCAGCGTACAAGTAGGTTAGTATTGTTTGCGCCGTGATGTCAATGTGGATCTTCCAAGGCCAGGTTTGTGAAATGAGCTGATTTATGAGTTATCAGGGCTTTGTTCTACATTTAAAAGCACTAATGAAAAACCTACACACTCTGCAGCACAAAGCTGTCGGAGTCGCAACTGTTTAGTGGAGATTACCACAGTTTGCCATCATTAGCCCAGGCTAAAAAGCTGTTTATGAACCATCTAACATCAGACAGGACCCCTGCTTCATGACAGCTCAGCCTGGTGTTCCATCACAGGAAAACAGGCAGAATATCTTACTTTCGTTGGTTTGAGAGCTATGAAGCTGTGAATTTAAAGAAAGTTTTGAAACACTATATATATTCGGAACATCGATACAGGGAAAGCAGTTCTTTAGGGAGTTAATATCTGAATATTAAAACGATTAAGGTGCTGGCATAGATACAGTAGATTTATATTACATTCTATTGATTCTGTCTCACAAACGGTTGTTTGTGGCGAAAAATGGTTCTTCTATGGCATCGTTGTGAACCTTTTAAGCACCTTTATTTTTAAGAGTGAATGTGACAAGCCTAATTTGTTATATTATTATATATTACTCCTTTTTTATTATATATCTAAAAAACACATATAGAAAAAAAACATATAAAGAATAAATGCACAAAACAAAACATAAAAGGATTTTATATCCAGCCCTATCTAAACACATATTTTCCGAATAATGGTTTATGAAGTGACCCAGCAAGCCAAAGATACAGTATCTGGAGCACACACAGAAAGCAACTGTGCAAATATAAAAATATACATACTGTATACTATATGAATATATACCTTCCCACAATAGCTAGAGGTCTTTATAATACAACATATTTTACGTTATTTGTGTCCAAGTTATACAAGGATTAAAACAAGAGTTGACTCTTTCTCCTAAGTGTGTACTTTATTTCCTGTTCTCTCGCTCTAATTCATGACACACTGAATCCCTTAGTTCATAAAAAATTATTGATGAAAAACTTATTTTTGACTTATGCTTCTTCCTCTTAATAACTTAATTATTTCACATTGTTGAATTTGATGTGTTTTGGCTTTGATTTTATCCCGTAATAATGTTTACCTTGCAGGCCTGAGCTGATAATCAGCCTGTTGAAAATAAAAAAAATAAACATAAATTATATGGAGAAACGTAATCCAGCCAAAAAGAGGAGTGGTAAGCATGGCGTTAACAACGCCAAGGTCGTGGGTTCGATCCCCGGGGATACTAAGTATTGGATAATGCAACGTAAGTCGCTTTGGATAAAAACGTCTGCCAAATGCATAAAATGTAAATGTAGAGAAAATGGTCTGTGGTGGAGGAGACAGATGCATGTTTCTAAACAGGATCTAATGCTAATCTTGCATTTTATGTTAACTTAATTTACAGCTGTGACCCAGTCCACGTCTTCCACCCCCAAGCGAACATCGCACAAATTAAAAAAAAAAATGTTATTTGCACTTCCATCACAAATATGCTATATTACAACTGCTGGAGCATATATATAGCAAAACAGAGACCATATACTGGAACTGGACCCTTAGACCTTTCACGTAAAACTCAAGAGGTTATACGACCCAGTACTTTCTTAGGTGAGTAGCCTACATTGTAAGTCAACTATATGTACATGTACTGTAAAATAAAGTGCAACCCTTTTTTCTGTACTTTACTCTGTTTAATAAAAACATTTATTTCAGTGAAAAAAGTCCAAACCTCTCAATTTCACATTTTATTGAAATTTTACACACTAGACAAAATAAATAAACACTATGGAAATAACTTTGTTTTGGGACTTAATGAGATGATTTTATTCATTGGTGGACAGAAAACAAAAATAAAACACAAAACTTGATCATTCATGCCTGCTGCGTATGAGCGCGCATTTTCTTTATGCGAGTGTATGCTTATTTTTCTTAACACAAAAATATGAACAAAATAATATTGTTATGATAACCTGTAGAGTCGAGTGTTTTTTAACATTTTGTACATTGATTAGGAGGACAACCTGCTTTATTAGTGGTATTACTTTAGCGTTGCGTGAGGTAAAATGTGTTCTCTCTCTCTCTCTAATTCACCTGCTCTCACGCAGAACCCAATGCGTTCTCAGGAACCGATATTTGGCAACGATTGCTTTCATGTGATTCGATACTCGGTAGTACCGACGTAATTGGCTCCGGTCCCATCTCTAATAATATATCACATAAGGGTTAACCAGTTTTAACTAGCCCAGAAATAATGCTAATGTTAATCTGAGCTCTTTTAGCAGAGATGTGTGACATCTTCAGAGCAATCTTTTTTGAGAACAGACAAGAGAGTGTTGTGCTTCCCAATGAGCTTTAATTGTCCATTTGTATTCAATGGCAGTCAACTGCAGCGATTTTATAAAAGTAGATGTTTTCTCTCCTAATACACAACATAAGTGAGCTTCAAAGTTTCATTCGACACTCTATACTTTAGGACTCCAGACAACAGCGAACAAGCAGGTTCAGAAACAAAAGTGCAGATATGTGGGTTGCCCTCAGTCTGGTTTCACTTGACAACTTGGGCAGATAATATTTTTCCAAGCATTAGAATGTCTTTGAGTATCCTTAGAGCATCCGAGTTTAAATTGTTTTGTAATTATATGAAAAGAAAACAATCTAAAGCTGTAAAAAACATTTAAAAGTGTTGTCTATTAGCCTTGAGACCATCTATGTGCTAATGTATTTCTAAAGGGAAAGTTCACCCAAATATTGTCGTTCCTGTATGACTTTCATTCTTCTGAAGAACACAAAAGATATTCTAAAGAAAAAACAACAATGGGCCCCACTGACCTCCTTTATATGAACAAAAAACTACAGAGACATTTGTCAAAACATGTAGGTTTTGAATGACATAAGGATATTTTAATCATGACAGAATTAATATTTTTGTGTGAACAATCACTTAAAGGGTGAGAAAAAAACCTTCAGCAAGTAATATTTCAAATGTAGGCTTTCTGTAGGCGTTCAATGAAGATGAAACCAAATATCTTGATGATTCTGAGACAGAGAAAAATATTTGAAAAAATCCTTTTAGGGTGATCTGTTCCTTTAAGCGGCTCACAATTCCCCACAAACTCAGTGGAATATGGGTACTGCAAAGCAATGTCCAATACACATTCAACTCAATGCTGAAATAAATGTGAAAAATCCATGAATAAAATTTGGCATCTGAAATATTGGCAGAACTGTACTTTTGAACGCAAGCATTTTTTCCCCTTTGGCACAGACTGCAGACTCAAACTGAACAGGGCGAGCTCTGTTTTCCCAAATTCGACTTCTCTTCAGCGCTAAACCAGCCGTGATTCATCCAACAAGCGCAGCTTCTGCCATCACCAAAACTCTCATGAGCTCGCCATGTTTGATGAGGTGGAGGTCAAAGGCAATAAAGAAAAGTCATAAGGGAATTTGAATGGTAAAAAGAACGAGATGTAAGCTTTATATACACACTGAGAATATAATACTGCATCCTACTCCTGTGCCTCTCTCAGCCTGTGGGGATTGAACAGAACAGTAAAACTCTATAGAAAGTGCAATGACAGCCATCGATCTGCGCCAAGGCGTGCAGTGAAAACAGGACGTGTGTCTGCTGAAGGAGGATGAGAGGAGAAACCGGGTTGGAAAGTTCACACTTGACTAAACCAAACTGTCCGTCTAAATTTATGTAACATAGAAAAGACACAGAGAATTCATTTCCATTTATAAGTATGCCCTTGGGCACAAGTGTCTTTCTTGGCCACACCGTGGAGGTGTGACGAACCAACAGCCCTCTGTATCTTCATCTACAGTACATTCTCATGGGTCACGAATGTCACATCCATCTATCATCTCGCACACATTTCACCAATTTGGTGTGTTTGTTTCCGTTCTTATGTCTTTTAAATTCCCTATATTTATACTCTCTTTTTTTCTCGGCAGCAGAGACCAGCAAGCCACTGTTCATCTCATTATGCACAGAGAGAAACAAAAAACACTCACTCACAATAATGATTCTGGTTTAAACCTCTCTGCAGGTTAAGAGCTTGATTATAGCGCTTTGGCTGTCAAAAGCCATTTTGGCTCACAAAAAATGGTAAACACAGCAATTTGGGCTTTCTTGTTGATTTGATTCCCGCTTACTACATGAAGAGGAGGGAAAGTCGGGGGAACGGGTGCTTTTTGTTCATTCTCTGATCATGTAGAAATACCGTATTATGCTCTAATTCTGTCTTTTTTTAGTTCTGATTAGAACCCCAACCCGCCTAGCACCCCGATCCCCCGCCGCAGAAATTTTACACTTTAGGTATCAAGTTTAACCATCATCACACATCCATACAAAAGTAGAAACCTGGTTTATAGTGTCATTATCATCCTTAACAATGGAGTCGGAGTTGTGTGTAACCAAGCAGTCATGAAGGGATTACAGACAGTAGAGGGATTACTAAAGTGTAGCCATGAGTCTGAGCTTTGATAAGCCGTGTTTGTCCACCCATACTTTCTGTGGTTGGTCTATGTTTTCACAGCAGATTTACTGCCAGCATGCTACTGTCTACAGTCAACACTGGGCTGGGTTCCATGATAACCAGACCAGACCGCTATTCCTACTTAAATATCGTCTTAAAGATGTGTGAAAAGGGTGTAATTGTCTGGTTGCACAGTATGTGTTTGAAAGAGTGTGCAGGGGTTGCCAGTTAATCTTAAAAAGATAATCTTTAAAATTCTGTTTATGCTCACATGCAAACGCACGCATGACTTACCCAGCCAGTGCTCTCCAGTGATTTTTCCAAATCCTTCTCTGTAGGAGTCCCACTCTCTGAAGAAGTTCACAGATCCATCCTCTCTTCGCTGGATCACCTGCATACAACCAGCATAATAATATTAGGATACATAACCTGTTAGAGAAGAAAAAAATATGAGACTAAAGCAATTTTATAAGATCTGCCCAAAATTACAAATGAAATAATGTCTTAATTATTTATCATACATTGAGTTTTTTTCCTGCTTCTGATAAATAAACCCACATAATCTCACATGCTTTCTCCAGAGTTTTAGAAGAGATGTCACAAAATCTGAAGTGGTGATCTGCTCTATGATGTTAGGCCTCTACCCTAAAATAAACCTGTGATAAGAGTGAATTATTAATTTATAGTATCTTGTGGCACAGCAGACAGTGATTTGAGACTTGATGTTGATGAAACAGCTTAGCGCTGACAAACTTCATCGGTATCTTGGGGATAATATTGTTTAATTGAGCATAAGCTCTTCATCTACATGTCAGGAACGCGGAAAGAGAACCCAAGTGCAGGCAGCGAAACAGGGTTTAAACAGGATTTTAATAAATAATAAACAGGAACAAAACAAAAACCCACGAGGGGGTAAACAGGGAACACAATAAACTGAAGACTAACACTTGACAAGAACTACAACTACAAAAACACCTAGACTAACAAAACAAAACACTCACACTGACTTGACTGGACTAGACTAGACTATCAATGACAATGACAAAGACTCCAAGACATGGCATGGCAAAAAGCATGAAACATGTACAACGAACGAGCACAAGACAATAGACAAGAGGGTATTATATAGGGAGACTAACAAAGGGGATAACGATAGGCAGGTGTGGGTAATGCGACACAGGAGGAGAGCAATACTAGAAACGAGAGGGGCAGGGCCAAATGACGAGACAGGAGAGAACGCATATTATGTCCTGATTGACCATAATATGATCCTCTCCACATAAAACACGTGGGTCTGTCATGATTCTGCCCCTAGACCAGAAAATCAAGACAAGAGCAGGCAGAATCATGACAGGACCCCCCCTTTAATGAACGCCCCCTGGCGTTCACCAAAGGAGCAGACTAACGAGACAAGACTGACTGGGAAACGGACAACATCCAACAAAACATGGTAAAAAACAACAAGGGCAGACAGGCAAGAATAATCAATGGGTTGGGGTGACATAATAAAAATAACAAACAGGGGAGGGGGGGTGGGGGAACACAAGAGTTCATGGGGGGAACACAAGAGTCCGGGGGGGTAAATCCGTAGGGATTGGCACAAGGGGAAACAGTCTTTGTCCCTGGCGCTCGGAAGCGCGGAGTACCAGGGTACACCCTGGGGGGCGGCGCTCGAGAGCGCGGAGGCCAAGAGGTTCTGGGAGGGGCCGGCTGAGGAACAGGACTTGACGCCGGCTGGAAGGCCGGCTGAGGAACAGGACTTGACGCCGGCTGGAAGGCCGGCTGAGGAACAGGACTTGACGCCGGCTGGAAGGCCGGCAGGGCAGGACTTGACGCCGGCTGGAAGGCCGGCAGGGCAGGACTTGACGCCGGCTGGAAGGCCGGCAGGGCAGGACTTGACTCTGGACTGGGTGCAGGTGGGACCACCGGACTTGGGACCACCGGACTTGGGACCACCGGACTTGGGACCACCGGACTTGGGACCACCGGGACCACCGGACTTGACGGGACCACCGGGACCACCGGACTTGACGGGACCACCGGGACCACCGGACTTGACGGGACCACCGGGACCACCGGACTTGACGGGACCACCGGGACCACCGGACTCCGAGCCGCCCTCCGTTGCCTCTTCTTCTTCTGCCGAGCCACCCGCCTGGTGGTCGGCTGCAGGAACGAAGTGAATGGGATGGGCGGCTCGGGATTGGAGGCCTCGGACGAGGACCCCCAGGATTCCCGTCTCCCCCGCTTGCCAGTGAGACTGGGCGGTTGTGGAGAGGCTGCCGAGGCTGGAGAGTGGTGCGTGGCAATGCCCACAACACCCATCTGCAGAGGACCACTCTCGGGTATCGCTACCAGCGGAGATGAGCAAAATGGGTTCGATGAGGTCGCGGACTCCGAACGCTCTGCGGCAGTTACCCACACGGCGTCGAAATCCAACGGCCTCATCGCCCTCATCTCGGAGCGAGAGAGTGGCTCTCTGAGACCGGCGTTGAAAAGCACCGCCAGCTCCCTCTCTCCGAACGCACCTTGTTCCGCGATGTCCAGGAACCTCCCCACATACTCATCCACAGTCTCATTCCCCTGGCGAAGACTGCAGAGGCGACGGGCCAAGCTGGACCGGTCAGTGTCCATGCTGCCGCTGGGTTCTGTAGTGGCTCGTTCGTTCTGTCAGGAACGCGGAAAGAGAACCCAAGTGCAGGCAGCGAAACAGGGTTTAAACAGGATTTTAATAAATAATAAACAGGAACAAAACAAAAACCCACGAGGGGGTAAACAGGGAACACAATAAACTGAAGACTAACACTTGACAAGAACTACAACTACAAAAACACCTAGACTAACAAAACAAAACACTCACACTGACTTGACTAGACTAGACTAGACTAGACTAGACTAGACTAGACTAGACTAGACTAGACTAGACTAGACTAGACTAGACTAGACTAGACTAGACTAGACTAGACTAGACTAGACTAGACTAGACTAGACTATCAATGACAATGACAATGACAATGACAATGACAATGACAATGACAATGACAATGACAATGACAATGACAATGACAATGACAATGACAATGACAATGACAATGACAATGACAATGACAATGACAATGACAATGACAAAGACTCCAAGACATGGCATGGCAAAAAGCATGAAACATGTACAACGAACGAGCACAAGACAATAGACAAGAGGGTATTATATAGGGAGACTAACAAAGGGGATAACGATAGGCAGGTGTGGGTAATGCGACACAGGAGGAGAGCAATACTAGAAACGAGAGGGGCAGGGCCAAATGACGAGACAGGAGAGAACGCATATTATGTCCTGATTGACCATAATATGATCCTCTCCACATAAAACACGTGGGTCTGTCATGATTCTGCCCCTAGACCAGAAAATCAAGACAAGAGCAGGCAGAATCATGACACTACATAGATCAGGACTCTAAAAGTTCCTAATCCCTTTCCATATATACAGTGCATAGCAAATTCATTAGACCACCGCCTCATTGTAAGGTTTGTGTCACAGCTGCCCTAAACTTACAGTACTGGTTTTACCAAAATCATTTTGTGGGCCCTATCATACACCCAGCGCAATGCAGCGCAAGGCACAGTGTTTTTGCTAGTTTCAGCCCAATGCAGATCTCAATTTCCCATCCTGCGCCGCGTTGTTTAAACAGCAAATGCATTTGCTCTCATTTGTACGCCCATGGACGTGTTGGGCTAAAAAAGGGGTGTGCTCAGGCGCATTGTTGGCGGGTTAGTATTTTAAGGAACTGAATATTTTTTTGTTATTTAAAGAGCATGTTAGGAATATGCACCTATAGTTTGATGCACAGTGCTCGTGGATACTGCTTATTACACACAGAGGGACGCGCAGCAGCACACAATAATGGCAAATATTTTTAAAAATGTAATTGCAATGTAAAAGTTGATTACTGTGGACATAACGATAAAAATCCGGCTTGTCCTGCCCCGATTGAACGTCTCGCACAAGCAGACATGTTTTCTTTCTGGAGAAGTGTATGCTCTTCCAAATTCCGCCGTGCAAATAGGGAGTTCCGCCATGGCGCAAGCCCAACTGGCTCTTAAAGGGAATCGAAGGCACTCTGATTCATTTTCCCGCCACGTTTTCCACCAACAAAAGTGGATTCGGAGACCTATCTGAATGCACCTGCGCCGTGCACTTTAAACCATGCGCTTAGATTGTGAAAATAGGGCCCTTTATGTTTCTGTAATGGTTGATCCACTAGTATGTATGTAATGCCCTTAAGTCACTGGCAGAAGAAAATAGTAATTTCCTTTTTACTTCATAAAACTTATGTGAAAAATATGTTTTAATGGTTGAATGTTACCTTTGACTTTTGTTCAAGTTGAATGAGTTTCAGATTTGAGTATAAATATACAAATATTGTTTAGATGCTACAGTTTGTTATTTGCCTAATACATAAACAATAAACAACACGTTTCTGACAGATTCCTTTAATAATAGTGCTTTCTCTTTATTATGACAGATGGTACACATAAAAAAGGAATTATGAAGAATTACAGTAGTGGTCCAAATAGAAACATGTGATTCTATTCTATAAATGTTGTTGATAGATTAATGATAAATTATGTTAACTGATGAATTTCGCAAATGTAACAGAGGGATCATATACATCTCTGAACTCTGATCCAGATTCAAAACATTGAGTGTAAAAATAACTCAATGAGGTGTCTTACAACAAAGGCCTGTGAGGTATAAATCGAGTCGTGTGCAGATTTAGGCGGTTGAAAAAGGACATATAATTAGCCTGACACAATTATTGACACTGAGGTGTTAAATGTTTGTATGTGGGTGAGAGTTTCTATGTGCTTTCTGTGGCATAGTAATGCACTCAGTGCATTATCGTCAGATAAACAACACTCAGGGGTCTCGTTTTGTTCTTCTGCAGTATCTGTAATCTCTCTGGCTAAGTGACATGTTTTCAAAACTGATAATTGTTCTAATTTGGTTGATGCATTAAATACTAAGTTTAAAGCCTATTACCAGGCAAAGTGCAACATACCCTGCCTTCATGTTGATTTTGAAACTTCAGAATCTAAACTCAACCTATTAAAGCAATTTTCATGTCAAATGTGGGTGTAGACCGAAAACATCAGTTTAATGTCATTGCCCTACCCGGTCATTTATTAAATAGCCAGTCCAAATTATTCATAAACTGAAATACTTTTTCATTGAAATGTGTATGAGAAATAGCAAGGTTTAGTCATTACAGGGTGACACATGTCAATCATCTTTAAAGTTGTGCTCGCTCCTCCATCACACTCACCCCGTAGCTGCCCTGGAGGCTCCTGGGAGATCAACCCTGCCTACACAGAACTGAGGCAGAAATTGCTGTCAAAGTTGAAATTACACATGCACGCACACACATGCAATCACAGCTCGGTGATGTCTTGCTTTTTTCCCACTGATTTAAAGCAGGTAAGCGGTAAAAGGTCAAAAGAGCTCTGACCATCACTGTCTAAGCATGGTGTCAGTAGAGACAGTGAAGGGAGACAGAGAGTATAAAGGTGAAAACAGAAATGGGCCACCTCTTTCCCTCTGTTCCTGTCAACAGATTTCAGGATAAGAGCAATCTCTGCAGCTCTCCTTGCCACGACCAGGCTCGGGAATTTATGGTAATACTGTTTAGCAAGGCTAGGTGGTATGGAAGTTTATAAAAGAGATCGTTTATTCCTGATATGATGTCTTAGCCAAACTACTGCTTGTATCACTGCATAGCACCGACTGCCTTTCTGAATTTATGTTGCAGGACTTTCTGTTACTTTTTATGGGTCATGAACTATATCTCGCAATGGAAATGAGAAAATATGCAAAACAATTGTAAAAGTGCATTCACTGATACAGATTAAAGTTAATAGTCAACAAGTCAAGCTATAAAGTTAATACTGTAATTTGTGTATGGTGTGATTACATTTTTTTAAGATTAAAGTTAAAAAATTAAGTAAAAAGCTAATGTTTTTTATTTGACAGCAAACATGTAATGATGTCCAACTTGATGAATAACTTTACTTGCTGGGTACAAATGGCTGAGAAAGGTAAGATTAACATCATTAGATAAGTAAAACATTTTCAAGCAGGGTTTCAAACACAGATGGTGATACAGATCATGATTTCATATGAACAATTAATCCCACAGTGTAAAAAACAGTTTTTTACAGCTTTTCCATGTTATTTTGAAATAGTTTTTTACAGGATTTATTTCACTTTCACCATGTTAATGCTTTTTGGTTCAGTTTAGATTTTTATCAATACAGTAGTTACTCCGTATTCTTCAATACGAGTATATAAAATCACTCATTCGGCCAATCAAAAGACTAAATCATATCACCTCGTATAATATTATCCTTTTCGCACCCAACACTGTAAAACGTCATTCTGTGGGTTTGTAGATTTAATGAAATGTAATTAGTAAACGTTATTAAACTAAATTACTTTAGTTTTTTTACATTAAAATGATTTTAAAATGACTAGAATAAAATCTACTTGAATTGGTGGTTAAAGATTAAGCTATTGTTTTTTAATAATTCCAAATAGAGAGATTATTGAATGAATCCAACGTAATGCAATTGAGTTGTTTTCAATTTACAAGCATTTCCTGTTAAAACGCGGGCTTCAAGCAAGGATCACTCGACCACGAGGCACGCACGCATGCACTGTAGATTGCCAGCTTCAGACAAATCATATCTGGCTGCGCAGTATTTTTTGATTTGCTTAGTTCCTCAATATATGAATACAAGACACTGTTTAATGTCAAAAGGGCAGCCTGTAAAACTATTCACGTCTGCAGTCGAACAGTTTATGCTCACGAGGCCTGTTCATTACTGCAGTTTACAGCAAGTGATCCCAAACTCTAACAGTGCAATGATCTGTGAATCTCCCTCTTTGGTCTTTGTGTCACGGCCCTGCCATTTTACAGCAAATGACAAACTGCACCCAAAATGTCAGTCGCTGCAGACTGGACTAATTAAAGATTCTCTTTTAATTATACTACTCACCAGAGGATTACAGCAGCTAAGGGCACCGCTCTGACGTTTGCTTTCTCTGTTGTTCTGTAGTACACAACCTTTATAAAATTGATATCCTATTCTAGCATACAGTCTGACTCAGAAGGTGAAAAATTATTTGTTATTGTTGTTCCACAAGCGCTCTGTTATGTTTGCTTCAGACAGGCCAATTCTTGACATTCAAAGTGTCACTTGGATTGTGCCTTTTAAAATCCTCAGTCAATACTAATGAAATATTAAGGCATTGGTAATATTATGCATTATTAAAGTTTTGAGTTTATTTCATTCATGACATATTCAGAAGAAAATTTTACGTTGGAGTTAAAAGTTCTCTTTTCAATAACTGCTGAATCAAATGAAGCCGCTTTTTAAAGGCATTTATGGCCTTACATTCCGCCAAAGGATACACGTCTTTAATAAAAATAACTCACTGGACAGTCGGCATTAGAAAGGAAATGAAGTCTGCCTCTGTTCCTCACATTACAGCTATTATGACCATTAATCAGTCTTATATTGCAGAATTCAGTTCAAGTTGAAACTTAGTCTAACGTTTACAGTTACAGACGGGTAAAATGAATGTGGTTCTTTTTGTGCAAATCCATTTTTCTTAAAGACAAAATCAATAAACTTGAAGACTTTATCATTGAGACTTAAATTATTAGTAAGACTGGTTTCTTACTGGATTACTCCAGAATCAAGGGGAAAAGCTTGATTCACAAGCTTTATAAAACAATGATTACAGCACACACATAGATGGTTGTCATGAACTGTGTAGGAGAACCCAAGTGCAGGCAGCAAAACGGGGATGAAGGGGTTAACAAACAGACTTTAATAATAACGGAAAACAAAGACCCACGAGGGGGTAACAAAACAGTAGACAATAACAAACACGATAAACTGAAACTCAACAAGAACGCAACTAAACTTAAATCTCTTACAGGACAATGCTTCGAGGACAAAATACCAGGCTTCTATAACGGGGTAACAAATACAATGAACAAGCCCAAGACAATAGACATGAGGGCATCTTCTAGGAAATCTAACAAAGGAGATAACAATGGGCAGGTGCGGGTACTGAAACACTCAGGGAAGGTTAACGAGACAGAAGGGCGGGAAACACTGACGAGACACGAGAAAGCACATGGCAAGTCAGAATCAAAACAAAGCCATGTCTTTCTCACATAAAACCTAAGGCTATGCCATGACTCCGCTGCAAGACCAAGAATAAACATGACAGCGGAATCATGACAATGGTTGAATGGATACTGAGATCTGGCGAAGTGTTTGGGGAATTCAGATGAAGTTAAATCAAGTCAATGTCACTAGCTATGTTTAATTAAAATGTTTAATTTTCATTTGATTTTAAATTGATATGAAAAATAAAACTGTCTGTTTGCTTTTCTGTATCCTGCACAGACAAAAATGAATGCAGAAAAATTTGAGTGATCAAAAAATAAAGTTAAATAAAAGTGCATGATAATATTCATAAATTACATTGGTACTGAATAATACGGAGCCGTGGAAGGGCCATTGGCGGAAAAAAAAACAGAAGGCAAAAAAAAAACAGAAGACTTTCTCGTGAGCACGCGAAAAGTATCTCGTGCTCAAGCATTACAATTTCCGATGTAGGTAAGGCTGTTTTGCTACTGTTGCAGATGTGATGGTAATTGCGTGTGTTTTGGATCTTCGTTCATAGACATTGATAAATTTGTGCACATCCATGCTTTCTCTCCCCTTCGTTTACCCAAAAAAGATGCCAGGAAACAAGGTACACTTAGGCCGGAAATTGTAATGCGTGTGCACGAGAAAGTCTTCTGTTTTTTTTTTTCGCCTTCTGTTTTTTTTTTCCGCCAATGTCCCTTCCATTGCTCCGTAGAATAATATTGCTTTTTGCATGATTTAAAGCCACAATATGGAATCATTTTGTCATGAAATATCCAAAAATCACTGATATTTTTCATGCAGTTGTGTGCTTACATCATCACAAATGTTCCCAAGAATGTGCAAATCCAGAGAAATCCCTATTTAAAATAATGTCCCGTTCCTTGTACCCCAAAAAGCGTAAACGTAGTTTACTTTTCAAACAACAACTGTATGACTGTGAAACTGTGTACCATTACGCTACCAAATCAATTGACAAAGTCCAATATCATTCGTGGGCTAACGTAGCATTATATTCCACATTTCTTGCATGCTAATTTATTACAAACATATTGCAATAAAAATTATATTGATTGATTGATTGATTGATATTGAAAATGATATTTTTTAAAAAGGCCCCTATCGCAGATGTGGAATTTAAAATACCATAGTATTAATTACTTAATTATACAAATCATACATAGCCTTATTTTCGGTTAGTTTTGATCAATGCAGAACAAAACTGTTGCGAACAAGAGCAAAAAGCTGATGGTAAGTAGAGTGGAGGTAATGGTGTGGAGTCTCAAGGTTCTGGACATCTCCCAGCCACTGAGAGATCAATGTGTCTGTCAATGCATCCGTCTCAAAAAGTAAAAACCAGCTGTGTGTGCATTCATTGTCACCTGAAGGATGATAAAACAGCTGCTGAAGGTCTGCATGCATTTTATTTGTTAAATCCTAGACTTACAAAAGGAGAAGCTGCCATAGTAACCCTCAAATGTATTTGAACACAGTTATGACGCTTAGGTACAGATTTCATTGCAATGAACTGGGTTGAATGTGCCACCACTTTTCACATATTTTCACAACTTCTATCAACTAACCAACTACAAGTCCACAAAGATGATCTTTCATACAATAATAACGTGTAGGTCATTTTATATACTACAAACAAAATTTGCAACCAGAAAGTATCCCAATACAGTAATTTTTGTCCACTTAGTTTAAAATTGTGTAATGCAATGTCATTTATACATTTTAAAGCGTGGTGCAAGTATCCAAATCCTTTTTATTCATACACATGAATCCACACAGTAAGCTTTCACATTTGCTGCAGGGAAAGTCACACAGGTGTGAGCTGTATGGGATCTGATCCGATGAGCTTAAACCCGCTTTTTGGTTTTCCACACCACATTGTGATTAAG
The DNA here is from genome assembly GCF_947034865.1 of Barbatula barbatula. NCBI lineage: Eukaryota > Metazoa > Chordata > Actinopteri > Cypriniformes > Nemacheilidae > Barbatula > Barbatula barbatula. The sequence continues at coordinate 17,550,437 of NC_136767.1, read as the reverse complement.
AGATCAGTTTTTAATCTGTGGTTGGCAGTGAGGCAGATTACATCACAAGGGCAGGACCTCTTGTCTGAAAGACACTCAAAACAGATGTCCGGTTTTAAGCAGGGTGGCAATAATCATCCACAATAATGACTTATATGCTCTAAAAGCTTAGGGAGAGAGAGAGCAGGATGTGTAGAAGGATCCAAAAAAGAGAATAAATGAACGTGGCAAGGAAAAGATGGCTTTCGAGAGACGGTTTAATGTTTCTCAGACACTATCTCATCTGAACGCGTATGTTCGGATATGAAGCTGAATTTTAAATGGCTCTATTTTATATATTGCGCACTCACCCTTCGTTTCTCATTCCCATTCACCTTGCTTCTTTAAATGTGTTTCTTTTTTTCACTAATGTTCTCCGTAAACCTATTCTTCACAGTTTATCACCCCTTTCCGTCTCTGTGATCTGCTCTTTTTTCCTTCTCTGTAAAGGGAATTTACTGGATTGGTGTGGAGCGATCAATCGAGAGAGGCAGAATCATGTTTGATGTATAATCTGAAGATTGAACGATAGAACTATCATTGACTGCACATAAGAGAGGAAGTGTGAAGTTGCTGCCTGATCCAATATTTGAAGAGTTCGGTTCCAAAATGAGATTACAACGTTTTTAAAATATGCTAATATGTTTATTGTGTATTTTTTGTTATTATGGCTCAAATCAAAACAAACCAACTGCAGTTTGAGTTTGAGTCATCTCATTTTGCCACTGGAGCCAAGCATGGCTTAGCCTGGTCAGTACTTGGAGGGGAGACCTGCTGGGAAAACTAGGTTGCTGCTGGAAGAGGTGTTAGTGAGGCCCGTAGGGGGTGCTTACCCTGTGGTCTGTGTGGGTCCTAATGCCCCAGTATAGTGACAGTGACACTATACTGTCAAAAAGCACCGTCCTTCGGATGAGACGTTAAACTGAGGTCCTGACTCTCTTTGGTCATTAAAAATCCCAGGATGTGCTGCGAATATGATTAGGTGTGTAACCCCTGTATCCTGGCCAAACTCACCCATTCGCCTCTATACATCATGGCCTCCTAATCATCCCCATTTGTACCAATTGGCTTCGAAACTCTGTCTCTTCTCAACCAATAAGCAAGTGTGTGGTTGGCGTTTTGGCGCAATATGGCGGCCGGCGCATCATCCAGGTGGATCCTGCACATTGGTGGTGGTTGAGGAGATTCTCCCCTTCAATGTTAAGCGCTTTGAGTGCCCAGAAAAGGGCTATACAAATGTAATGTATTATTATTATTATTAATTTGGAACCACACCCTTCATTTACTGTTATTTTTATTGATGGGCAATTTTTATGTGTATACACCCAAATGGGAAAAGGCTTAAGACTAGTTTGAGCTGTCTAAATTGAAAATAAATTGCCCTGATATATCATAAAATATGCCTCTGCCATTGTTTTGTCTCAAAATGCACACCAGTAATATTGTTATCTATGGCATTTTAATAAAAGCGACAAAAATATCGTAATTTAACTAAAGCATAGTCCTGGCTTAAGCCGAGCCTTGTCTGTGAAACGGGGCCTTAAAGTAATAGTTCACCCCAAAATGAAAATTCTGTCATCATTAATGTGCCAGTTCCCAATATTTTTCAAAATATATTTTGTGCTCTCCGTAGGAGAATCATAGGCTTGAAATGACAAGATGTGAATTATTTTGGGGGGTGAACGGTCTCTTTAAGTGCCTATTTCAAGGTAACAAACAGAAATATGAATAATTTACTAAGGTGGTTCTTTTCAAAAGGTCAGGTCTTATTTTTTCAGTTAAACTAATAAAATAAGTGATATCTTGCAGTATTCTACTGGATATTCATTTCATTATGTCATATTGGTTTGGAGCAAAACACACTGTATAAACTGTGGAAATTTTCTTTTGGGGTGAACCAATCTTTTAATTTTCTCCATATGCCTCATGTTTCATTATAATATCTAAAACACTCTAAACCACTCGTTTCCCTGTCAAAATCTAATCACACACCATAAATCCTGCACGATGGGGCATGTTGTGAAAACAGAGGCTCACTTTATCTAATCACAGCTACAAACCTGTGCAACTGCATTCGCCTGCGCAATCATTCAAAAACATGCATTTAGAAACATACGAACACCTTATAAAAAATGGATGAGCAATAAGAAACAGTCAGACGCTGAAAACCATTTTTCCCGAAGAAAAAAAGAAACGACTCGCATTCCAAGTCCAGGTTTCCCCACAGCCGCTCCACAAATTGAGTTTCAATCCAAAACTTTTACATTTCAGGTCTTAGTGCGTTTTTAATATTTCAGAGATGAGTTGTGGGTACTTTTGATAAAAGCACCATTTGATAATGCCAGATCACGTAGCACTCTAATAGATCTGCTCCCATAAATGATTTATAGAGTGCTCATTTTTAGTCTTCTCCTTTTAGCAGATAAAATAATAATAGTGGAATACATTATCCAGGGCCAGTGCGCGGGTCACGGAAAGAATACAGAACGTTGCAGGTGATAATGTGACCGAGCTTGGCTGCGTATGTGCACGGATGCATACTTGGACGTGTGAGAGAGGGACTTTGTAGAAATAAAGGAGAGAAAGAGAGTGAGACAGAGAGAAAAGCAATGAGTCTGTAGTGCATGATCAAATCAAGGGAGACGGTGTGAATCATTCTTGACTGACACCTCCACCTGATTCTTTCATGTGTCAAAGCTTTCGATATGTGTTTGACCATGTTAATGCTATGCTTGGTTTTAGGAAAAAATCACTGTAGCAGAAACACGTAACTGTTAGAATTGTTACCATTTCCCCCCTCTCTCTTTTGCTGTCTCTCTCTTGCTCACTCACTTTGTCTATTTAGCATTTTTGCTGAGGAAAAATGTCACTCTTATTTATAAGAGCTCAGGGTGTAGTATTCTCTCTCTTCTCCCTGTCATGCTTCTTGCCGAATTGAAAACAAGAGGCAACAAAAAGACGAGGGCAAGCAGCAGTCACTGTGATGAAACCGATGAATGAGAGCACTGAGGATAGAGGGGACTTTTTCCTCAAATTAAGGCAAAAGTAAGGCAAAACTTTGGCTATACTGTCTTCTCATAGCAGTTCAGTCTAAAAACTACCATTTTCGTTTCCATTTGTTAAAGCAGTGAAACTATTCAGAGTAGGCTTACATGGGCATGCCAGCGTAAACATCTGCAAACATATGCATTCAATGAATAGATGCCTGAAAAGCTTCCTTTGGTCTGTAGCATGAGGTGGTTGTAAAAGTGTGTATGTGATTTAAAGGGAGAGTTCACCCAAAAATAAAAAGTCTGTCATTATTTACTCACCCTCTTGTCATTTCAAATCTGTATGACTTTCTTTCTTCTGCAGATCACAAAAGAAGATGTTTTGAAGAATGTTGGTAACCAAACAACGGCGGTACCCATACACTCCTATTGCAAGTCAATGGGGACCACAGTGGTTTGGTTACAAAAATTCTTCCAAACATCTTCTATTTTGAAAGAGAAAAAGAAGGTCATACCGACTTGAAATAACGAGACGGTGAGTAAATGATGACAGAATAGAAACTATCCCTTTAAAGAGGTTTTGGCTTGGAGTGGTCAATTTAGGACCTCTTGTCCAATACAATAACCTAGACCTAGAAACTACATGCCCTTTTGGGATGATTTCAAACAATCTCCAATTTCAAGTCACATGATTTCGAGACCCTGAAGTCAAAAGTGATTACAGCTTTTTGATATACCAAACCATTCACGTACACCACCTCTGCGAGGCTTGAGTCGCAGACTCCACAAATTTAAAGATCCTCATCTCTGCATTTCTCTCTTGTTGTTCTTCATCTTGAAGATCAAATGCACCTTTGCCTCTTTAACTCATTTCATTTCTAAATTTCATTAGTCTCCTTTCAATTTACACACACACCCATAACGACAGTGGGTGTCTTTTTTTCCCACTTGATACAGTCTCACGAGGAACAAAAAGTGGGGCAGTTATGAAGAACTAATAGCCTGCCAGACTGCGGACAACAAGACTCTTTCGTCTCAAGCCATTTCCTCCATATGACCAATACGCCAGTACTTTTCTCTCTCAAAAGCTTTATAAGGTCACTGATTTTTATTCTTGTATTTGTAGAATGCATAATCAAATATGCAGATGACTCACTGACGTATATACTGTAATCAACATTAGACTCACGTAATGCATCATTATTAGAAGATATATTTTAATGAGTTGTGTGATTCACTCACTGGTTATTTACAGTACATATGGATGACTTGAATGTGACACTGTACACAGATGGATTGTTATGCATCTTATTGATTCTCAAACGAACAGGAAAGGAGAGCTGCTGTATTCAGCAGAACTCAATTCTATGCAGGGATACACAATGTATTATCTAAAAACAGAGAGCGATCATCACCAGCAATCCTTATCATCGTCTCTTAATCATGATCAAGACTTCAATCTTACTAAGTGCACGATACTTCAATCAATTTAAGTAGTCAAATATGACATCTTTCAGCTTTAAAATATGATCTCATTCTGTAAAGACTCTCAATAAAACAGAACAGCTACATTTTATTACTGAACTGGATGGAGGATTATTGGTAGATGCTTGATTGGAGGGATTCAACGAAAAATAAATGTATATGATATCTAAAGTATATTTGTTGCTTTTATCTTTCCCCCAAAACACAGATGTGGATTTGAATTGTTATGGATTAGTATGCCCTTTTCTGTGGTTTAAGACATCTGTGAATACAACTAAGTGCATTTGTTTAGTCTGTATAATAGACGTGAAAGTAATGGTTTTGTGCTTGATGGAGAATCTGCATTCAATGGTTATAGCAATGCATTTTGCTGCATGTTTTTTTTTAAATGTATTAATATTAAATGTCTTAAATGAACCAGGATTGTTTTAGTTTATTTAAATTAAAGCTTTGAAAATGGTATTGAATAAAAATTGAAATGTTGCCTCGAAGATAAATAAAAATAATTTTTATAATAAACAAAAACTAAATTAAAACTATAATAAAAATAATGAATCTTATATAGCAATATAAAAAATAAACCAATAAATTATGAAATGACAATAGTATATATCAGAATTGCTGAAACATTAACAAAAATTCCCACGAAAACCATGAATCTTAAAATAATAACTAAATAAAACTAAAATCTAAACGATAATAACTCTGAAATTAACTGATGCCACACAATACTTGAACGACAAGCTTCACGTCATTGAATATAACGTAAAATACACTTCTCGTTGGACAGACATGAAACATTTGACACAGACACCATGGAAACCCATTTTTGCATGCCAAAATGTCAAAAGACAAGCTTTAACCAATGCCAAAATGTTTTCATCATTACATCTAGTAGCCATAACTACTGTACATAAATCTGAGAATAAATTGATAAAGTTGGACAACGAGACTATGGCAAATCCACTCAAACCGAATACTTCCTGATAAAAAGGGCAACATTGTATTCTGTGGAATAGTTTCCATTCATTTCAACTCTTTTTCATAGTAACCCCAGCACATATCGCCTCCAGACTTCAACCTTTAATCAGGGGCAGAATTCACGAAACTGTTCTTAAGAAACAAATTAAGATTGTTCTTAAGAAAAAAATATAGAAAGTTCTTAAGAATGTTTCTTCTTATTAAGTTTTCAAATATTTTCTTTTTTCATAAGAATAAAATTGTATATGCTTTGTAAATCAATCTTCAAAAAAAACATTTAATTTTTAAATAATGTCAAAAAATCCTAAACATTTTCTTACATTCGAATTTGAGAAAAAATATGGTAGCTAAGCAGAATTTTCTTCTTAGGAATGTTTTGTGAATCCAGTACAAGGACAACGATTGCAACAGGAGTGGGCAACAAAAATGACGTTTGCTGGAAGCTATTCAGTCGTTTTTCTAATGTGCACATCGGGTGTCATTCAAACACAGGTAATAGGGAAAAGCATCACTGCTTTTTCAATCACAAAACCACAGATCCCACTGCATCCACCCTCATTTAGTGCGTATCACCGCAAGCCTAGACCAACATATGCATGTGTGTATGTGTGTTGTTGTGTGTTACTGTGACTCACCGTCCAGCCACCTCCATCCGTGCTCATATCACAAAAGACCTGAAAGCCGGCAGGGTAATGAGTGGGAAAAATAGAGTAGATGCCATCTTCCCTCTGACCACTAGCATATATATCACTACAGTCACGTGGACGAGAGCCTGAAAGAGAGAGAGAATTACATTCTGGATATATTCTGTATAGTAATATTTTTTAACAAATCACAGATTTTTATGTTTTAACCTTTTTTATTAATTAACAATATAACCCATAACCATAAAATATAATTCTACACATCACTACTCTCCTTCTGAAACCTCATATCTCCATATTGTATGATTGTTTTTTTTGCCATGAATCATAATCATTATGTATAATATTATACAGACTTTGTCACTTGGTTTTGCAAATATCTAACCAATAAAAAGTTTTAAAACACGCATGTCAACTTAAACAAAAAACATAGTACAGTGATTTTTCCATTTTCTGAAAAACAGTGAATTCGGACTACAGAGTTTTTGTACAAAGGAATAGTGCTAAAGGTTAGCCAATATCACTTCATGCCAGCTTTTCAAGGCAGCTGGTGCATTTCAGCTCACTTGTCTTAGCTCCCAAAAGAGCTATTCTTCTCTCTGATTATAGCAAACACTCTTTCCTTCACTGCCGCATGCCTGCATACAAGTATCTGCCTCCAACCGGGGTTCATTACAAACCACACCTGTGGCTTCAGCAGACACATCAGGGTCTTAAAAGTAAAGTGGCAAAATGCTTTTAGACACATTAGGTGAGCGCAATTTAGGCACGGGCACTTTCCTCATGTTCCCTGTCAATCGTCTAATGAGAATTAAAATCAGCAGGGGTATAGAAATAAGGCGACAGTTATATGCACACATTAAACACAGTTTTCAGTTAAACTGTCTGATATTCTGCGGACCGAGAGCGAGTCGGTGAGTCAACAGTGGGAGGATTAGTGCCTCTGCTCGGGGACTGGAAAGCTCATGACTCTAAGCTGATGATGTCAGAGAGCGATTTCGAGAGGGCATGTTGTGTTATCGAGATCGTGGGAGTTGATAATTGTCTCGCGGTGAAGGTAGGATGGACAAACAGAATTTATCATTTTTAAATGCTGCTGAGATGGTGGTTGAAAAAAGCCCAAACTTGGCCAATTGGTCATTTATACAAATCTATATATGCATGTTGATCACTTAGTTTCAAATTCAAAAGCTTTTATTGGGAGCCGGTCTTCTTTTTGATGCTACAAACGCTTTTACACTTCTATAAAGGTTTTCCATTAGATGCTAGAGCATGACTGTAGGGATCTGAGCCCATTTATGCTGATGTTGGGTTATCACATAGGTCTGTGTTTTATACAGGCCTGTCAAGTTCTTTCCCACCAGACTCAGTCAGACATATTTCTAGTGGCGCCTTATGAGATTACCACATTGAAAGTCACTGAACCCTAACATATTTTACATACGAGCATATCTAAGGCATATGCTGTAGGCATGCTGGCTTTCTTACCATTGGCACAGCCTTTAAGGCGGACACCCCTGACTGGCGCCCTCTGCAAGTCAGCCTTCACCCTGGCTTTCAGACCACCTGTTTCCTTCTGCATGGCATTCAGAGCATCGCTCACAGAGTTCACAATCTTCACCATGTTTATCTGGCTTTCGGAAAGCAGCTGCAACACAAATATATGAACTGTTACATAGAGAGCATATACTGTAGGTACATTTAACAAGTGTACATGAACTGTAAATGAAATCTGAATTGACACTAAATAGGTAGAGGTAAGTTGCACACCAGTCACTGTTTTATTACTCAGTTCTGTATACATTCTCTGAGAATTTATATTTCAAGTTTTGAATGGAAAAGTCACATCCGTTTTTGTGAAATTTCACTCAAGTACATGAAAATCAAATAAACACTCATTCACAGTCAATCTCAAAAACCTACAGAAAATGTGTCTATATACATTGTAACTTCTCATTAGTAATCCATATTCCCCATTGCGAGTTCCTTACATTTACATTTAGCAGACAGTTTTATCCAAAGCGACTTACAAAGAATTCAGGGTCCAACTTTGCATATTCTACTATACTCACACCGTGTCTGCGACAGGCGCGACAAGTTACGACAAAATACATTAGAATCAAATTTTATCCACACTAGATGCGGCGCGATGCGACAAACCCATTAAGAACAAGCATGTTGTCATGTCGTTTAAGGCCAACTTCAGCACCTTGGACAGCGAAACGACTCTAATTCCAAGTGTGAATGGGTTTAATTTAAGAAAACACTTTAGTTTGGGCTTATATGAAATGTTAAATCACTAAAGTGCGCTGTCAAACTGTGACTCTCTATTGAAAATCCCTTGTAGCCTATGGAAAGGTAAAATCCGTCTGAGAGAGCGTTCCCAAAAGGCAACCTGTCAAGTGAAGTCAAATGCTCGACGTGCAATAAAGCTGTAAAGGTCTTTGTGCCAGAATTATGGTGTGGTTTTCTGCTCGAGGCAGTGAACTGGACCTGTTTCTGCTTGACTACCTAGAAATAAGACCCCTGTACAAGATACACACAGACGAACACAAACAAACAGACACAAACCAACTGTGTTCTTTCCACTCTAAACCTGGAGGAACTGAACCATTTTAGATAAAAAATGTGAGTGTGTGCTTGTGTGTACGTTTGTGAGACATATTCAATGGTAGTGATACGTTTTGTGTACAACTTTGTACAAGCGTCTGCTAAATGACAAAATGTAAATGTCAAAGTGAGTACAGTGAATTTTTTTAAAGACATCTGTCGCTTTAAGCTAAGCTAAGTTAAGAGTATTGAGTTTTGATATAAGTAATTTGTTCTTGTTTTTTGATATAGAGTTATGTTTTGTCATGTCAATGTTGTCATGTTGAGAGCTGTCTGCACTTGGGTTGTGTTTCCTGTCAGTTACATGACAGACAAGCAGTTTTGACTGACAAACCCAGGTTTGAAGCATTGTTCTCTTCAAGTGGTTTCTCTGCTACTATTATTAAAATTACAAAATAAACATATTCTGCATAGGCTGGACTGTAAACTCCCAATATTCAGGTAATGCACTGTACAAATGTTACATGTTTCAACTTAAAAAGATGCCTTTAGTTAAATCAAAACAATTAGCTTGAATTGGCAAACCAAATTCAAGTGTCGTGAACAGGGGTGGTGAAACACGGACAGTGGACACAGGTGCAGACAGCGGTTAAGGGGTTAACAGATAATTAATATAAACAAAAACCCACGAGGGGGTAACATAACAAAACAAGGGTAAAACATGGCATTGACAGGAACACAGACTAAACTACACTGGACAAGACTACAGATAAACATTGACATTAGGTACAAATAACTGTACTGAACTCAAACAGGAAATCACCACATGAAACGAAATGAACCAGCACAAGACAGAAAAGACAAAGGCATTAAATAAGGGACCAAATCAAGAGGGGAACAGGTGTAGGGCATGAATCAATAACGAGGAGATGAGAGGGCAGGAACAGAGACGAGACCGGAAAGATGTTATGGCAAGCCAAATCAACAATAATTGCCTCTATCCACATTACACATGAGGTTCTGTCATGATCCCGCCACTAGACCAAGAGAAACATGACATGGCAGAATCATGACATCAAGTCACTTGCATTAAAATGATAATAAAAACTTAGTTTTTTTACCAATTTTGTATAGTCCAAATCTGTATGGAATTTTTTCGTTCTGATGAACAAAGAGAAAGATATTTGAAAGAATGCTTATAACCAAACAGTGCTTGGACCCCATTGACTTCCATAGTAGGAAAAATTACTTTATAGTTTTTTTGAACACAAAATAAGATATTTTGAAGAATGTGGGAAATCAAACAGTTCTGGGGCCCATTTTTACTGCATTGCAGTCAACGGGGTCCAAGAACTTCCTTCCTGATCACACTTGTGTTTTTGCGTTCCGGGGGTCCCCTCCTTTTGTTATTCTTTCAGGTTTCGTTCCAGGTTTAGATGCGGAAAAGTAAGTCCGCCCCTGAATTCAAGTGACTTGTACATTTTTTGTAGCATAAAAAAACAACTCTAACCCTAAGTTAAATATAATTTTTTACAGTGTGTTTTCTTGGGATGCTATATTTAGCTCTCTCTCATCAAATGTTGACTGTCTGGTTATATTCTTGGATACAGGTAAATGACACAAACATGGAATATGTGAAGGTGTAATTTCTCTCCCGGGACAAGAAAGCAGACAGGGCCCTTGCTTAGGCACTCGGAGCCTTGACAGTTTATAGCTCACTGAACTCTAATGATCACGTCTGGATTGACACATCCCCACAACCACACACACAAACACACATCCGCAGTCACACACACACACATGTAAGTGCAATGACAGCGTCGTGCCCAGAGGAGGTAACCTTTAGCTTCAGGGCTTTTCCGGGTTTATAGCAGTTGTAATGCTGTGATGATTGACAGCGCAGTATTACTTCCTTTAATGGCAGGGCGTAAACGGAATAGTCTCTACAGCTAAAATGCCACTGAAGCTAAAATGAATTCACAGGGAGCTCAAGGCTTTCATTACTGGCTTTTGTAGGTAAAAGCATTTACTCTTGAAGTGGTGGGGGTTTTTTAGCGTGCATATCCTGATTCTTCACTGAGTATATGTGTAAAACGCTTTCATGTGTAGCCTGTAATCCTACCTTGGTGCACAATCAGCACTGGTTTCACCACAGATTAGCAATTAAATTGGCAGTTAAATTAGGTTTTATCAGAGGCGAAGGAACTCCACTTACATGTGGGATGGAGTTAATAACAGCTAGAACTAGCTTTAATTAATACGAGTTGATAGGTTTAGAGAGGTTAAAATGGCATATTTTTACCCGGTGTCTAAATCTCTCTCTGCCTTTATCATCTGTGTTTCCAAATTTCCAAATTTCACACTCCCAAATCCAACTATTCACTCAAAATAAGAGCATCATATAGAAAGACCCTCAAACACCAAACAAAGCAGGCATGTGCGCAAATGCACCTGCAAAGGCGGGTCACCGTTCATGTCTAAAAGTCATTCCGAAAAACGAAGGATTATTTTCCATTCAGGGGGGATTTTGTAAACGCTTTTCTCTGTTGTGCAGGTGTTTGCCGATGATAAACAACTTTCTTATGGTCTTTCCCGCCATACGTTCGTGTGTGCGCATATCCGGATTTAATAGATTTGGTTTGTATGAGCTTGTTGGTTACAGAGAGATGGTGTTAATCCTAAACCTTAAATCTGCGTAATTCAGATTAAAGTCAGGCTTTAATTTGGCGGTAAATCACTTAACCCAAGGAAACAGGCAGCATCTGTCATTGCCCAGCTCTGAAACTGTACCTCATGGAGCAGAAGAATTGGTATCAATATCTTCATATCGTCCTGCTCTTTCCACAGCTGGCATGAATGCGACACATGCCACTGTAACTCCAGAACCATGCATAATGCCCAAAACAGCTTGTTTACTTTTATAAATAACAGTATGGAACAAGGCATTTGTTAAGATGTGGCATGCGGACACAAGGTAGACCCTAATATCAAATAAAGACATCTAAGAAGTGAGCATTCAAATTCAATGTAAAGACACAAATATGAATGGAAGTAACATTTAGAAGTCATTTATATTTAATTTTTTATATTGGTACGTTCATGTTTCTAAAATCCTAATTTTATATTCATAAAACTCGTGTCATAACATCATTTTAGCAAATGCAATGTGAAAAGGTACGTGAAGCATGAACCTGTTAATGCACATGTTTGTGTTATGAAAGTGAAGTGAAAGTGACCTATTTGTCAGTTATGGTGAACCATACCTGAAATGTGACCTCTGCATTTAACCCATCCAGAGAGTAGTGAATACACGCACAGCAAGTCGTGAACACACGTACACCAGGAGCAGTGGGCAGCTATCACTGCAGTGCTCGGGGAGCAAAGAGGGGGAAGGTTCCTTGCTCAAGGGCACATCAGTTCTTACCTGCCGGCCCTGAGGATCAGACTGGCAACTTTCTGGTCACAAGTCCAACTCTCTAACATTTAGGCCACAACTGCCCCTTGTGTGACTACTGTAGGAGCTGCTTCTGTTTCACCTTTGCTGTGCATTTATTGGAATACACTGTGATATCTTTTTTAGGTTGCCTCTGGTCATATTGACTGTGCATTGATGTGAAAACAATTTATATATTCAAACATAATTGCAATCTGTAATGTTGTTTAATGGCTTCCTTACGCTTCCTTATCTTCTTGTCTTATCCCAACAGTAAGCTCCACAAGAAAATACAATACAGTATACTTCATCATGTCATACAGATCTTTCTTGTTACTGGTTTAACAAACATTGGTAATGAGCGGGGCAGGGTCCATGCCGAGGTCCCACCTGTTTCTCAGCAATGCTTTGTTCAACTTGACTTCACAAAATTATAACAATAGTATAAAGTTTGACAGCTAACACTAGATTTGTTTTGGCTAGCTAGTAATACAACCATTCATGCCTGTCCAAGGCTTACGCAAAATATAAAGGTGTAGAAAGTAGAAAGGTTACGTAACACTATTACGGCATGATTAAACAGAACAATTTTAGCTCAGGTATGTTGTTTTTGACACAATTCCATTTGTTTCTGCAAACTGCAGAAACTTTTTCAAAATCTTTCGGCAGATTCTAAAAAGGAATCTCTAATTTTGTGCTCAATCTATTTGTACAATTAATCGCACTACAACTTTTTAAAGTGGCCGTCAACTCGGACAGTTTCTTCACATCTCAAATCTTAAGTACTTACAGAATACTATCGTACCCTTAATATCTGTCAAGTATTTTGCTCAAGTTTGATCAAATTTGTAAAAGACAGATACAGCTGTACGCGTATACTCAAACGTATCGGCGATAGCTGATTCCTTAGACAGTGCGGCTCTGGTTTTTCCTCGCAGGCACAACTATGCACGTGAGAATGATAGAATGCTAATTGTAGTCACACATAAATATTTTCTAGCCACGTAAAATTCTGTTTTGTCCACAAATCCAGCTCGTCTTAGATAAATGCATAAATTGCCCCACCCCTCAATACTATCGTGTATCTGTGATCCACAGGATAGAACGATCTGACTGTAGAGAATATCGCCCAGCACTAATACCTTTATTTTGTAAAAAGATATAAACATGGTGTCCAACAGGTTTGAACAATGTCTTATTCCAGTAATTAATTTATGTAAAATGTTATGCTTTTTTACCTACGCTTTTTGAATTCCGTATAGAAATGCCCATACGCAGGGCCAAAATGAACTATAGAAGGCAAAAAGGTGATTTAAATCTGTGATGTTTTGTAGACGTTATACAGTATCTAGGCACAGATGAAATCTTGACTTATGTTGCAAAATCTGCAGAATTGGGCATATTTGATTTATAGATGGTAAAATGTGTTAAACACAGATGAGAGCAGTCTTATTGGAAGCATCATGGAAAAAAATATTCGCTAAACAAACAGGGGTGGGGGATGCGTACAACTTTATTATGGATGAGCATTTAAATTCCGTGGAAATCTGTGGAGCTTTCTGCTGAGTTCTGCAGGCAAGCATTTTGTGTGTGCCTGGCAATATCTGAAACCTGAAAATGGAGCTGTTTGGTAAATGTGTGCGTGTGCATGTCATTACCTGTATAAGTCTGCTCTGTTCAGTCTGCAGTGTGCTCAAGTCCTGTCCCAGGTTGTTCTGTCCTCTTCTCAACGACTCATAGTCCATCTTCAGCTGTCCTGCATGGGCAGAAAGCTTAGCGACTTCCTCTGCCAAGTTGACCAATAGCGCACGATCCTGTCCTTTGACGGATTTCAGATCTGTATCGTGGTCAGTAAGCGAGTGTAGCAAAGACGTCTGCACGCCTTCCAGCCGAAGAAAGTTACTGTTGTAATCGGGGCAGTTGGGGTCGATGAAAATATTGATGCGAGATCCATCGCCCCTCTCAACTGTTACCAGTGCATTGGCTTCATCCTGATTAGTGCTAATATGGGGCGGTCCATCCGACATGGGCGGAGCCTGGTAGTGGTTCATAAGAAGAATGGTTCCGGTGACTGTGACAGCGAGGAGCACTGCAACGAAGAGCAGGATGGTACATAGCAGGTAGCTACAACTCATCCTCTGCTGAGACATAGAGAAAAAGAGAGAGATTAAGAACTATCATAATATCAAAAACATCATTAGAATTTCTGTAGAACAGAGAGTGCTTTTTAGAGCCCATTGAGAACAATAGTGCAGTCTGTCAGAACTGCAGGCAAGAAAGACATAGATGAAGGTGTTCCACCATCCACTCCACTCTGCACTCCTGTGAGCTTTTATCAACTGACTACTTAAGTAACAATGAGAAATAAGTACTGCAGGTCTAGATTAAATCTACCCTTTTTTTCATTTGGAAGGAAATCTACAGAATTGTGCCAAAAGTATTTTTACACGCTGAATGGAGCTGAAAGCATAATAATACAAAATTGTATAAACATGCATGATTGGGAATTAACAGAACTTGGTGTTAAAATTCAGCAGGTGCAAATTCCACATGGGACACCCAATGACACAAGCAAGAGCAAACTTTGGGTTCATCAGAAGTATACGTCTCACAAACAAGCATTGCTGCACATCTCAGATCCACCTACTGTAGTATTAGAGAGTGTGTGTTGCTATATGTGTGTATGGGATGTCAATGCATCGTATTCATTCACTCCATTACAGTACCTGTTTCAAACAGTTAAAAGACATCACACTCCATCTCTCCTACTTCCGTTAATGGGAGAAAATTGAACCACTTTGAGTTTACCGTCCAGACAAATGCATATGTATGTGCAGTCTGCATTTGTGTGCGCATTGGGTATTGTGCAAGGATGCGCTGCTACGTGAGTGTGCTTTTCATGTTAACGATGTAATTTTGAGAATAAGTGCCCACACATATGTTCGGTCTCAAGCCTTCCTGTTCATTAATATGCAAAACAGTCACGCTGGCATTTGCCCATGCTGATGGGTGGTTAATGGCTTGCTTTATGATTTGGCTTTTACAACCATCTCTGGGAAAATAAAAAAGATTTCTGGGACGCACTTCAGTGAGCAGTTTACACAGAGAGATCAGAGATCCACCCCGTTTCATCGGCGATGGTTGATGAAACATGTTTCAGAGGCGTTAAGTCTCCGCTGAATATTTTAAATAGGATCATACTGGCTTTTCAGTGTTTGTAGATATGCACTACATGTATTATTTTGCTATTGCTAGCTCGCTAGAGACATAGTTCTAGTATACTTTGGATCCAAAGGGAGCTGTTTTTATTTAATATACTGTAGATTATTTTATTTTAGCTACGCACTAAAGTGATTAAAAGAAGAAACTCTGTTGTCAGCGTGAATGGCAACGTAGCAAAACCCATTGGCCAGTTTTTAATAAAGCTTTCCAGTTCCATCATAATTGATTGACTTCTGATGCTTCATATTTATTCCAACCAACTGTTCATGATAAAGGACAAATGGTATATTATTTAAAAGCCCCGGCTGATGCGCGTATGAACTACATGTAATCTAATTGAATGCAATCCAGTAATGCCCCTTGGACACTTTCCTCCTGAGCAGCTGTTTCATCTAGATGAAAAACTGGCAAAACAGATTTATATGCAAAACCTTCAAAAGGTGGAAGGAGGTTATTGATGACGGGACTATATGAGCCATTTTCCCTGAAGATTAACCGTTTTTGTTATCGTTTCCCGTTGCTTATTTTCTACAGCTGAGCCACGGTAGATTTATAGCTATTTTAGCTTGTTGTATTATGTTGTCGAGTGAAAACTGCAAGAACTTCACAACTGAGTGTCACTCTTGTTGTTTCAACACACAAACAGACACATGAACGTTATTTTATATAACGTTATTGTATATAACAGTCAAGGCATCAAAAACAACCAATGAGCATTCCATATGCGAGAGAAACATTAAATCTGTGTTCTCCTACACATATGTGTATTATGTTGATTTTTATTTTAACGCCCAGACAAATGATGTCTCTGCCATAAAAAATTGTGTTTGGATAACATTTTTAAGACTTAAGGACAGTTTAGTGCATAAGATACAAATCCAAAAGATACAAAAGTGTGTTGATCCACGTAGGTGAACATAGCTCATATGTGTGTGTTAGATTATCGGTGCAGTCACAAACTACTGAAAGCTAATCACATAAACACACAAATGAAGGTTCTAACTTTGATCATAGGGTTTATATGTTATTTTTTCATAATTTACCGTGCAGTGCCTTGCAAAGGTATTCATCCCCCTTCATAGTATTCACATTTTGTTATGTTGCTGCCTTATCTTAAACTACTTTAAGGATTGTATCAAGACACAGATCTGGAGAAGACTCTTAAAAAAAATCTGCTGTATTAAAGGGTTAACAGAAGCATTTAGCCTCCATTAATCCTTAATGAAAGAGGTTTGGTACCACCAGATCTCTTACTTGAGCTGACCTCCTGAGCCATCGATGGAGAGGGTCTTGGCTAGAGCGATGACCAAGAAGCTGAGGATCACTCTGGTTGAGCTCCATGATCATATATGGAGATGGGAGAAACTTATAGAAGGACAAACAGCACTGCAACACTCCACCAATCTGGGCTTTTCGACCGAGTGGCCAGACTCAAGCCTTTACTCAGTGAAGACACAGGAAAACCTGAAATATGCAAAAAGCTTAGCTTTTAATGAATCTTTCAAACTGTCAGAAACAAGATTTGTTTTGGTCTGATGAAACTCAGTTTCATACATCATGTCTGGAGAAAACCAGGCACAGCTCAACACCTGTACAATACCATCTCAAGAGTAAAGTGTCGTGAAAACACCATTATGAGGTGGGGTGTTTTTCAGCTGCAGGGACTGGGGCATTTGTCAGAGTAGAAGAAAAGGTCAACGACACAACATACTGAGCTAATGATTATGAAAACCTAGCCCAGAACATTCAGAACCTCAGACAGGGCAGAAGGTTCATTCTCCAACATGACAATGATCCTAAGCACACAGCTAAAACAATGCAAGAGTGGCTTATGGACAACTCTGTCTAAGTCCTTGAGTGGCCCAGCTAGTGCTTTATACATCACTGTATACACCTGCAAATATCTGTCTGTCTACTGATGATTCGAGAGGATCTGAGGAGAAGAATGGCATAACATTTCCAAATGCAGATGTGTAAAGCTTGTCACATCATACCCAAAAAGATTTTAGTCTGTAAAGGTGATTTAACCAACTACTGAGTTAAGGGTATGAATACTTGTGCAATTTAAGTTTTTTACTTTTAATAACATTTGCAAGTCACAAATCTGTTTTGGTTTTGACATTTTTGCATGGAGTGTAGATTAAGATAAGGCAGCAACATAACAAAATGTGAATAAAATATAGAAGGAAGAATACTTTTGCAAGACACTGTATTATCCCTCATGTCTTTCCAAACCTGCATGACCTTCTTCTGCAGAATATAAAATAAGATATTTTAAAGAACATTGGGGCCCCATTGACTTTCATTGTATGGACACAAAAGGCATTTCTCAAAATATCTTCTTTTTTGTACCAAGGAAGAAAAAAAATTACAAATAAAGTGTTACTGTTTTAAAGCACATGAGGTTGAACAAATGATGTCAGAAATTGTATAATTGGTTGAACTATCCCTGCAAAGAACAGATTTATGGTGGGAGATTTTACATATTACTTGTCTGTACTTCTAGGACTGTGTGTTATAAACAGTTTGGACTTAAATTATGTGGTAGACAGGAGCCCTTACCTTGGGCGATGTTTGTCTGACTGTATCTGAGTCTGACCAGCGGTGTTTAAGTTGAGAAGAGTTGGGCACACACTCACAGAATGTCTGGATCAAACAAACAAACAAACAAATAAACACAAAACTAAATAAAGTGCTGTTCTGTTTACTATTTGACACCTTTATTTTGCATTTTTAAATACGTTGTGTTGACAAGAGCAAAAGAAGTTTGCAGGAAAGCAGTTGGTGTGAGAATAAGCTCATGAATACGCTCTAATAATATACTTTTCTTAGCGATACAGCTCCTCTTATCTCACAAACAAACAAACAAACACATAGGGTTGCATAAACTTTTGTAAGCATCTCATCTGATTTTCTGTTTTATGTCCCGGGCAATAAAAGCAGACAATATTGCATTAGCATTTCTCTATAATGGTTACAGAATAAGATCAAAGGAACATTAGGAAGGCCTCTCTGTGTTTCTGTAATGCTGCTTTCACTTGAAGTGCGAGTGGTCCGGTTACACAGTTGCTAGGAATTCAATACATTCATATGCTCAAGCGAAGATGTGGAATTTACAGTTTTTTCAATAGGCTACATGTTCCTTGTAAAATTTATGAACAATTTACCGCTGCTCATGATGCCCTTCAATGAACAATGGCAATCGCATTTCATGATCCAATCAATGCCTGATATAATAGAAGAACATCAAGTTCTGCACATATTTTATATTTGACTGGACTGTATGTGAATAGTTGAGGTGTGAAAACTGACCCTGACCATAGAAGTTATGGCTTTGTTCCACAAAAAGGGATAAAGAGGAGTGTTTTTTGAGAGGGAGAGAGACAGAGAGAGAGAGAGGTAAGAGAGAGACAGAGAGACAGACAGAGAGAAAGAGCAACTGATATACTTAACAGAGTGATCACTGATCAGAATTATTGACTGCTAAGAATTCCGACTGTCAAAACTTGTATAAAGAGTAAAAATGCATTAAACTGAAAGAAACAATGAAATTGTGTTGAGTTTTGGTAAATTTTGCAGCATTATCTGGAGAAATTCAAGTGACTAAAATCAAAACAATTTAACAGGCCTTTGGAACATATTGTAGTAAGAAGCTTTTAGTTGGTAGGTTCTTTGTCCAAAATTATGAAGGCATCACTCTCTGGAAACTCAATCTGTAGACTAAACTGCAATTTTTATCTGATGATAGCAGGACGTTCAAAATGATGTTGTGCGTACTAACCACACATCACCTTAAAAATATTTAAGTCTCCATGATATAAAAAATGAATCAAAAATAAATTATGATTTTTTTGGAGGGGGGGGACATTGCAGTGTTAATTATATACAATTTTTTAAATGAATGTGAGGCAAAATCTTTAATCAAAATTCCCTCAGAAGGTTCCCCTCCCTTTCTTTTCTGTATGTCTTGACCCGAGGGGGAAACTATATTCACTTTCCAAGTGAAGCTTCAAACTTTCAACAAACCAATCAATTCCAGAAGCACCGCCCCTTTTCTTCTCATTGCAGAAGCCGTTACACTCAGATACTGTATGTGTCACAATACAGACGAAAACTTCGCTGTAAATTCTGACGATATGAGTAACTGATAATCAACAATCCAGAAATCAGACTATCAAAAGTTTACACAGCAATATTTGACAGGAAAGCAGCTTATGCATTGTATTTGTGCCACCGATGATGGTTCCAGCAGAATTGATGGAAAGACTTTTCAAACTTTTTAATTTTCCATTGTACTGGCTTATATAAAATTTCATTTGATAAGCCAAATCACCCCAATGTAAATTTGTATTAAGATATATTTATTTTGTGTCTAAAAATCTAAAAGTCCAACAATACAATGCAACTTGAAACTCAGGCTTACAATATACAGACTACTGTATGTTCACAAAATTATAATAGCCTACTGTAAACATTTTGCCACAGCTAGAGTCTGTCACATATCCCACATATGACACGTAACACGCACAAATGAAAACACACTCGGAACTATATTGGCTACATCTCACTTGTTCAATATCATCCTTGAATCAAAGTCATAGACACACCTTGATGTTTCAAATAAGCTCAAGTAGGGAACATGAAAAAAAAATCTGCGTGATGCACAGGCGTGCTGAGGTGAGGAAGACGAATTGATTTTAAAACCACTGCTTATATCTCCAATCATACATGAAAGAGTTTCCTGTGAATAATGCATGTAATAACTGGAGAATCATTACCATCTGACCACCGAGATGAACCCTCTATCAGTCTCTTTGTATGTCTTTTTCTCAGATTCATCTGCACTTACTCCAGCTTCATATAGAGGATATGCAGGTGAGTGTATATACTGTATATATTATACATTTGACATTGCTGCTGTTGGGTCGTTGTGCATGTGGTGTGTGTTCATTCAACTCTGATCCACCCCACATACTATCGGGTGTTAAGTGATGCTCAATTGAACTGAGAGATAGAAGGGCAAGCCAAGGAGACCTTGAACACACACACACACACACACACACTTTCCTTCAAAATACAACCCACCACAGAGGTGCTGGGGGCAATCATGGCCACGGGCATGTGCGAACTGATAGTACTTGAGGGTAAGAACTGCCAGGGCTTTGATGTGTTACTATAAAAGATGGATTATCCTGATTTGACCTTTCACTCAACAAGACTGGTTTTGAAGAAAACGAAAAATTTAAAATCTTGCACAGGACTCTATTTAAAAGCTTGTGGGATTTGTATCAAGGATTAGTAGAGTTCTGTTCATACAAGATGAAGTTATTGGAAACATGTAATAAATTATTGTCAATTTGTAAACACCTTGAACACAGCAGGTGAAAACGGAAACACGGTTGTGTGTGCATTAAAGAGAGAAACCGCAAGGTGCTGTTTCTCATATTGACCAGGGTGTTTTTCAAATTGTGGTCGGCTTTGCAATCTTTAAACCACTATGGGCAGAGATTTGTGTTGTTCATTGAATGACATCCAGTTCTTAGCAAACATAACAAAGTTCTCGCAAGACCACAAAGTGCAATCCAATCCACTACAATACCAATGAGTTCACACTACCCAAAACCACATCAAGTGAAATGTTATAGAAGAGTTCATGTTATAATCTTGGGTAGATTAGCCTTACTCTCCTAAATATAATATATTTAAATAGCCCCCATAGAAAACTAAAATAAAAGGGACATTCTGTGGACAATATTTTGAAATGATATGCATTTTATTTAAAATGACAACAAGACATCCTAAACTTAGGTAAAGGTTAGAAATAAAAGTACAGGGCCGAGCCCACATGGCGCCACAAGTGCAGTGCTGAGCTCAACCACGTGAGCCAAAACAGCAGAAACAGAATATACATAGAAACAATTTAAAGGTTGAGAACGAAACCTAAACTTAACATAAAAAATTACACTTTTCTCAATAGACTCAAAACCACCACCTTGATGCCTCAGATTGTGGGGTTTAGCTGCATATATAAACACGGTCTAGAGTGATAGTAGCACATAGCCAGAGCGGCACAGGGCAACAAGAGCAAAAACCAGCAGGTATCGAAAGTATGTGAGAAGCAAACAGGATATGAAGAATAGGTGAGTATGAAATCGATCTGTAGACAAATCATAGAGAATGAAATGCAACTTTATGTTTAAACGCACTACTCGAGCTTTGAACCTGTGACCTCTTGTACCCAAGGCATGCAGTTTATCTGGTCTGCCCATCAATTGACTTGCTTAATAAAAAAGTGACATCCAGTCAGAATACTTTAATACAAGAAAGATTTAATGTCACAGGCACAGTCAACTTTGAAGAGGTATTTCTCAAAAAATTGGCCAAAAAAGAATTCGGCCAATTCTGTGCAGCTCAGTCAAAATATCATATGCATTTTTCAAATGAGCAGCGAGTTTTTCATATGCTTTACAATAACTTATGAACTGAATGTTAGAAAATGATAAAACGCGGCATCAATGGAAGCGGCACGGACAAGGAGAAATAATGGCAGAAAACAAATTTCAGACAAAGCATTCAAGAGTTTTAAGCAATCTCATGGCGTGTAAATCCGGTACAAACACTCAATGACGCGTACAAAATCTAGTACCAATATATCATCCGATTCAAAAGATATTGGGATTTATGATAAAACTTCAAAATGGTGTATCCAATCGTAACAGAATCGTAATCAAACAATCTGACATGACCCGATGATTCTGTAGACTCAGAGATCACGATTTTCTGACCAACATATCCTAAGTTACAAGCATAAATGGACATTTTTCAAATCTGTTCCCAGTTTTGGATATTTAAACTGCAGGTGGCACTATAGTGTGAGTGCTTGAGACACCAAACTTGGTCAAAAACACCACTACAATTTCATATATTATTTTCCTACGTACGGTTCATAAGGCTGACATAGACTCCCATTGAGAAAGAAGAAGAAAGCCAACAGAAGCAGTAGTGGCCATAGCCTAAATATAAAATACATTAATCATATAGACAGTTTCAGCGCCAACGACATAAAGTGTTCCATGGCCAAAACTTAAAGGAGTATTTCACCTTCAAAATGAAAAATCTGTCATCATTTACTCACCCTCTTGTCATTTCAAACCTGTATTACGTTTTTCTTTTGCAGTATACAAAAGAAGATATTTTAAAGAATGTTGTTAACTGGCCCCCATTCACTTGCATTGGTTTTGTGTCCATACAAGAGAAGTGAATGGGGGGATGTGCTGTTCTGTTACCAACATTTATCAAAATATCTTCTTTTGTGTTCTGTAGAAGAAAACGTAATACAGGTTTGAAATGACAAGAGGGTGAGTAAATGATGACAGATTTTTCATTTTGAAGGTGAACTTCTACTGCTTCCTGGTTGTCACAATCCCAGTCCAGCTTGAATACAGAGAACTTAACAAGGTGACAAGGCACACCTGGGGAAGTCTTAAACACCAAAAACTACAACGGACTACAAAACACATGTCATAGACAGGAAGTAACAGAAAAGTTGACAAACACAGTGCAAACACGGACTGGGATCGTGACACAAATATAATTGAATACACTTAATATACAATAAAATATCAATATTAATTCATATGAATATAAATAAAATGTAAAATAAGTTATTTGAACACATAAGGGTTAAACGTATTCTGAAAGTTACCCGTTTATTTTCATGGCCTATGTTTAAAAAAATCAATTTTGTTGAAAAGTGCCACAGAGCTCAAAAGTCTTTGTGCAACCCACACACACACAAAACACTTACCATGCAATTATTCTAGCAATAAGCCCAGAAAGGCCTAAAATGCTGCCAAAGAGACAATTACTAAACTTAATGCCTAAAACCCTTGACACTTTTCAATTTACAATATTCAGCTCACTAATATCCCTCAGAAACAAAATACATAATCCACAATTTACAACACAGAGCACACACTCTAAAGAAAACACAGTCAAGGCAAAAAAAACACATAGCACCATGCTCTGTCACTGCTCAGTGAAGGTAAGAGAGCAAGAAAAGAGGCTTTCGCACCTTCAAGTGAACAAT
The DNA here is from genome assembly GCF_947034865.1 of Barbatula barbatula. NCBI lineage: Eukaryota > Metazoa > Chordata > Actinopteri > Cypriniformes > Nemacheilidae > Barbatula > Barbatula barbatula. The sequence continues at coordinate 17,527,025 of NC_136767.1, read as the reverse complement.
AAGGCTTAATTGTCACCTTAAATTTCAAATTGTACCTTTCACATACATTTTGTTCCTCGCCCACATCATTCTTACCATCTCTCTCAGCATCTCTTTCACAAACCCATCCATCACAACTTTTTCTCTCTCTCTCTCCTCCAAATCTAACATTAAGCATCAGAGCGGACGCCTACCTAGCAGGGTTTGGATAAGAGAACTAGCAGGGTTTTGTGTGTGTGAGTGTTTGTGTAGCTTATAACCTTCAAAGTTACACAGGCCTGTGCTTGAAGTCAAATGCCATTAGAAAATCTGTTCAGGGCAATGAAGGTGGCTAGGCCTTGTCAGAGCCAATCAAAATCCAGGGATTTTGGAGTATATAATGGTATAACATCACTAAAAATAAAATAGCCTCATTGCGTCGTTTATTTAATGTAGGTCTCATGATGAAAAATAGCAGGAGTAGGACAACAGACCTTAATGGTCTGTTTTTTTTGGGTAGGTGCGATTTTATTCTCTCTATGAGTGTCATTTTGGGCAGCAATTAGTAATTCAGCCTTTCAGTGGTTCTGTAACACAATTGACAATTTCTTTTGGCATACATAACCTGCAATAGGCTCTTATATCATGACACCCCTCAGTTTTTACCACGTAACACGACACATACTCTGACAAATGAATGTCATTTTATGTTTTTCAATCAAATGAGCAAAACATAAAAAATAAAATTTCGGCAATATAAACAAAAGAGACACGGCGAGAGGGACTATTTTACTGGAAATGAACACTTGTTTAGTGGTTATTGTGTCTGTGAAAATGTGATTATTTAACCAGAACACCTCTTGCTTTCAAGTTTCATCACTACAGTGACAAGTGACACTCCGATGTACAAAGCTGTAATGAGACAGGCATTTTAATAGGTGTTTGGAAAAACAAGTGACAAAACAAAGAGACACATGCACGGCAACATGCAGCACATGAAGGCAGAGCCCTACTTGAGCTAAATTTGCCTAAATCCAATGGAATATCCACCTTTATCACAGACCGACCCATTTCACACCAACAACATTTCTGCAACTATTTTTCCACATGCCGAATAGGAAAGAAACAGCAGAACTGATCACGAATTTCATTAGGTTAAACTTAATCATAAGATATTAAACTGAATGGATTTTCATCTCTTTATTTGAACTGATTAAAGTCTTTTGTAGCTCAACAGGTTGGGTAGTTGAAATATTCTGTCATATTTTAGCACTTAGCATTCAAATAAATTGAATCTGAAAACCTCGAATTTGTTTCACATGTCATCTAAACTTGCATGATATTCCAAAATTATTATTATACTATTTTATAGTTTTATTTATTATTAATGTTACTTTAAAGAAACAACGTATCCACACTTTACAATACATTGATGATAAGCTGATCAACCCAAATCCTGTAATTTGATGGCAAATACAATTAATGAGTCACTTTTCCTAGTCTTTACATCTGTATGTCTACAGTGAGTGAAACCTTTTTGCACCTCTAGTTCCCAGCTGGCCGCAGGGCCGATAAGAACAGGACATCAGTAGAATGAACTGCTTGCTCTTTGTGAGACAGTGAAGATATAAAAGCATTCAATTCAGCTAGGATACGAGGCTCGCAATTTTTTTTAAATTAACCAAAAATATATTTTGCAGATGGGGAAACAAATTCGTTTGGCATTTAATAAAGGTCAAACGCAAAGATACTGTTGGTAATTAAAACTTGGGGCGCAAAGCTTTATTTGTTTACGCTTAAACAAGTCACAACAGATTCTGAGGCTAAAGCTAAATTATGAAATATGGTAAGATCAGTCAGTGTCATTCTTCTCACATCATTAGCATGGGTTAAAATCATGCTCCCTCTCTCTTTCTGTGTATCATGCCATGCATGCTTCACTATGACCTTGTCATTTTGGTAGCTCAATGCTGACAAGCCACCTGCACGAATCACCTGTTACCATGGTGACAATTAACCGCATTTTAACCCTATCAAAAGATGTGACGGCTGATATTTCCGAACCCACCATTCACTGTCTCAAAAATTCACAGGCCGGTCAATTAGAGTAATTTTCTAATAAGCAGAAGCATTTATGACACACAACAGGTTGTAGTGCTTTATAATCAAGTATGTTTCCCAACAGCAAACTATTGAAATTGTGTATTATTGGCATTGTGTATTTTCGTATTACAGTAATCACAGATTACAGCACATTCATTCCACACAGTGAGACAATAAATGGGTTATGGGTCTTATAAAAAGCATTTTCAGCTCCTTTTATAACATCGTTTGCTTCAGTAATGAGCTCGGAGGACCTCTTTTGGAAAATCAAACAAATGATAAAACACCTTACGAATATACCGATGATCATCTGCAATTTATGCAAACCTTAATTCGAGCCTGTTTAAAGTGAGTTAGCCAAAAACCCATTATTACCTTGTGGCAATTATCACTATCTATTCAGAATGTTTCAAAATTAAACTTTAACAAGAACTGCTCTAATTTAGTGAATTAGTCAGAAGGGCTAATGATAAAATTGCCATTTGGCTTTCCTTGCCTCTAATTGGCTCATTTAAAAGCCTGACAGTATCTCCACAGTGGCTTTAAAGTGGAGCACCTTTAAAGCACACTTCATTTGCTGTTATTGCCGTGCTCTTATACATTCTAATGTACCCTACATACAGTATCCATAATCACAGCACCTGTTAAAAAACCCACCTCTGTATGCACCTCCTAGTGCAGTAGGTTTATATCATGACGGTGGTGGCGACACTTGATGGGTTGGGAACAATTCGAATCAGCTGCTTTCTCTCCGTTTCTGTCGTACAGTTTTATCTGTTTGTTTATTTCTCTGTATGTCTCAGCTTGAACTTTGAATGACAGATCTTCGAACCTATCAATCACAGTAGCATTCAACCTTATCTGAGACACACACACAGTGAGGCTCATTATAAAGTGCACCTGTGGCTCAAAGTCACTCAGTTGGAGAAAGTCATTATGTTCCTCAGATTCTGCTTCAGGTTTGAATCCAACTTCTGCATAGTCAGCGCAAGAATACTGCAAACAAATGAGCTTGTGCCTGCTGTTTAAAATATGATTTCCACTTTATCATTTGACTTCAGTCTTATTATGCATAGTAAATGGACTGAAGAGAACAGTGACACGTAGGGATCCTTGCGTTCCACTGTGGTCTTTCTATGTAATCATGCATTAGCATTGACCTTGTGTCTCATGTAGCTACTTTTTTAATATCTTGCACAAGCTGATCATTCTTGAGACGCCTAGTAAAGTTCAAAGATATCAAATCTCACAGCTTAACATTGTCAAATAGACCAATCAGACGATACAATGGGAGGGGCAAACATAACTGCATTTCAAGTTCAAGCTCTAAGTTGAATACAACAGTACAATCCCTCAGTTATGCTCCTCGTGTGAAAATATTTAAAGAATGAATAGTGTTTTCTGAAGTTCATTCACGAAATCTGAACAGTGAAAATCGAATCAGTCGTACATTTTGCAAATGATTCACTATAAACTGAAAATCCATCATCATGTCTAACACGCATGCAGTTTTACGTGTACAAAAAAAACAGTACTACGGTTTGTTATCATGCACTGGCATATAGAACTATAAAGTTGTAAAAATATAGATGACTTTGGAATATTCATGTTCAGAATCAAATCAAAATCGAATTTAATTTATAAGCACTTTTGTAAAACAGCAATTCTTCTCCAAAGTCCTGTACAAGCATGATGAAAATTTAAACAGATAACACATAACGTACAGACATTAACGGCATTTCTCATACTGAGTTAAAAGCCAAGGTATAAAAGTAGGTTTTGAGACTGGATTTAAAAACAGTAAGTGATTGGGCCTGCCTGATATATTGAGGTAAATTGTTCCAAAGTTTTGGAGCTGCGACAGCAAAGGCACGGTCACTCCTGCTTTTTAGCATTGTTCGAGGTACAACCAAGAGTAATTGGTCAGCAGATCTAAGTGCTCTCACTGCGTTATGCAGAATAATTAAATCAGAGAGATACTTTGGTGCAAATCCCTTTAAAGACTTATAAACTAAAACCAGTAACTTAAAATCAATTCTAAAACCAACAGGTAGCCAATGGAGAGATGCCAATTCTGGAGAAATATATTCATTCTTGCAGGTCGTAGTTAACAAGCGAGCAGCAGCATTTTGCACCATCTGCAAAAGCTTGAGGTCAGCCTGATTTATACCTACGTATAGGCTGTTACAGTAGTCAAGACGAGTCGAAATAAAAACACGAATGACTCTTTGAAAATCATTAAAAGATAAAAAAGACTTAACTTTCGATAATTGCCTCAACTGGAAAAAAATAGATTTAATAACAGAGTTAATTTGCTTGTTCATTTTAAAATGACCATCCATAATAAAACCCAGGTTTTTAATATTTGACTTTAAAAGTGGTTTTAAAATACCCAAATCTAAATCTGGGGCAAGACAGTTACCAGGACTTAGCATTAAGACTTCAGTTTTCCCTTCTTTAAATTTTAAAACATTTGAGGCTATCCAGGTCCTAACCTCCACAAGACATTTAAACAGTAATGCTAACGAGTTTGCATCCTGACGATTCAAAGAAAGGTAGAGTTGCGTATCATCTGCATTGCACTGAAATGAGATGCCGTATTTCCTAAAAAATAAGCCCTAGCGGAAGTAGATATAAAGAAAATAAAACAGGCCCAAGAATGGAACCCTGTGGGACACAAATAAGATCTGAACCACTCCAACACAATTCCTCTAACTTCAATGCAATGCTCTAATCTAGAAAGCAGGATATTATGTTCTACAGTGTCAAATGCAGGCGTAAAATCCAGGAGCATGAGGGCGGCAGGCTAATAAAAGACCATTAAAAACTTTCAACAGCTGTTTCTGTACTATGTAGTGATTAAAAACCAGACTGAAACACTTCTTACAATATTGGCTTAAAAATGATTGCAATTGTGTAAAAACAACCTTCTCTAATATTTTAGATAGGAATCGTAGTTTTAAAATAGGCCTAAAGTTAACAAGAATCGAGGTATCCAAGTTTGACTTCTTAATCAATGGTTCTACTATTGCATGTTTACAATTTAGGGGTACAACTCCTGAGGCAAGGCTGCTATATATGATTTCCTGAATTTTTCAGTTTTAACAGTTTTTTTAATATTTTAGCAGACTTTCCTTTAAAGTGTTAGAAGATACCTGCAGCCTATCTTTTTTCCAGTTACTTTCAGCTCTCCTTCACTCATGCCTTACGGCCCGAGTGATGTCATTAAGCCATCAATCGACACAGGCACGGGTTATCCTAAATGGAGCAACTGTATCTAAGATATTTTGGGATGTCAAATTAAATAGTAAAGTTAACTCCTCAGTATTTAATAAAAGAAAAGGACATTGAAGCATCATCTTCAAAAAATGTTAAAGCCCCAGAGAACAATTCAGCAGGCCTGTGATCAGAGAAAGTTGCATCACATACCTCAATATTACTAACCAGTAAGCCATATGACAAAACCAAATCGAATGTATGCCCGTGTTCATGTGTCGGACTATTCACAAACTGGACCAAATTAAAAACTTCCTGTAACAATAACAGGGCAGGTCAGACCAGACCGGGTGTTTTGTGTTCAAATATCTCTGTAAATTTGATTGTTTTAATGCATCGTTCGACATAATACACTATGTCTTCGGCTTAGTCTCAGTACCTGCCATTTATAAAACCAAACTTAATGTATTCTGCCGAAGGCTGTGATGGTGGCAGTTTTTTTTCCACCGTGGCGGTAATGGAGAAATCAACAGCGGTTGTTCGGTGGTTTGGGAAATATATATTCATTATAATTAATATTTATATTATTATATTTGCGTGTAGCAACCACATGACGAGTGGGAGAGAAATGTGGACCCTATTTAAATAGTTGACATTGTCCAGATTAAAACATTTACAGCTGCAATAAATGCGTGTTCAGAAGATGTGCACAGGAGCGCAAACGAACAGATCCGCAACTGCGACAAAACCTCTGCGCACGCTCTGACACCAAGCCAGCGGGTCATAGCAGGTTTTGATTTTATGTAACTGTTAATTTCACAAAATGATCCATCGCAGAACCCGTCCATGCTTGAACTCATCAACGGAAACGAATGCCAATCATTTCTGTGTTAATGTCAAATATTTCAATGAAACAATCTACAATTGAAAGCCTACACATAGCAATCCTGATCGCAACTATAATTTTTATTACACTAATAACTATAGTGACATGCACGGTGGCAGCTCACCACCATCATGGCACTTTACCACCTCGGCCACTGTCAAAGCCTTAATTCTCACCACACACTACAACGCTTTAGCTTGCACAGGACTGTCTCCGATATCTGATTTTCTCTTCAGAAAACGAGACATTTTACATAATTTACTGCAACGTAGTTTATATTTGAATGTCGTAATGTGTTAGTTCATTCTGACGTTGTAACGTGTTTGGTGTTGTGACATTAAAATATAAATTGACATTTAGATAATGCATCTTGACTTGACTTGAGTGTTTCTTTAACATGTAAATTCATAAGACTTATTAAATCATTACAAAACAAGAAAATGTTTCAATTTAAAAATAAATACAAATTGATTTGGCGGTAGTCTGCCACTGCCTATACGGCCCACCAGATGGCGCTCCGAGGCCCACCGGTTGAGAATCACTGTATTAGATGACCCTTGAGTTTTACCAGTAGGCCACCGTGTTTACCCTGTCGTTTCAAAATAGGAGGAAGGGGCAGTGCTTTGTGTTTGCCCCAATCACGGATACCTTTGTATTCCATGGCAGATCTGATGTTGAGAAGCACTTGGTGATCATACACCAGTAGAGAGCCTGCATTTTTAACAACAAACGAGAATAACAACACAAACACAGATAAAGCTAAGAACAGCAGACGGCCGGCCGAACACACTGGGCCATTTTGCCAATAATATCAAAAAAATTAAGAGACCATTACAAATTTTCATTTCAAATCAGCATTTCTAGATGTAATATGACCATTCCTTCTGTTAAACTTCACTAAAATAAAATCTTAGGAGTGACAAAAAGTCACCCAACAGCAATGTGAAAGACTGACAGCATGAAAAGATAAATGAAAACTGTGATAAAAAGCCAGGTTTTCTCATAAAAATATTTTAAACTAAATACATTTACATAATGTATTACAATATTGTAAAAGCAATAGTGTGTCGTATTTCTTAAACGTGAATATGAACTTTGTTGCAGTCTTAGAGGTATGAAAAAATACAGAGCATATTTTCTGTTATTTTGCCCTGTTTCTCCAGATATTTTTATTTGGGAGAAATATTGTTAGTACTGTAGTTCATGGAATGAAACATAAAAGAATATCTAAACACATACCTATAGTAAATTCAGAAAAGTTAAACTAATTTTGAAATGGTCTCTTTTATCTGCTGCTGTATATCACAATACAAAAAATAAACATATTCAGGGTTAATTTAACCTAACAGTTGGGTTTGTCACTTCTTGGCCCAAGATTGGGTTAAAAATAACCCAGCATTCACCAATCCGAATAGATGAAAACAATTTAATATTGGGCTGTGGGAATGTATTTCTTTTGAAGGAAACACGTTTAAGACAAGAGGAAGCGAAGGACTTCAGAGTGTAAATAGACGTGCATATCTAAGGTTCTCACGACACACTTATACGCTATTATACAGCTGATCTCATTTGCCCTCAGTAGTTACAACAGCACAAATGATGGACTCTCTTTCATTGATTTATACATGCTGGAGAACCAGAGAGACAATTGCAAAAGAAGTCATTATAAACTATTAATTGTTTTTTCAGGAACTTGGTTCCACGTGTTAAAAATACGTACAGAATTCCAAACAGTCACTTTCTCCGATCTTGATTCTTAACAAATAAGCAGTAACTGCTGATGTATTCGCATGTTTTATTGATCCAATCCTCTGGCCTCTCCTCAAACCTCTCTTTTATCCTGTTTCTTCTCTTCACACACCTCACTTCATCCCCTGTCTGCTTTAAAATGAGGCAATCTCACAGCTATCTATTCTCAGTTCTTCAGACTTATTTTACATGTAAATAATTTAGCATTTGAATAACTTCTTATATATAATATAAATTCATTTATCAATCCACCCACTCTCTCCCTCTCTCCCTCCATCATCCATCCTTTTCCCTCCCCCATATGTTGTGCAGAGGAATTGATCGGTGTTTGGTAGATTGAGCTTAGATGCAGTTTAAATAATTCATGCGCTGGATTACTGTTACCGAGGGCCTGGATCTTCGTCGGAGAACCTGCAACGTTTCTTTCTCCATACTTTGGTTTTCACATCCTTCACTCCATCTGTCAGTATATTCGCCTTTTAGAATGGTCTGCGGAACCATCCCTATTAGCATCCCTAATGGCTACCACCCCCAGACAATCATCATCTGACAGACCACTTCTGTGGATGTGTGCCGAAGTCAAGACGCGAGATGTGGTTACAGTCTGGCAAATGCTGAAAAGGTGAAGCCTTCCTTGCTCTCCGTTTTTCCTCGCCATCCTTTAATCTCTATCTCTGGGCTGTAATTAGTCCAGTGATTAACCTTGACATTCCTGATCACATCATTCCGCCTTAATGATGCTATTACCACTCAGTGTTAAATCAACTCGCACATTCACGTCCCCTTATAATGCACACATAAGCGTGAACATACAAACACAAGCGCGGGAGGCCTAAATAATGTCATTAATCAAACACCTAATACACGAGATGAAAGTCAATTTGGTGCAGAAATACACAAAGCCCCAATTCCAGGGAAATTGGAATCTGAACAGCTATTTAAACCTGTCAAGCACACGGCTCGATGCTGTCTATAAGGGGATGTAATTAACTTATTTTGCTAGATCTGTGCCCATTTGACCATTCGCTTGATTCCAGGCATATGATTTCAAAACAACTAATTGATCAACAGGTCCAGGTTTATTAGAACTTTAGACTGAAGTGCAGGAAGCCAAACTTAACACTATTAACAGTTCTTAAAATAGTGCTGCGCTGCATACTTGGGGTGGCTGCTAAATACTTTATTTGTATATTTTGAGCTACTTTATGTTCATTTTGGATCTTGAACTGACGGCACAACCAACAGATACCCATTTAATAATTTTTTGGCTCATTACATTAATTAGAAGCCTTGATTTTCATGCAAAGCTCTTTAAGACCAACATCAGATATATTTTCTATTGCTAAGTTTTTCAAAAGACTCCACTTTTTACTCCTGGAGCCAGCTGTCATGAAATTTTTAGTTCATGGTGTTGTGAAAAGATTATATGTTCCTCATTAATAACATATAAGGGGATAGTTCCCCCAAAAACAAAAAATCTGTAATCATTTACAGCTGATTTATACTTCTGCGTTGGTCCTGCGGCAGTTTTCATTTATACTTGTCCGTAGTTGTCGGCAGGCAATGACCACTAGGCGTCAGTGTCCACGGGCGTGTTATTAGTGAAAGCAAGACAAGAGCCAAAGAAGAAGCAGTTACGCCATCTGAGAAGCATTAGCAAAGTCCTTTTAAAATGAAAGCCTGCAACCTCTAATGCTAATGCCCTGGCTTCGACGGAAGGCATGAAGGAGATCAGATGCTAGCTTTTTTTTAATGTCAATGGGTTTTGTTAGCCGTTACGGGTTCTCTAATTGAAAGTATAACAGACCCTCCCATTTCTCTGGCATTAGCAGTGAAACCAGCACATGTGGTCCGTGTCACATTGATGCGTTGCTACATTTTGGGAGAGGTGCACGCCAGGCTAAAGCGTACTGTAAGCAGCTCTGCATAGGCTAGGCTCACGCACAAGTATAAATCAGCCTTTACTCACCTTTGAGTTGTGTGATGAACTCAGAGAAAGATATTTGGAAGAATGCTTGTAACCAAACGGTTCTTGGATACCATTGACTACCATATCAAGAAAAAATACTGTATATTGTTTTTGTTCTGTGGAAAGAATGAAGGAAAGCAAACTGAATATAATTGTCATTGTTCCTACTATGGTAGTCAATGGTGGCCAAGAACTGTTTGCCCACATATCTTTCTCTGTGTTCAACCAATCAAAGAAATGTATACAGGTTTGGAACAACTAGCGAGTCAGAAATTCAATGCAGAATATACATTTTTGGGTGAACTACAGTATTCCTTTTAGACAGACAGAAAACAGAAATGTAGTTTGGAGGCTATTTGTTAGGTATATAGTACAATGAAAATTCTGATAACATGTTCTGATTGAAAATGACGGACAGTACAGAAACCAGCCTTACATTTCAACTGGTATGTCACTCTGAACCCGGTAAGGGTTGCTCATTCACTAATATAATCTAAGAATGCCTAAGGAGCCTTCAGACCATCACAGACTGACACACTCATTGATGGACTCACACTCTCTCCTGACAGTTATCTGATTCATCCGTCCATCCTATTTCTTCTCAGCCCCTTATGCTTTCTCTCCTTTCTCTCTCTCTCTCCCTCTCTCTTTCGCTCGCGCTTCCTCTCACTCCTGCTAAGCAGATTAGCACTTTTGTTGTTCATAAAAGATTCAGTTATTGTTCTGTTTTTAATTCGTTTCCTACCATCACTGTTTAGAAGTTCATAACCACAACCAAATAACCATACTCTAGTTTTTGTGTGACAGTTCATCAGCACAGCCTATATAAAGAAATTGTCATCAGGGAGGCATTGTCATAAGGGAGCCATTGATGAGGATTCTCCCTGCATCACTGAACAGTCATCTTTAATGAGTTTAATTTATAACCAAGTGTATCAATGCATCTGAAACCTTGGCATGCGAATGTTCAGCTCTACAAATGAAGATTTTCTTAACAAAGGAAGTAATTACATGACAAAACAAGTAATTAGCTATATATTTTGAGTATACTGTATATAGGCTAACCTATAGGCAAAGGTGAGATAAAAAGTAAATGCATGCAAAGCATTTCAGCATGAAAATTCATCCCACCTCCATTTCCCTTTGAAACAATAAGTACACTTTAACACGCTTAACCCATCATTCTGATGTATGGAAGCAGCCTGAATTTATGAAGACTTCACTACAGATGTTTACGATTATTACTGCATCTTAAATACAGCATAAGACACGGTTTCATGCATTTTTCAGTGAGTGAATCATGCCTAATGGCTTAAGGCTATTGTCACATGTGTTGCTGAATGCATAACAGGAAGTGAATTAAGAGGCCCTGTGCAACCGCATGTGCAGGCACTAACGCCGCTCTCCTTTTTGATTGGCCCGCAGGGCACAGAATTCTTTCAGGGTACAAGGGCATCATACTCTGTGTAACACAAGCATGGAGAACCATGATTCCTCATTATAGTGCGTGGGGTGATGTGTGTGTCTAACTGTGTGTCTGTGTGCATAAGCCCACGCTCCCGTTAGCAGTGCATATTTGTGAAGGAAAGCAATAACATGGGGAGGAAGAGATGAGAAAGTGATTGGAGGTTCAAAGGAAAGGCAGGACGAGTAGAATTAAAGAAAGAAACAATCAAGACCTCCCCCCAGGCCTCTATTGATGAAACCGTCAGCGGTTGACCTGATGGAGGAAAAGAAGGAAGAGATAGACTGACAGGGTGAGGCAGGGTAAGAGACAGACAGTCTGTGAGAAAGAGAGATAGGAGAAAGGGATAGTCGAGGAGAATAAAAACAGTATATACAGTAAAAAAGCAATGCCATATATACAGACACACATTAGCAGATGTTAGGTACATGTGAGTGGTGTTGGCATCTGAGTATATGCATAAACAGGGCACTTGATTCTACAGGAAATCATGCTTTAGAATACTAATCTAATATAAAACAAAATGCAATCAAGTGTATCTTGTGTCTGCCTTACAGCATATCCTGAAGCTTAAAGAAATCCCCACAACTTGCAGTTCAAACTATCTCTCCCTTCCTCACAGCTCCATATTTTTTCCTTGTTGGGGCAGCTTTGTACTGTCTTACTACATTAACAGATTGTTCTGGTCCCTCTTAGCATGACACAATTGTAATATTGCAATTTATGGCTAAACTACAGGCTGAATTTTGCTGACTGGTCAATGTTTTATTATTTATATATCTTCTCTACCATTTTTTATCATAATTTAATTTACATTACACTAAGTATTGTATTATGCATGTTCATGTTTTGTTTTGTTTTAGCTAAATAATTGTATAAGAAATTTGCCCTAGTTTATTGAACTACAATAAAACTACAATAAACGTTTAAAACTGCTGGATTATTTACGACCCAACTCTTGGGATAAAATAACCCCGAAAATGTCCATACACTGCACTCAAAAAAATGCTTAGTAATTTTCAACCCACCATTGGGTAAAACCCAACCGTTAATATTTGACCCAAAAATGGGTTAAAACAACCCCTTTTGACCCAAGGTTGCAGAAAATACACCTACATATTGTAGATTAAGAGTGTGTTAAAAATATCAACTTAAAGTTTCCTGATCAAAGGTAATCAAACACATTTTTGCATGGTTTCAGTAGTTTTTTTATTTACAGATATTAATTATCAGATTTCTATTAAGAGAGCATTCCCCTAAAACCACAGAGCACATACATAGGCTACGTATATCAAAATATATAAAAAATAGCCTGATAAAACATGATATATCATACAGTATATCCAACTGGGCTAAATTGATTAAATATTTATATTGTCCGGACCTCCGTTTGGAAGAAAATATAAAGACTGGACCTCTTGGAACTTTCATTGAATACCCCTGTGCTAGACCTAGCACAGGTTCTGTCCATGGTTCTGAATGTGGCACTGATGTGTTGTTGTTGCTGTCCGTGGTCCTGATATGCTTCGTCAAACAAGCAGAAGTGCGTATCAGTGTGTTCTTGAGTAGCTTAGGAGATCATAGCAGGAGAACATTCTTTGAGGAAATAAGAGCAAATCTACACTAATAAAAGGTTTTGTGTTACACCCATAACGTTTTTTCAGCCTGTCCCTCTTGGGAAGCTTTAACTCTCACTGGCATTAACTTAGTTTTCTACTCGGCAAGTTATCTAAATACAGTATTGCTCTTTATGAATGATTTTGTTGAATCATTTATTTTCTACAATAAAAAAATACTGTACATCAGTTGCATCTGTGTACAACAGAAACGTTCAATAATTCTGCAATATTCACTGAAACTTTCTTGTTAGTGTTCTTGCAACCAAACTTCACAGCTAAAATGTAAACACGTATACAATAACAAATGATTTTCAGAGGAACAGTCACCTAAGGTCAAGAGTTTAAAATGCACGTGCAGAGCCTGCTGCCGACTGTTGTCAGCAAAAATGGACTCAATCAATTCCAATCCACTACTGTGTGTGTATGGATGTGTGTGTTTTGTGATCTTCTTCATTGATTGATTAACCTTCTTGAAATTCTTGGGCAAGCTAAAATATCAAACCCTTGTTAGTTTTAAGTTTCATTTTTGATGCATTCATTGTAATCTTCCAAACATCTAACCATCTCATTCAGGCTAGAAGACAACGGATATGAATCAGAAGGCCCTAAACTCCTTTCCTGAAACCAGCTACTGATGCAGACATTGATCCAGGTTATAAGTATAGAGATAATTTGAATCCAAAGAAACTCACACCAGATCATATCATCAGAGACCAGTTCTCATAACTACTGCAGATCGGAGCAAAGTCATTTTTGAGGACTGATTCTCTCTCATCACAGACTGGATTGTATTGCAGTTTCATCCCAGGATAGAGAAACACAGGCTTTGTTGTTCTACACATGTATCCAGGCACAGAGAAATAAAGGCTGGATGTTGGTACAGTCTCATCCTAGCTAGGGCTCTCACAATATCTGAATTTCACTACACAATTATCATATTATTGTACAATTAAAATGGAGGGGGGCAGAGAGAGTTTTTAATTTTTTTTTTGACAAAATTATAATATGTATAGTAATGTATCAATAATTATGATTCTTAATATCATGTCAATATATTCATATTTTTTGTCAGTGCTGATACTGTATATTTGTGGCACCCCTAATCGCAGCATAGAGAAACACATACTGTGTTGTGGTCTATTGGCATCACATTCTTGAGCTCTCCAAAAAAGCATTACAAAATACACAAAGTATGAATAAACAAAGATAAATGGGACAGAGGGTGAGGAAAAAAGCAAAGGTTGAGTAGTAACTGCACAGTCTACTCTCCCTCCCTCTCTCGCTCTCTTTTTTTCTCTCTCCCCCATAAAAGTCTGTGTACTTGATTGTGCAACGGTGTGGGTGTGAACTTAAGCTTCAAGTATTTCTCGAGATGTGTTGGTTTTGGTATTTTTTTAGATGTCAGTGCGTGTTAAGGGTTGTCTTCTCAGATGCTGCTTGTGTTCCAGAAATGCCATTGACAAATACAGTCACAGACTTTTAGATCACTTGCCATTGATTTTCACATTCACCATAAACTACTTATTCAAATCGATGGAAACATGTTTTACGCACTTTGAAGCCATATGATATTCAGTTATATGGATGAAGGAGTCTCAGTATGACGTTTTGCAGTGTTTGCCTTAGTCTCTCTAGCCTTGGATCTGTTTTAAAGAGCCCAAAAAAGTGCCTCTGTGGCGTATCCACACTTTACCTTACCGTTCCGTTCCACCTCACCCTCTGCAGACCCTCAGGTAGAACACAAAAGCTCCCTTACCCACGCACACACATGACTACCACAGCCATATTTCTATTAATGTTTTTTCTGTATGTAAATGGTCTGGGTTTTATCATGCCCAGCACATATCTCTTCCAACATCTGTGACACAAACAGTGTTATTTACCCCGCCATCCTTATGAAACACGTTTCAGTGTAGTGTTCGGATCTTGAATCAAATTATATTTCTAAAGCGTTTGGATTATGTTTAGTCACCTTATCTGGAAAAGGAACGGATAAACTTCACTAAACAATGTTTTGCCAAATCCGCACAGCAACTGCATTTCCCACGAATAGCGATCTTTTCTTCAGCAACCTGCATTAACGGGTAACAAAATTCAGCCGCTTTCAGCCGAGCGCATGATCCACGAGCACGTTTATGCGGAATGACAGGAACAAGGCGCGCTCAACTCATTGTGCTACTGTTCTCTGAACACACACACGACTGTATTTAAACACTCACACACACATACATGAATGCGTATTATATCTAATCAGGAAACGACATTGATCCGTTGCTAAGTGTAAGAGGAAAGAGTGGGACACACACCTGGTTTTTGCCCCGCTGTCCGTCTTCGAGTTCCGATGAGCTGTTCATGATTCCCCATCGATCATTGAGCGTTCACCGGAGAAGAGACAATCCTCAACCGCCCGTCAGTTTCAGGCGGAGGTGAGAAAACAAGACACGGGGTCGTTCAGTCGCTTTTCTGGCCAGTTATTCCATAGAAAAAGACAAATGACATTTTAGAGAAAAGAAGGGAAAGGGAACAGAGGAGAGAGGGAGAAGACACCGATCTTGCCTCTACTCCGGGACCACACGGACTAAATGTGGTCGAAAAGGGGCGGCGAAGACTATCACCACACACATCGTAAATAATACGCACTTGCTAAGAAAAGACTGTAATAAGAAAAACTTCACAGATTTCCGTTAAGTTGTTCTTTGAGCGATTTTTCCTTTGCTCCAGAACATTTAGCAAGTCCCAGGTAGGCTAATATTCTACACTAAATAATGGCAGAAAGACCACGTCCGCAAAAAAGGGGCGCGAAATCAACTCGCCGAGCGCGTGTATAATCCAACCCGACTCCTTTCCAAAGACGATAAACTCCACTTTTTCTGTCAAAAAGTGAATACTGAAAGTAAGACGTGCAGTCTCGAAGATTCGTTTGCAAGTGACCCGAAGCACTCGGTATTCCGTTTGCGGGCTGAGCCGTTATGGAGCGGGATGGAGTGTGCGGTGATAAAATGTTCAAGCGCAGGACTAGTTGGTTTGAGGAGGAAATACGTTTGCCGAACACGGGCGAAGGATGTCTCGTTGATGTCTTGACAGCCTAGAGTGCGGCAGGGTAGATTAACGGCTTCCTATTCGTGTGCCGAGCTTCACGCTCTCCTCGAGCGTCAGAAGCTATCCGACAAGCGCGCTCCCGGTGCTCACTCAATTTCTTCTTTTCGCTCCAAGACGCAGTCGGCGCTGAGTTTTCCACACCCTCGTCTAGTTCAAGAAACTCCCACATCGCAACAGAATGACCCGTCACGACAGGGAGAGCAAACAAACTCTGACTGAAACAAACAAAAGCCTAATAAGATTCGTTTTGTGTCAGCAGGTCGTTTGATTTTATAAGCACGCAGGCAATGGACCCAGGGATGTTTTTGTAATGTTAACTATTAGAACTTTGCCATAATGATGACATGACAGGACAGGGATTTATGGATATCATGCAAAGATGCAGTCCAGGTGTAACAGAAAGGGAAAATCACTGACAAAATAACATTGGCTCTTGTGTTTCTTGTAAGCCTTTATTGGTTCATAATAAGGATAACTGCAATTACATGCAATTATGACATGATAAACGTAAAAAGACGATGCAATAATTTTAATATAATTTTCTCTATTTGGCCGAGAGCTATTACGAAAACCTGCTGCGAGGCCTAGAAACATGAACCTTGTTTGTATTTGTAATAAACCTAGTAGCAAGGGCATATTTTTGCACTGTGAGTTTTGGTTATCATGAACTAATATGGTTTTATTAAGAACCTGTTACATCCATGAGAACATCCCATTGCACAAAACGTTCTTTTAAATAAAAAATGTTCTTGACTATATAAAGATAAAATGTGCTCAATTGCTGGACATCTTAATTGTTTATGTGTAGCTCAATATAGTGTTTGAAGAAAGTAGAGGACAGGGAGATGCCAGAGCAGATGCAATCCAGTAAAACTGCCATGAATGAGTGATAGAAGAGGTGGAGTGTCTCTGGGAGCTGTGTGCATAGCTACCCTGTCTGTCTGTCTCATCTGCAAGAATCTACACAAATCATATTACAGACTAATATCTGGTCCATTTTCTAAGGCACTTAAAAGTTACATTTGCTAAATATACTGTACGACTAGAGTATGAATAAATATTAAGATGGTAAAAGCATAAATAGCTCATATCTCAAAGAGATGCATGGTGCAGTACAGTTAAATACAAACAGGGAGTTCTGGTTGTTAGATTTATTCTCTTACAGTACTAAACAAATCACATACTTATCTCTGAAGCTTTATTGAAGTGTTTTCAATAAAATTTCACTTACACTGTCATCTTTTAAGGATGCACTCATACAGAAGCATGTCACATATCAGCATGAACACGTGCGCATACTTCAGAAACAGCATTGAAGATGTGTGGAATCCAAACCCTCTAGGGCCTCAGGCAACAGCCTGCCACATGCTGAGACTACTTGATAGTGGACATGGGGGGAGCTTTTAGATGCAGGTGTGTTTGTTAGTTGAAGGATCCAGTAAGACTCGTATCTCAGCCAGAAGCCTTAGGCAACGGAGAAAAAAGCACCATTGGCAAGACTTACAAACTCACAAGTGGGCGGGCCCGCCTTGTGAGTCTGATGAATGTGGGCATGTGGGCACCAGCTTTCGGTACAGAGTGTATTTTGTGTTATTTCTGTGCGTGTCTGTGTTGCTTCGGCTCTGCATGTGTCCTGTTTTTTAACATACAGAACAGCATGTTGCTCTATGTGTGTGCGTACTTGCAGAAGTGCACGCTTTCGTGGATGATGGAGCATGGGGACAGAAGCAGAGGTCTGTGAAGAGGCAACGCTCTACCTCAAATGCCAAAGCCACAATTTGTAAAACATTTGAGGGGTGGAAGGAAAGGGGGAGGGAAGGAGATGTGACAGCAAAAAAACAAGAAAATGTCTGCAGATATCGAACAATGAAAAGTGGATAAAAATATACAAAAGTAGATTTTCGTTCTCACTTTTCTTCCTTTTTTTGGCACATACCCAAAGACGTCCGCACTCAGGTAGTTCAGAATGAGACAGTTAAGCAGTACTTTAAATTATAGCCTTTGTGGCTGTACTGACAGACTTGAAAGAAGTCATTCAAACTCCCAAAGAGTTAAATGTAAAGAAACCGAAAACGTAGTCAGACTACACCCCTTCAGACAGCAGGAGGGAGATCAATATAAAGTACAGGTGGACAAAGGAAACAATCCTATTAATATATCATGATAGCGTGAGGGAGACAGAGAGAAGAGCATGATGAGCTGTATATAGGCTTATTGTAAACCTCGATGACAGGGAACGAAGCGGAGAAAAAAATCTGGTGATTTTCCCCCACTGTTTCCCAGGATTGGTGTGGAATGAAGCTGTATCTGCTGCAGTAAGATTCCTTTTATTGATTCTCTCTCCCCTCACATGCTGTCCACTGCAATTCAGTATCTTTCTCTCTCTCTGCTCTCTCCTCTCTCCCTCCAGTCCATCTACTCGTACACACAAGAGCCTGGCACATATAAAGGTGACATTCACTGATGCTGTAATTAGTGGCTGGCAACTCACATGAGGTCAGCGATGCCGATGATGTGATGTGGTGTGTGAAAATAGCACTGATTATTCTTGCCAAAAACTGAACGGAATTATAGGTCCACTGATATTAGGCTAATAGGCTTTCAGTCTGTCCTCTTTGTGACAAAGTGATGAATTAAAGATTAAGAGATGGACAATTTGTTTCGAACATTTAAAAGCTCTATTGAAAGTGTGGATTTGTATTATTAAAAGATGCTACCAAAGGATCTTCGCATTGATGCCTTAGAAGAACCATTTTTTATCCCAAAAGTGCTCAAAGGTTCTTAAAAGAGCCATTTCTATCTAGAAACAAAAGGTTCTTCCTATGTTAAAGTTTCCTTTATAGCTTTAAAACGATTTATAGCTAAAACGAAATCACAAAATATGGAGATATGAGGTTTCAGAAGGACAGAAGCCATATTTTATTTGAATTGTCTTACTTATGGCATTAAAGGAGAAGTTCACCCAAAAATACAAATTTTCGTATATTTATTCACCCTGTGCTGTTCCAGATATACATATGAGGGGAAAATAGGTGACCTCTTGGGTTTTGTCTTTAATCAACATTTCTGCATGTATTGTGGCAATTACAGTCCAGTGTCTGTTCAATGCCAGCAACACAACAATAATCTCAGGAGTGACAAAGTCAACCAACAGGAATGTGACTTAGAGATGCATGAAAATTGTGAAAAAAGTCAGGCGTATAATGATTTTTAACTGATCCTAAAATATGTGTAAAAACATGGTATTATGATGAATGAAATCTTGCTGTCTTTTCAGTGTTCAAGATCTTCAGACATTGCATCTTGTTTTGGTATTTTGAGCAGTTTTGTTCCGTTTCAATTTCCTGCAATAAAATGCGAATAACAAACAAACATTTTCTTCAAAGAATTTAGAAAGTAAATTTAGAGAAAATAAAAAGAGAAGTCTCTTTTTTTTGTGGCTGTACTGTATATGACCACCTTTCCTGAAAAATGATGAACCCATAGTTACTGAAGAAGAAGAGTCTGTCCATGATATTGACATGACTCACAGATGTTGTGCTTTAAAATTGTGACGTTAGACTGAAATAACCTTCCCCTCTACATTTTCCGTCACCTAAGGCGCTCAGTAAGATAAACATTTTAAAGTGCATAAATTCAGATCAGCAGAGATGGTTAAACTGGTTGAAATAAGCTAATGTCAAGCTGTTTCAGTTCTTTCACATCATTCCAACTTTTCACACGTGTTCCACACTCTACGGTTTCTGCCTCCATGATTCAACCAATCGGGTGTTTGTCTGACAGCGCAGGGCATCACTGAGAGCTTCGTAATTATCTGCAATGGTCCCCTGGGCTCTGCTCTGGAACTTCCTAGTGTTCTGGCTCCATTCTCCTTGTATGGCATTCACAAAAGGCCAGAGGGAACAGGGGAATAGAACCACGCTGGAAGCCACTGTAAATAACAGCCAAACTTGTCCCCACAGGCGGAATCAGGATATTTTACTGAGCTTCAAACCTTAAGGGACAGACAGTGACCTTCTGTAGGTCTCTGATATGGGTATGGTTGTGTTTTTAAACTTGAGTTGACTGTTACAACGTTTTAGGAGTTTGCACAGTCGCAACATCGTCAGTTGGGAGGGATGTGTTTTGATGAAATGAATCGTCACATTTGAATCCCTGTGACAGCCTTCCTCCCTCCCACACCCACGTCCCACTTTCATCCTGTCATCAGCTCAGCTGTATCTGGACGTAACTCAAACATATAACAAGTTGACCTTTTGAAAGCATAACAACTATATTTTAAATTCATGGCATTTCTCATTCCGCAGCCCCCATTTGAAGCTCCAAGCCCCCCGTTGAGGGCTCTTTTCCATGGCTTAAGGGAAAAGGGAATTGAGGGTAGGAAGAAAAAATAGCAGATTCAAACATAAATTATTAATAGTTTTTTCCATTTCTTTAATCACACCCCCGTAACCCAGGAGCTGATTCCCCTTGCTTGCCTTGTCTTTTTATCACACGTCACATATTTGACATGAGACTTTGTTCTGCTTAATCATCATAGGTGTAAAACTGACCATTCAAATGTTTAAATGGCAGACACCAGGAAACACCAATTAAAAACGTTGAGAGCGCTATTCGATATTTCAAGAGGAAAGGTATTAAGTCTGCACAAGTTAATTTCATCGCATTCACACTACTGTGAATGAAGACAACTGAATCACTAGCACATCTGAGAGCAGGATAATGATCTCGGATTTGATCAACTGCTTTTTCAGTCTTATTAAGTCTTTGATCCGCTCGAAGACCATGTGCTCTGAAACACAAAGCTTTAACGCTGTCCTCACCTGACTCTCTCAGAACAAGCTATTACTTATTTTGAGAATTTAATCCAAAATGTATCTCAAAACCTTTTCTGCCAGCTCAGTTTGGATCTTAAAAAAAGACAAAAGTCCACAACTGAATCTGAAACAATTGCCAAAAAGATGTTTGGAAGATGTCATGGTCATGTCAAGTCATGGTTCTTGTCTTTGTCTAAATCTAGTTCAGTTTAAATCAGTTTAAGGTTCTCCATACACTTACAAGAAAAATTTGATTTGGTACAGAACTTCCTATTTGCATTGTAATTAATAATACTTGATCATTCTTTTTGAGGCTGGAAAAAAGCACTTTGTATAGACACAAATTATTACAAAGGCAGGCTTAAACTGGTTAATATAAAAAAAGAAAACTACACTTCAGAAGGCATGAAAGCATAGTAAACCTAACGGTTCTAATCATTATTTGCTTTTTGTTCAACTGGGGCTCAAGTCTGGAGAGGTTTATGACTACTGATATTCTCTACTTGCACCTGTGCCAAGATTAATTTAAAAGTCTTCAGAAGTCTGTCTGCCCTCTGGAAACCTGTAGACTTTAAATAGTTTTCAGTCTGGACAAAACTCTATTAATACTCTCATCATTCCCCTGGGGATTTAACAGAGACCTATAGATGCTTTTATTTGGAAGCCCTTATTATTGTTTGTCTTTACTTTATTATGAGCATGAAAACTGGAGGCAACAGGTTTGTGTGAGGAAATAATACACACTAGCAACCCGTTGTGTTGAGAGACTGACTGGGGTAAACTTATCATCTCCACGATAAATTTAAAACTCCAATGGGCTTGGCGAATGGTACGTGCACGCCAGTCTCCAGCCGGAAAGTCTGGGTTAAAGTCTCGAAGACTAATTCGCTTGACAACATGTGCCAAACAGGTTCCGAAGAACAAAGGATGAATGAATGCCTGCTGTCATCTTCCTTTTATACCTGTATGTACGGGGTGGAGACTGGCGTGCGAGTGCCATTCGCCAAGCCCATTGGGGTTTTAAATTTATCTCGAAGATGATAGGTTCTCAAGATCAAACCCCAGTCAGTCTCACAACACCATGCCGAGAGACTGACTGAAGGGGAACCAACTATTCATCCTAAATAATATCACAAAATTATATATATGGCAATAGGCTATTTAGAACTACAAACAAGTCAAAACTGATGGAGCTATCAGTGTTTCATCTATACAGTAATACACTTTTGAAAGATGCAAACAAAACTTCCTGATTTCGTTTTTTCCAAAGTTAATTAAGTTTAAACCTGATTGTTTAACATTTCCAGTCTAAATGCTCTGTTGGTTGCCTTTTGTACATTTGTACATTTGTCACAATTATGGTCAAGTATCAAAGCAACAAATCAATCCATCAAGTTCCAATGCCAAACAAAAAGAAGACTTACCTAAATACCTCCTTCCGTACTTGACAAAAGAAAATCTATAGACCTTTACACCTTTATCATCAGCAGTTGTTTCTGGCTACTGTTTCTCCCATTCATGGTGATTTGATGATGCATGGCAATTTACCATCAAATTAAATGTAGCAGAAAATCAAGTGACTGTTTGAAAGAGCAAGTGACTGTTTTGAAAACAAATGCTTTGTTGCTAGGAAACAGTCATCTGGGTAGTTTTTTGTCCTGAATGAATGAGAGTGCTTTGACTGTTTGGCATCTTTACAGAAATGGTTCGTTCAAGTAATGTCTGAATCATTGGGTTTGTGTTGAGCAAACATGAACGGCACCAAACATTATTTAGTTTATTTGAGCTTACACCATCTCTACACTGGACGCACGGAGCATCCAGTGTGGACAAAATGTTAAATTAAAATGGGTTATAATGCATTTCTAATGTATTTTGTCGTGTCGCATCTGTCATGATCACGGGTGGTGAGATACGGACCCAGGTGCAGCAAGCGGGTAAGGGGTTAACAGATATTTAGTAATATATATAAAACAAAAACCCACAAGGGGGTAACATAACAGAACAGGGGAAAATAATAACATGACAGGACTAAAACTAACTACACCTAAACAAGACTTAAATAAACTCTTGACATGAACTACACATAACTACACTAACAAGACACATGAACTCACCACATAAACCACAATGAACCAGCACAAGACATTAAATAAGAGACCAAATCAAGAGGGGAACAGGTGTAGGGCATGAATCAATAACGAGGTAACGAGAGGATGGAAACAGAGACGAGACAGGAGAGAGTGTATAGAAGACCATAAGGGCCATAACTGCCTCTCTCCACACAAGACATGAGACCCTGTCATGATCCTGCCACTAAACCAAGAAAAATATGACATGATGCGGCAGAATCATCACAGCGTCGCTGATGTCGCGTCGGGTGTAGACACGGTAAGGGACGGGTCACTTAAAATTCATGGTGGCCACAAACTGACAATGATCAGTTGTAATTGGAAATGTGGATGGAACAAGGTAGTTTGTAAACGGTTAATGTACTGCTAACAAAAATTGCAGCTTGTCAAAAAATACTCATTTAACCAATTTATGAGCTGACAGTCTTTGCCACAAAACTACATCACCCATCAATCTTTATGGCAGCATGAAACAATAAAAAAGTAAAGCTAATCATCAGTCACACTTAATGCGTTCTTTGCTCTTCATTTTTTTGATGTACCGCTAAAAAGCATCTTGTATTTGTCACCTAATGAAAATAGAGCAGATGTATCAGTCTCATGCATCCATTTTTTCACAATCAGAATCACTTGAATGCACACCACTTCCATAAAAACACTCGACTTGAGGAACCCAAAACGTATGTTTCAAAAGCTTTTACATATTGATTTGTTCTGCTAGCATAGCTAAGACAGCTAGCAATGTTTTCTTTACACCTTACAAAATGATACAGTAGTGTGAACATTCTTCATCTAAAAAGAAGGACTATTTATGCATGACAGCACATGAAAAAGCTCATCTACCCTTAATATTCAAGCACTGACACTGTAGTACTATGGGACTGATGATGTTTTAATTGTTTTATTGATTTTATATGTAATGTTTTGAAAGAAACAAGTTTCAGTGGAAGGAGAGTTGTCTGTCTAAGAAACAAAAATACATTATGTGACCCCACAAAAGTTATCAAGGCCTAACCATCTTCGAGAGAGCAAAGGACCAAAAAGAAAGCATGCTTATGTGTCAGCAAGTCTATTTTATATAATTAATACAGCTCTTTCATTTCAAGCTATTCTAAGAAATTGACAAAAGGGAAAATTCTAAGAAATGAAGGAGAGGAATGGTTAATGGAGTGGATGAGGTGAAGAGAATCCTAAGATGCCTTACAAAAGCAAAGGGAGTGTATTAACAGAACTGGACTCAGAATCGAGAGACAAGACTCAAGTGTTAAACTGATTCTGGCCTTGTAATACCGATTCACCCACATCTCTCCACCCATCCACTACATCTTTTAAAGTAATTGTATTTATATTTGATGACAGCTCCATATGAAGACTTCTCTTCAGCAGCTGAATGAGAGAATAAAGATTATTTTTCTCTGTCCCTCAAACCACCACTAATATTTTAGTTTGCTTCAAAACAGGCCCCTGGTGTTGACAAATTACTGTAACAAGCGTGTGTCTATGAGCGATGGATGTTCCCTTGCTGCCTTTCTTGGCAGCTACACTGGTTTTGGCTCTTTAAATCACAACTGACATTGTTTGCCGAGATTAATAGTTCATAGTCAAAGTCTGCATGAGTGATATGCTGTAACCCAACGCTCCAAACCAGCAGAGAATTACTGTCAAGATTTGATATCTGTCATCTATTCAAATTTCCCACGAAGGACAATAAATTACATCCAAGCATTCGGGAATGGATAAAGTCCGTCTTTGTTCGTGGTTTTAAATTCAAAGCAAATATTTAAACAAATAAATAGAAAAGCGATAAAAAATATGTTTGGGGTTGTGCGCCAATGTGATATGAAAGGGTTCTCAGAGGTTTGCCCATTGTTATAAGGTCCTTGACAGCAGATGTACTTTAGAAATGCAACATCAGAGAAAAATGCATGTTTTATTTAAATCCAGAGAAATCCGTTCATGTATAAATACAATTACTAGGCTTTCATGCTCAAAGGTAAACTTTACTACTGTAAACCCCCTTTAAAAGAGGCTGGTTATCATCTGAGCGGATGAAAGGACAGATTTAAGGATTTCACAGAAATTTGCTGATGCATGGGAAAATCTATATGGGCTTGTCTAAACAGCTAAATTCACATGCTGAGACTCTCTGTGCATTTACCTCTGAAATCTGATAATTCTCTTAATACAAATGTTGCTGCACAGCAAAAACTGAATAATATTAAACACTAATTTCTGTACTAACAACTGCTTGTTTTTTATGTCTCTTTAAGCATTCATGTTTCGTTATGGCTCACAAATATTAATCGTGTAATGTGATTATGCTAAAAGGCACGCGTTGGAAAATGGTCCCTGGACGTCTGGTAATTTACCACTATATTCTATGTGTGGATGCTCAAAGAACTTTCTGAAGCTAAATGAACACGTCCAGAAAATATTCCTGCTAAGCCTTTTACATTGTAAGATTTATTTTCCCACCCATATAAATAATTGATCTACTGCAGCAGGAAAACTGCAATATTTCTAATCATTTCAATATATACATAAAGACAATTTCAGAATCACTTTCATTTCAAAAAATTTTTATGTGATATCCTGGGTTTTTATCAGTTTCCATGTATCTTTTCAGGCTTTCACATTGCTTTTGAATGACTTTGATACTCCTGAGGTACAGACAGACCGGAATGGCCACAATACATCCAGAAATGCTAAATGACAATTTGGAATGGCCTCTTAATTTTGTAGACCTGTAGAGATTTTTTGCATGTTTTTAATTTAATGATGGCTCCAATATATTGTAATTGGTTAAACTATGTTTATTTCAAGGACATCCTCAAGTACTGGCATTTGTCCAAAATGTGCTGGGATGCCGAGCATTTCCTACAATTAGCACTCCTGAAGCCCTCCATCTGACCCAATATTTCATGAAATATGTTAAATGGTTAGGTTGCTATCTTTAGCATTAACCAGAAAACTATTTAACATTTTGTACTAAGTAGTAAGTTTGCTTTATTGCAAAAGACTAAAAGCTGCAAACAAATAACTTCTGAGATATAAATATTCAGTATATGAATACAAAGAGGCACTAGACATTTACACACAAACATTGGGCACAATATACAGTTTTTATATTAAGGAATATTCGTATACATTAACTAATAATTTAATAATTTTTAATTTTGTTCTGCATTAAATTAAATTTTAGCATTGAGGAAAATGTACGTAAAATTAAGGAAAATCTACTGGTAATTTTCTGCCAGAACTTTATGTGTTTTTTTACGGGATTTTTAATTACAGCGTTCCTTTCCCTTTAAGCTTGTAAAAGCTCCAGAGAAATACAAACCACCCTGTTCTCCTGTCCTTAGCATCCTTTTCCAAATAGATCATGCTGCCCACAATCTCTCCTGTGAGGTAAATCTGAGAACGCTTATGCAGAACTGCTGCTCATTGCTGAACGAGTCCCTTCTGCATGTCACTGTAATGTGATAGAGATTAAGTTATTCTTAACAAAACATCTGCAGGCTATAAATATTTTGAAAAGATGTTGTAACAAAGTAGTCTACAATTTGATACGGTTTGTTTATCTACTAGGCTTTCAATCAAAGCCACATGTCCTAATGAAACAATATTCCCAACGCCTAACTATCAATATTTCACCAAAATGAAGCACTGGAGTTTGGTCTGCAAATTCAGATCTTTAACTTTTCGGACTCTTGGTAATGTCCTCGACCTTAACAGTTTCAACCCTTAATCCTGCACTATTTTTGGCTGCAGAGGTTTTTTAACTGCAAATCACTGTACCTGGACACATAATAACCAACATTTTTATCTCAAATCTGATTGTATCCAATTGTGGAACGAAAAACCAACAGACAGGGCTAATGATTTGTATGACCTCTTTACTTCTGCCCCGAGGCACAAAATATAATTCTGAATTGTGAAGTCTTTTGATTGCTTGCTACACATTCACTGCAAACCCTGTAATAGTTAATTGTAAATATATATTTTCATTTTTTTTCAGTAAAGCCTAAGGCAATGATTTCATGACCAATAATCTTCTAAAAGCCGTAGCAATAATCTTTTTGCCTTTATTTTGCATACATTTTTCAAGATCTTCAGTATACCAAAAATCCCTGCCAACCATCTCAGCTACTGACTTTTATAGCAGCTGACACACTTAACTTTCTATTGTAATCAGTTCAAAAATCACATGTCTTATATTAAATGCATTATTTAATACAGAGCCTTATTGTGATACTTTTAGCCAAAATAATACAATAAACTAAATTAATCATTTAGGCAGAGTAAACACAACTATCAGCATCCTAATAATCATTTCCTCAAACTTTTGGATACAACCTCTACAATTTGGTTATTAACGGTCACATTAAACTGCCTTTTATAATGTGCTTACAGTTTCAACCCATGCCTTTAAACAAGATTATTTGATATCTGTCTTTGAGACAAAACTAGTTTGAATGTAACCAAAAACTGTTTCATCATCCGGTTACTTCATTTCCTCAAAACTCATTCATATATCTGAAAAAAAAAATTGAGTGCACACTTTGGCAACTCCATTGGATGGAACTGTATGTAAGCACATGAACAAAGTGATTCAAAAACACACTTTTCATTTCAGCATTGCACCACTTCGAAATAAAATACCAGTTTCATGTAGGTAATGGAAGCGTAAGTACATGAATTAGATGCAATCATCTAAAATAACTTCAGAATAATCTTACAAAACTTTTTTTTAAAAGGCATTCAAATATAAAGTTCATAACTACTGGAAAAACTTTGCTGTAGCATTCTAGGGATTAAATGAATGGTTTTTTTTGGTCATCACCATTTAAGCTATATGAAATACCATGATACTGTGTTTTTCTGTCTGGTAGGGTCTGATCAGATGGCACAATATTGTACAGATGCACAGTGGTGACGTGTGGAACATAACATTGGACAATGGTTTGTGTTTCCCTTTAAACGTTGATTGTATTGGTGACACTGTATGACCCTGTCCCTGACCTTGTATTTTTCCACCCCAAAATGTATTTCAAAAGAGTGATATTACACAACACATAAGGTTCCTGTGTTCATGTGTTCAGAACCCGAGCACAAACGTGTCAGCACATACAGACATTCTGAACACTAAAACATGTAAGAAGTATTAACAAGCCACTCTCTTCCTGTGTTAAAGGTCATTCTCTCATTGACCCTGCTATGTGGTTCATTACGACCGTGAGGATTCGAGAGTGGTCTCCAATCATCTCTTCTTGCCTCAGAATGTGGTACGATGGTGGCAGTACAACACAGAGCTGGCACCCCTCAGCTACTTAATGAGCACGACTCTGACAGCCCCATCACACACACAGCCGCCAAACCATGATCAGCGAGTACGTTAGAGAGCGGGGGGTTACATAGCTGCGCTGTTATCAGAAGCAAGCAGCTGATGTCTTAGCCTCCTTCCTTCTGCAAGCCCGGCTAATCGATTCTCTTCATCCTTCTCTCCACACATTCACCAACTCTATTTTTTCCCTCATTTTATCCTAGCCTGTTATAGGATTATTTAGTCACTGATTTTCTCACTTGTGTGTCCTTTTGGACTTAAAACATGGGGGGAGTTGAGTGGGAGATTTCTAGTAGTTTTGGTGTTTGTGTAACTTAATTATTTATTTCAGTAATTTATTTATAATTAATAATTAATTTAAATGTATTATTTAATTACTACTACTACTACAACTATTACGTGTAATAATAATAATTATAACTTCAACTATTATCATTATTATTATTTGTGTTAAGTAACTATATTAATAATAATAATTAACAACAGTAATATTTTAAATAATAATAATAATCATCATAGTATTATTATTATTAATAGAGATAAGTTAGTATATTACTAATACTATTATTATTATGATTACCATTACTAATAATAAAATAAGAATTCCCTCATTTCCTTGCCTGTTATATGACTATTTAGTCACTCATTTTCTTACTCGTGTGTCCTTTTGGACTTGAAATACAGGGATTAGTTGTGTTGGTGTTTGTGTGACTTTATTATTATATTTATTAATTTATGATAAATTAATTATAATTTATTTAATAGTTTAGTTACCATCCTCATCATCATTAATTATAAATATTATTAGTTATTTAATATTTACCTCATACCTATAATTCAAGATGTCCAATTGCCCTTACAAAATGTATTGATAACATTATAAATAAATAAAAGGCAACTGCAGGCAATGAGTTGAGTAGTTTTTGAAAGAAAGGAAATAATGGGATCTGGATCTTACATCATCATGTGATTAAGATCTCATTAAGATGTTTTTTTTAACAGTATCTACACTATATAGCAAACTTCATCTATTAATGATCCAGGTGTCATCTTCAAATGCTCAGCAGTAGACACTACATCTGGAGTGACAGTTTCATCACCTTGCTCACTCTAATATTCATTTTCAGAGCACACAAACATACCCCCCACCCCCTTTAATTTGATACAGCAGAATGAAGAAATTCACATGGTTTCTCTCTTTCCTTCTGTATTTGCTTGTTCTATTTTTGCTAGCTGCCTCAGGCCACTATTAGTTTCATATAAAGAGCCAAGCTTGGTGAGCACTGTTTATTTTAAGGTCGATGTTGTGTGAGCTTCTCTCTTTTTAAGAAGGGGTAGGACATTTGGGAGCAGCAAACGTTTGCATCATCTTAGAGTCGTAGGTATTAAAAATTTGGGTGTTGGATCTAGGTCTTCTCTGTGAATTGGTTGTTCAACGTCCACTTGACAAGACAGCTTGTTGTATGAGATTGTTTCATGAAATGAATGCCAAACATCTGGAAGACGTAAGCAGCATCTGCCTCATCTTGTGGTTTCGTACACTATGTTTAAAACCTAAACGGGTTACTTGCATTATGGATTTTCAAGTGGAATTGTGAATTGTGAAACCGTGTCTAAAAGAAACGTAAAATTACTTCATTTTAAATGCCATGATAAATACAATTTAGCTCATTTTTATGATTAGGATAAAAAAGGTGTTTTATTTTATTGTTAAATAGGTTGTATGGGTTTTTTGCTTTAAAACTACAATATTTCACACATTTCATCTCCTGCAACTAGAAACTGGAGCACATTAATGAATTAGTAATTACGTCGTATGTGGGGTTGTATATCTACAACACTGCTTTTTCATATTCTAAACACATTTCTGCAATAATTACGTGAATCTTCTATTCATTTATAAGTCATTATGCATAATGTACTGAATTTGTCATTATCTGGTAACTGGCTCTCTGCATGTAAAGAATTCATGAGTTATACTTCACATCTGTGCATTGCACATTAATAAAAACACAGACTGACTTTGAGACATGCAAGTGTTGTTTTTGTCTCCTAAAGCGCACATAATTAACACCAATCATGCTGTTATGCTTAAACACATTCACATTCACATCCACACATGGTGGTCCATTAACATTCCCATAAAATCAACTTTTCTGATTCCTTATAACTGAGAAAAAGGTCTTTTATAGATATCTTCTTTTATCCATTTAGCCATTGTAAGTGTTTGCTTTTGAATTAGCTCCAGACCTCATCACCCTTCCCTCCCAATGGCTATTTTAGATCAATGTCTAAGACAAATATTTCTGGCCTTTGTGTGACCCGTGCATACGCGTTCCATTAATTTCACAAGCCACTAATGCTTTCTTGTCGGATAAATGCCGTCTGCGGTCTTTTGCCAGGCCCTCATGATGAAAGACCCTTTATCAATGAGGTCCAAATCTTCTCTTGAGATTATTGTGGTAAATCAAATAAATATAAATCTAACTGGACATATTGAACCGTGTTGTGTCATTGACCAGACATAGAAGTTTATGTTGTGTTTCAAGTCCCTGTGGAGACATTGAGGGCCCTCAACGCAATTTCCGTCAATGTTCAATCGCTGACTTCAATCTATGTTCAACCTAACCTATGCTTTGTAGAGCACACAAAAAACATGGCTGTACAAATGAAGGAACAACTGTATATGCAAAACAAAAATACCTTTTTATTGTCATTGTCTAAAGATGATCTACAGTATTTTTCTTTTTACTATAAAGAAAAACGCCCCCACTCAGTGACACGTGAACTGTTTAGACTTGTCTCACAAGTTAGTAATCTATTTTTTTTCTTCAAGACTGGCCATAACTTCTTGAAGTCAGTTACATAAAAAGGTAAACTGGTTTAATTGAAATATGAAAAGTAAGACTGATTAGTCCTTACAAATTGGTAGTCTGTGAGAATAGTTGTTAAGACACAGTCTAGGCTGTGTTTGTGCAACTGGTCCCAGGTTGTTCCTAGTAAATAACACTGTCCTAAAAACATCAGATCAAATATGATGTACTCAAATATAAACGCTCTCAAGTACATCCTTATTGAGGAGAAAGAGGGACATCCAAATTACTACATCATTATGCTATTTTCATTTAGCTTCTAACATCATTTTTCTGAAATGGAACTTCAAGTTCATTCTTTATTTTCTTATTTTCTATGGGCCCTTGAACAAAAAGCATTCTGCAATAACTGGCTAGTTTTGTCACACTTATTAAGCAAAGTAATTAAAAGTAATATTCTTAGCACACTGGGACAATGGTTTCATATTACTAATCCTTGGGACCTACAGCACTGAACATTCTGTATGTCTTCCTTTTGCTGAGCACAGTTTTAAAATATATATTACAAATAATACGAATACAAAATTAATTTGGGATTTCATATTTAGCTCAAATTTAACTGAATATAACCAGTGGTGTACAGTTGGCCAGATGAGCCGAATCTGTGCTATTAGCCTTTACTGGCAATGTCAAGCACACTATTTGAACGATATAACACAGTTCATCAGGCAGTAAGAGCCGCTTGGTGGGGATTCAGCTCTGAGCCTTTACATACAACTGCACATCATTTCACCTGAGAGGTGAAGAGGACAAAATCCGTTTACACAAGACCGCATATGTTAGTTTGAAAAGAAACTGAAAATGATCTTCCGAACCATTGATTTGTGTAATGAACTAATAGTATTCCGCGGTTTTAGTATTCCATAAACTTAAAAATTCTTCAATGTTATTTGGCTCTTGCTGATGTCCTATTTTACAATGTACAGGATGCTATGAAACTGATATTGACTAATACAAATGTATAAATAAAACTTGTCAGACTGACAGCTTCTTCCAAACTTTAGTTTTTTAAGAAATTCCTATAACCAAAGCGTCCATTTTTCCTTTTGTTTCTTTGCAAAGCATGAAAATTACATCCATCTTTGTGACTAAAACACTGCAGCGCACACAGACTACATTATTTTCTGTTAGTGTGGGCTATATTTTTTATAATATATATATTTAATATTATAATAATTATCATTATAATTAGTTATAGTTATCAGTATTGTTATCCCCATAGTGTGTACAGCCCTGAAAGTTGCTGTGTGTACTTTTTTGGATAATCTATTGACAGAGATGCAATATAATGTCTATACTATGTTTAGGTGTAGGCCTATAACGGCCTTACATAATGACGTTTTTGTTTCTATTACTTTAGAATGAGCTATTTCTGTCTATATACACCAAGGGTCCCCTTACATGGAAATTTCAATGTTGTTTCTACAGTAGCCCCAAACTGACAAACTACTCTATACGTTTCATAAATACGTTATCTCCTGGATGCAGGATCATAAAGATTCAATAGACTTAAATAGTCTAAAAGATTTATCAGACAAACTTTGTTAGCTTGTACTGTATGCTAGTGTTTTATTTACTCACCAGGCTAAGCCAAGGTTTTGACAACAGTGTGGAACCCTCAGCTTGTTTCACGGCTCCTTAACCTTTACAGTAAACGAGGGAAAGCATATCTGTTTATGATTACAGGCCTGTAAATACGAATCATAAATACTAATCGTAAATACAAGACTTGTAAAATCATTTAACGAAGGCTAATGATGCTACAGCCTAACATTTAAAAAAGATGGGCAAAAAAGAACCACGATTTCACAGAACACTTGATGGCCAACAGCATTTGAGTCCGTTTCTCCTCTGGGTTCTTCTGTTCCTGCAATTAGTGTACTGCAATTCACTCTGGGTAAATATTGGCCTCTTTCTAACAACTCTGGCACATTCACGCTGCTGATTTCAGCCTGCTGGGAAACACTCCGCTGGAGGTGTGTAATGGTTTTCATTCACACAGAACACTATAGAGTATCTGCAGATTCAGTTGAAAAGCAATATCAGTTTTATTGGTTGTTGGAGGGTGATGACTCGCACAATGCATCATGGGAGAAAACATGAGCCTTTTTAGACATTTCAGAAGGTCTTTTAAGGCCACCATTACGAGCCGACTTCGTAAATGGCAAACTGTAATAAAATGTCAATAATCCAAGTTGTCTGAACCTTTAACTGTGTGTTCACATAGAGCGCGAATGAGGCGTCAAGCGCGAGTGATTTACATGTTAAGTCAATGCAAAGACGCGATAGACGCGCTTGCGGCGCGAATAGCGCGAATGAGGCGGCGCGAATGACGCGAATAGCGCGAATGGCGCGAATGACGCGAATAGCGCGAATGACGCGAATTGCGCGAGTTGAAAAATCTGAACTTTGGCGAAAATTCGCGCCGCGTTAACCAATCAGGCGCCTGCTCTAGTAGTGACGTAGACGACGTAGCGAGCAGAGGCAGAAATAAAAAATGGAGGACAAGCTCATCTCAGTGTGCGGACACCCGGAGCTATATGATACGTGTTCATAAAAATAGGAATAAAAAGGATCTTGCTTGGAAGAAAGTGAGTGAGGAGGTCGGAGAATCCGGTAAATTGTAAAAATATTTTCGTGAAGCGAATTTCACTCGCGAATGACGCGAATAGCGCGAATGACGCGAATAGCGCGAATGACGCGAATAGCGCGAATGACGCGAATTTCACGCGCGAATGGCGCGAGTAGCGCGAATGACGCGAATGAAGCGAATGACGCGAATGAAGCGAGTAAACACAAAATGTTCAAGCGTCCAACTACTCGCGAATAGCGCGTTTTTGACGCCTCATTCGCGCTCTATGTGAACACACAGTAAGAAGCATGTATTTAAAGCAATCATACCTGTAATATAGAACCTAAAGCGGGTGAAGTAGAGTCACTATGATGCCCTGTGTCAATAGACAGAAGTAGACCTGAGTGAAGAGGAACCAGAGAGAGATTATTCTCCACTAGTGTAGGTTGAGTATACAACTTTTTTAATCTGTGGGATCATCAAAACCTTGTTAAACACAGCAAGGAAAGTGCCAGTAAGGAGTAAAATGTCACTGATGTGTGTAAGTGTACAGTGCGAGAGACAGCTCACAGTATATAGTATGAGATCAACGAGGGCGTTGGAAAGGAGAACTTTAGAAACATCAGATTCTATGACAAGAGAGACAGGAGTACAGAGTTGTATGTGAGAGGTGGGCTGTGAATGCGTAACGCTGAGAACTCTTGACGACTTTTACCTTGACAGTAAAAACGTAGTTAAGTCATAAGATGTCTCTGAGGTAGTGGGAAGAGGACAGTGTTTTGAAAGATCTGAATGCCTTCAGCAGTCTGTGGGTGTCAGGGGCGACGTTGATCTAGTTGTGTAGTCAGAGGGTAGGCCTAAGGAATCGTGGTAAAACGGATTTTCTGTTCATCTTTTGATTCAGGCCATTTTCACCGAGATGCCCTGAGTTTGGTGTGATGATGCATGTTGCCCTGGAGTAAGGAAAGAAAGAGGCTTTCAACATAAGTTGGACCATAACATGTATGGCATTATTTGCAACAGTGATGTAAATTTACGTCATGAGTTGACTGACTGATGAATGCTGGAATAAAGACTCTTGTTTACTGTCAGTCGTGCAGTTTCAGAATAAAAAGATGAAGATGAATAGATGCCAACAAGTCATAAACAAACACATACTTTACTTGTGGCTCTTCAAGCAGAAACGTCTTTTAAAAAGCCTGCATACTATACAATGGAGAGCACAATTTTCTTGCTAATTTGAAAAAGTCAAATATTCCATTTTCCTCTCACCTTTTATGAACATGTTTTTCTCTTTAAAAGAATATTTTAATTAAAAGTCATACAATTTCACTTACTGTTACTGTCTTATGTATACACACAAAGCTATCACAGTTATGCAGGGCTGCTAATGCATGAAATTAATAAACGCCAGAAGATAAACTTCGTCCATGGCACAATAGCTGTTTCTTTTATGGAAGGAAGTGGGCATAAGGCATAAGTTCCCAAGCAACAGGAACTGCTACTGCTACTACTACATCCGAACAACATTTGGCCATAACGTTCTGTCATGACTCTGGGTCTGTTGTGTCCGTTTTCTGCCTGTGTGACTTTGTTTTGTTTCATGTCGAACACGTGGGGAATTGTTTGACAGTTTTCCGCGTGTTCGGTGTCTGCGTCACTCGCCCCGCCCTCGTGTCTCCCTCACTGGTATTCCCTCACGTTTTTGATCACCCTGACACCTGTAGCGAGTTTGACCACAGCCGCTGTCTAGATCCCTGGTTCTCCGGGTGTGACATTCTCTCAGGCTGCAGACGCTTGCACTCGAGGTCATCAACAGTTTCTCCCTTCGGGGTCATCGGCAGTTTCTCCCTTCGGGGTCATCGGCAGTTTCTCCCTTCGGGGTCATCGGCAGTTTCTCCCTTCGGGGTCATCGGCAGTTTCTCCCTTCGGGGTCATCCTCAGTTTCACCCTTCGGGGTCATCGGCAGTTTCTCCCTTCGGGGTCATCGGCAGTTTCTCCCTTCGGGGTCATCCTCAGTTTCACCCTTCGGGGTCATCGGCAGTTTCTCCCTTCGGGGTTATTTTGTGGACTCTCCCTTCGGGTTTTTTTTTGTGTGGAGTCTAAATAAACATCCTTACCACCGCACTTGGGTCTCTGTCTGTTCATCCATCATGACACGTTCTCAACATTACACCTATATTAAGTGTGATATGTACATTTTGTTCAAGTCAAATACAGCTTCGCAGTATGATTCTGTAACAGGTTGATTTGGATTTACATTTTGATTCCTTTTGATGCCGTGTACACGGATTAAGAGTTATCGCATCCTGGGTAAACATGATGTATATCAGCAAATGTTGTTGATTAAATTATGCAGAAACAAAACAACACAGCAGGTATCATTGAATCTTTACCGTGTAGAATGATTCGGATGATGATTCCGCCTGCAGCTTACAGTACTTACAAGTTTATGTGTTAAATGATTGCATCTCTCTTATGAAAAGCTTTCAACGCTACCAGCGAATAAATCACAAAGCTCAATAAGCTCAAGTTTCAATTCATCAAGAATGTCTTATATTGAGATATTTTGAAGCATGTTGGTGACTGAATAACAGTGGTTCCCATTGACTTGCATTGGTGCATTTGTTCTAATAGAAGTGAACGGGCACCGCCTTGTTCAGTTGCCGGTTATTTTTTATATGTTCTTTTGTGTTCTGCAAAAGAAAGAAAGTCATACAGGTTTGAAATCCCTAGAGGGTGAGTAAATGATGATAGAATGTTCTTTTTGGGGGGGTGAACTGAATTTAATTCAGAATAAAGAAAACAAACTGTTTTCAATGGTCACTTGGACAAGCTCATTATGAGAAAAATACTTAAAAATACTTAAATAAGTATAAAATACTTAATAATTATACTGAGTGACAGAATTTGTGTATTTAAAATTCAATATAAAGAAAGGTATGTATGTACAGTAGAATGCACACTAGCCAGTCTTTCTGTATGCAAAGACATATTTGTCACAAAAGCAGAGCCTGTGTGGGATAATGTTTCCCAGAATACAATGCACTTCACATGATGTACCATTTAATGCGTGACGGATAAGCCAGAAAAATGGCATCTGCAATCTGTACATATAATTTGTGACTTTTCATTTGATTGAAGATAAATTACAGACAATCACAAACCACACATCAATAGCTTTAATAGACAGAAGGCCATGCACATTTGCCTTCCAGACACAGAAAACACAATGCAGCAATCAAGAAATCCCTCATTATGTGAAAGTTAATATAGTTTTGGGGTTGTGGAACTGTAGCAGGAGCACACATCAACACTTTAACCCTGCATAACTGATTCATTATAAGTTTGTGTGATGCATGAACAGCATATTTTAGTGCTGAGACCACTCCATCTATCAATTTCAAACAATCTGAAAATCCACCATTATATCCACCGTTTATATAACGTTCCCTCACCAACATGCAGTGAACAAACAAACACAGCTAAACTTCGCAAACGAAGGAGCTCTTTCTCCCAATCTTCATGGTTGATGCGCGGGTGTGATCTTTCTTCTCGCTCTCGCTGGTTGATGCGTAGGCGTGCTTTTCCTGGATAATTGTCCAATAAGGGACTAAGAAAAGTTGTTACGAAACGGAATTTCATGTTTGAAAAAAACTTTCCGAAACCTATATATACACTGGGGGAGTGTATTGAGCACAGAAATACTACATCATACGTAAAACTCGTTTATTGACAAGTTGACCATGTAAAGCAAGAGAGTGGGGGGGAGAGAGAGAGATGCATTAGGGGTAGACTGCAAGAACTCTAACCAGGATTAAAAACAGTTTGAAAGGAAATTTTTTTCTCACACCACCCCTCATCGTTTCTCATCCAGATCTGAGGTAGTTTAATGGTTAATTAGCCTGTTTAACGAAATCTGCCATCTCTTTACAACAGTCTTCACACGCACGCACGCACACACAAACACACACATAACAACATACACACACTGCAGTCTCTCATTTTCATTTCCAGTTTTCCCGCTCTGAGCTCGGATCAGTCGACTCTAGGGAGGAAGCCTTCAAGAGATTCCTGCTAGTTAAGCCACAACACCACCACCACCTACATATTCATGCACTGTGTGTGTATGTGAGTGTTTCTGACAGATTCTTCACATACAGTGTGATATCTTCTTCACAGTTCTTATCAGCGATATATCAAAATAAGTATTACTTATGTGGATTTCACAGCTCTAAAATATGTATTTTTCTTTGAGAAGTTCCGTTTATCACATATGATAAGTCAATGCAAAGTATCTATAGATACCTATAAAGGAGCAACATAAACACACACTTTTGTGGCCTAAATTTAACTTCTGGTACACATCCGCAAAGAACCCTCCAGATCATTTCTGTTAACAATTAAAAGAAACAAGTAAATTATTGGTCTACCATATGTTGTATTTACTTAACCATAACATTCGCTTTTAAAATATTGTTTTCCTTTTCTCCCAGACCCATCCATTGTTTTTCTGTGCTTATCTTTACAGAGTTTCACATGGGTGGTCATTTGGGAAATTAGTGCGAACACAAAACTAAACAAACTGTACGGGAATGAACCCAGAAAGGGTTGTTTACTGCGGCAAGCTTCATACGCCATCATCCTGTGGAAATCACTTTTTTCTCCAGCTACCATTACTTTCCAGCTCCATTTGACCCCCTTTCTTCCTCCTTGTTATATCATATGCTAATCCTTATCATCACTCTTGCCATCACTAAATTGTGTACATGTGTTCTCTGCACCTCCCCTGTTGCCCTTCTTTACCCCGTCTGTCCTTTCTCATATTTATTAATCACCCCATTTCCACCTCCTCCATCTCTCTCTCCCTATCCACATGATGGAGCAGATGCCTAGCTTCCCTCTATATCTGGCTGGATTACAAAAACCAACAGCTGTTGCTAATGTTACTAGCAGCCCGCGTGTGCTATACAGAAAGGGAGGGATAGATGATGGGTTATGGATGTGACATTTTCAATAAAAACTTAAAATATAAACTCATAGAATATGTATTTTTTTATAGTTTTTATAATACAAATTCCCTGATGATAGACCCCAGACATCAGAAAAATATCAGTCTATGTAAAAGTTTCCTATTTTAAAGGAGAGAAAAATTCATGCATTACAGATGTGACAACAAAAGGACGCAAGTTTTTGAAGGACAACATATTTCAATGATGGAGAAGGGATGGCATATAAAATGGTTATTTGATTTGATTTTATGGATGGTTATGGATGTGACCATTCACTTACCAATGCTTTAAAAAAAGCTATAAAATCTTTAAAAAAAGAGACTTCACATGGGTATTTAAACCACCAAATATTGACATCTGACCATTATGGTGAAAACCTTTAGTAAAAACGTAATTGCTTTAATCTTAAGGTTGACATTTTCCTGGAATTGCCTCAAAACGGCTTAAACCAGCCTAAGATGCTTTTGCTAGTTTTAAACATATATGAGGTTATTTTAACGTGATCTAGAAGAGGTTTGTATATTTTTCAGGTGAATTTGACATAAAATCCTTAGCCATGTTGAAAGACTAGCAAGATTAGCCCAACACCAGCTTGGCCAAGATCGAGACCAGCCAAACACAGACCAGATTAAAACCGCAAAACAACATAGGCAAGGATGGAGTACAGAAATTAATAGAAAGAGACTCACAACTATGCTTCAGCTGTTTATGAACACAGAAAAACCCAGTGAGCGGATTGAACGCACACATAAACAACCACAGATGTGCTGGTCATTATAGTCAGCAGTCTTTTGAACCTCAGCGGAGATGCTACATGCTGCGAATCATGCAGCTTTCTATTTTGATACATTACCCATTACTGACTACATTCAGGCAAAAACAGAAACACAACATAGGGTCTTTAATGTGCGGCTTGCCTGAAAACTGCACTCCACATCTGAAGATGCAGCAATAATGAATTCCTATAGTGGAGGATATTATGCTTAAGAAGCCACTTACACAGAACCCTTTCACCATTAGAGAAACCATAGGGGGTACGGCATTCCACCATATCAAACAAAATGAACATTTTTGTCTACCCCAATCTATTTTGGGCCCCAATGAAGAAGTGTAGAAAAACACATAGTTCAGTGTTACATCCAGCAAAAACCACAATTTGAGATGTCTGCTGTTAAAGCATATCATGTGACGGTATATCCTGCACATACAAGTTCTCTCGTCCCTCATACAGACTAATTGCCTGGAAACATACACTGTTCTAATAGCTCATACCCTCCGTTGTAATCTAAACCAGTTAAAGCTCTTATTAAACAAGCTTCTGAATCATATTTCATTATTTACTTCTTTAATAGTAAATAAAGCCCTCCACATCTGAGTCAGGGTACCCTGAAGGATAAACGCAGAGAAAGATTTATTTAGCGTCACAAAATATCACTCCTGTCATGAGACTCTGTTTTCCTTTTAGTGTCACAAGTAGAAATGTTTGATCTGAGGAGGTCTCAGTGTCGCTCACAGATGGATGAAAACGGGTAAGGAAGAAACGGCTTACCGCAGTACTGTTTAATGGACTTTCACATGACGGGGACACTGTGAAAAAAGATAGACTGAAAGTGCATCCTGGGAGTTCTTTGTCAATATTCACTCCACTAGCCGCATGTTAAAATGTGATAAAATAAGAAAGAATGGTGTAACCGGTTAAATAAACGAGAGGAAGGAGCATTTAATTAAATAAGCAAACAATAAACCAAACTTAAAACCACACCATAAAGTCCAGGTCTGATCCTCTCTCATCATACTCTCCTGTCGCTCGTTCTTTTATGCTTCTGGAGCTCCTCTATGAGAGATACGAGACCGGTGCAAGCACAGCTGACACTCATCATCACTCGCGTCAACGGCCTCGGCCGTTCCCTCACAGCTCTCGCCTCGCCTTGCTTGTTACAAATGGAAATAAAGATAAAACTGGATATGGGATACTGTAACCGTCAACACAAACGTGAGGTAAGAGGCTGTTTTACATTATGATTGATTAGTTAAATAATTCTAAAATTTAATTTGATATCATTTTAAATCAGGCTATTTAGAATAATCTCCCTACCACCAACTGTGTATTCTTTATTCCAACAGAATTATAAATGTTTTATGTTTAGAGTTTTTACAAGTCAGTTATCAAAACATTCCTTTACATTTTTACATTTTCAGACTGAAGGCAAGATACTGTAAAACACCAAGGACAATATCTTCAGCATCTAAAGCATGCAGCCAACCGATAGAGAAATACTACATATTCCCTTTCTCAAGACCACGGGGAGTTTGTTTCAGCAAATATAAATAGAACTAACATATCATTATAACCCGGTGCACTGGTTAATGTATTCCTATACAAGCAGACCTACACACACACACACACACACACACACACAAACAATCCTATAATGTAGCCAACTGTATTTCCAAACACACACACATGTTAACAATCCTATAATGTAAAAAACAACTGTATTTACACACACACATTCACATTCACACCTCTCATCATAGCAACATCTGTCTCTGTGTTTGGAGAGAAACTGACCTTGTTTACCCCCTTTGCAGCAATTATGCATGACAAACACCTCTGAAATTGGGAAAACATTAGAAAATAGTCAATCTGAGAGTCTGACCACAATGAGTGAACATAGAGAAAGATTTTAGGTTAAATGCTGGTAACCAATTTGGCCACCATTGACTATCATGGAAGGAAAAATGTCTCAATAAATGTATTTGCTCCGTTGAACACAAAATAGGATATTTTGAAGAATGTAGGAAATCAAACAGTTCTGGGGCACTTTTGACTATCATTGTAATGTTTCCTACTATAGCAGTCAATGGTGGCCAATGACTGTTTGGTTACAAGCATTCTTCCAAATATATTTCTCGGTGTTCATCAGAACAAAGAGATTTATAGAGAGTTTGTTGTTTGGGTGAACTGTCCCTTTACAACTTAAGCTTTAGTTCGGTTTATTTCAGTGTGTGTGGTTGTGGGAAGATGTCTTTAAAAGCCAATACAGTCGTTGGTTTTTAAATACATAAAAACGTTTTTGTAACTCATTGGGGAAACTCTTAATGTCTTATAAATTTTGATGTAAAAAGATCTCACTTGAAATGTGATATTGATACTATTCTGATATTCACGAGGGTTTATAAAACTGTGTTTTAGCTTCGCTGAACAGAGTTTATTAGACTTGTCTATAGACTAAAGAAACTGATGACCTCAGGTATTGAAATAACCAAGTGTTTGAAATGTAGTTTATCAAGGATCTCTTAAAGGAATGGTTTATTCAGGACATGTATAAAAGAGGTCAGTTATGTCCCTCCATTTTTTTGTCTATATTTGACGTTTTTTTCAAGTGGTATAAAACC
The DNA here is from genome assembly GCF_947034865.1 of Barbatula barbatula. Taxonomy (NCBI): domain Eukaryota; kingdom Metazoa; phylum Chordata; class Actinopteri; order Cypriniformes; family Nemacheilidae; genus Barbatula; species Barbatula barbatula. Next base: position 17,484,812 of record NC_136767.1, on the reverse strand, counting down.
TAAACATTTCATGTTTTCATGTTCAGTATGAGTAACAGAAATCTCTGAAATTTCTCTCCTTCACATAATTCGGGTCAAAACGTTGGTTTAGGATGGTTCAACCCAGACGAGATGTACCCATAAAACCTTTGCCACCTATAAACACAACCTTTTACTTTGCAGTTAGTGTGGACCACATGATGATTAATCACAGCCCTTTAAAACTGACCCTACTAACTTGACCCATAAATCACACCAATAAAGACTTTTTAAGAACGGTCATTTACATAATTCATAGTTTATTCTTATGTCTTTCAATAGGTTTAACACAAATGTAATGTTCAGCACTAGCACATTCTGTTCTAATCAACATTTCAATCTAATTTCAAACCTTTATTCCTCTTTCACTCCATTAATGCATCATGTTATAACAACTCTGTGTGTGTGCATATCTCTGTCCTTACATACAGAAGCAAGTTCTTATTTACATGATAATAGAGGTTAACATGTGGAAGCTAAATCATAATGGCAAATGCCTTAACAAAAACAGCACTTATAGAATAAGTGCACACACACACAATGAGAGAGACAGAGAGAGAGAGAGAGAGAGAGAGAGAGACAGAGAGAGAGCGAGAGCGAGTGAGAGGGGGTGGATTTTAGGGCTTTAAAAATGTAATGGATTACTAAAAACTGAAGTGTAAAGATCAAGTGTGTGTGTGCGTGTGTGTGGGGGGGGGGGGGGTTATAGATGGATTGTGCGAATGCGAACAATCTACTGCCTACTGACTGATGGATGCAGATGTTTAAAAAAAACTAAAGCCCTCTGTGATGAGATTTCATGTGCTGCCTGACCCTTACAAACAGACTTATGGAATGTCACAGCTAATAATAAATGAAACGGTGTAAACTCGCTATGAAAGTATTGGCATGTTCAATTTGTTTGCAGAACAATTGAATTTAGACCAAATGCTTTCAGCCCGGTGGAACGGTTGATCTATTAAAGGTACAGTAGTTTTTCCTATTTTCTTGTGCTGGCACAGTCCAGGGAAGGCATACTTTCCATCACTTTATGTCCATTGTATTTGACATACCATTTGTATGTATGAATATATGCATGAATGTATGAATGTGTGCATGTCCATCCATCCAATGAGTGTGTAACTGTGTGTACACAGTATGTCAAGTATCTAATGTGTCCTTTGTGCCATGTGACTGAGGGTATTTTTTCAGTATTAAATGTGTCCTTTGTGCCATATGACTTGACGGAAATGAAAAAGGTCAATTCCTATTGATTGATTACCACGGCTAGTTTACTACCTAATGGGAAATAAAAGCGAAAAGGTGAGACGCACACAGCGGGTCTATTGATAAACTGGCAACAGCAGTAAACTCAACAAGCCTATCAACAACAACGGACAGAGAGTGAGAGCTGAGCCCAACCCTTAGCCAACCTTCAAACAACCTCACGCTTCATTTGCATACACTATATGAGAAGATGAAAGGAATTTGTTTTTCACTCACTCCATTTTTTATAATGTTATACAATACTTTGAGGTCCAAATGGGATTTTCAAATCATTTATCAGAGAAAATAGAGAGACATCTGTGATTGAGTGCCTAACAGAGCAGCAGAGAGCTGAGGATGTGTGGGAAGAGTTCATCGCCACCCTAACTCTTTATTTAATCCAACTGATGAATGCTCAGCATGACACTACCCAACCATTCCCAGTGCACATGTGAAGTTCAAGATCAGGGGATACAGCCACGTGGATGTATACATGCGTGCTGTCACATGGATCTGCCATACAGGTAAATGCTTAACTAATTATAAGACAACAGATGTCAACAACAGATTTCTCAGGTTAACTCGTTTTATCTTGTAATTGAAGCTTAAAATGATAGTTCACCTTAAAATAAAAATTCTGTCATCTTGTAATTTCAAACATTTATAACGTTCTTTCTTCTGCAGAACACAAAAGAAGATATTTTGATGAACGTTGGTAACCGATCACCCCGGACACAAAAACAATGAATGGGGGCCAATTAACAACATTCTTCAAAATATATTTTTTGAGTTCTGCAGAAGAAAGAAAGCCATACAGATTTGAAATGACAAGAGGGTGAGTAAATTATGACAGAAATTGTATTTTTGGGTGAACTATCCCTTAAAGTTGCGAATACACAATATTGGTTGAAAAATGTACATTACCATACCTGAAATGAACAGAAAGACCACAACAAACATTTTTATTACAACTGTACGTACGAACAGTGGTTCTCAAACATACAGGTTCTGAAGGGGGATTTATTTTTACACTTACTTTGTACAAAGTTGCATTTTGTGACACACAATCCAAGAAACCACACATGACTAAGAGTGCTTCCCGCTGTCATAATTTTTGTGTCAGTTTTGCTTAATGAGGCCAGTGTTATGAAATTAAAGGGATAGTTTACCCAAAAAAGACAATTTTGCCATCATTTTCTCACCATCTTGTCATTTCAAACCTGTATTGCTTACACTGGTTTTGTGAATGGGTACCATCATTGTTGGGATACCAACATTCTTCAAAATATCTTCTTTTGAGTTCTGCAGAGGAATGAAAATCATACAGGTTTAAAATGACAAGAGAGTGGGTATATAATGACAGAATTTCGAATTTTGGGTGAACTATCCTTATAAAGAATGTTCTATTGTCTGGAGGGGGTCACATGGAAATCTCTGCGCTATCCAGCATCGTATCTACAGGTATCACACACATTCTACAAGTTTAAAGGTAAGGTTCACCTCAAAATCTAAATTCAGTTATTTTTTACTCACCCATACGACGTTCAATTTGTTTTAAGACCTCCCGTGTCTTCGGAACACATATAAAGAGATTTAGGTGACATCCGAGAGATTTCCAGGCCTCCTCATAGACATCATGGTTATAGTTGTTGTCAAGGTCCAGAAAATGACTAAAGACATTATTAAATTGCTCCAGCCGCTCGTAGTGGCTCAATTGCATTTTTTTGAATATATTTATTAATTATTTATTTGCAGAGTTGGGGCCAGGGAGGGGAACTGAGCAAAAAGTTTGAGAACCAATGATGTACAATAAAAAAGTCCAGTTTTGGGGTCATTTCGAGGACTTTTTAACTTTTAAGATAATTCCAGTGCACTGTAATAGTCAGTCCCTGAATAAAAACTGACAATGGGAGGTAAAAAAAAAAGTAAAAACATTCAACAATTCTAGCTGTGACAGGACACTGAGTCATCAGTCTTTTGATGTTTAGTAAATTAAATCCTGGTTGGACCACAAATCCATGAAATCTGGACTTTCTAACATGCCGTCATGGCTTGAAGTTAGCCTCGGGTGCTAGCATTGAGGAGTGTAGTTTGACTGTGGGAGATGTGGTTGGCTTGTTAATGTGCTGTCACCATCGCGTATGAATAGCCCGATTGTTATTTTTTTTAAACAATTGATTTGGCTAACACTTTGGTTGAAAGTGGTGCAGTAGTGATGCGCGGATGGCGGTTAAATCCGCGGGCGCTGCGGATGATCCGCGGGTCGGGTGGGTCGGGTAATAAAAAATATATTCTGATTAATTGCGGGTGGGTCGCGGGTTGATGAGATCATTCGTTAATAATACAATTATTTATAACAACATTTCTTTAAAATACGAATGTGTTTTAATAGCAGTTTCAACCAGGCAACCGGCAATTTTGCACTCATGTAAAAGAAATACGCGGGTGTCGACAGTGGAGGGGGGTTCTTTTCTTAATGCAGAAATGGAGGCGAAACAGATCCGGGAGAAACTTTCTGTTAGATGAGTCCTCAGAGGAAAATGTGTTATTCTGGGACAAACAAGATCGCTTATTTCCACGACTGCGGCGCCTTGCTAGGAGAATATTGTGCATTCCTGCAACAAGATGTGCAAGCGAACGCTCATTTAGTGCGGGTTTTAGAGGCGAGGCGGAACCGTCTGAATCCAGGCACAGTAGATGCTATTCTGTGTTTGCACAGTGCAAAAGAAAAGGCCAAGCAGCTAATGCTGAATTGGCACCGTTTTGCTATCGGACTTTGTTCTGTTTTCTGGAAGAAAAAAGTTCTTTATTGTTACTTTGAATATCTGTTTTAGGAATGTTCCAGTATAATATTTCAAATTATTTGAGCAGTGTTTGTGTGGCCGAAGCCAAACTTTTTGTTATACAAATAAATGTTCATTTAAAAGCATTTTACGATTCATTTTAATATCGGATATTGACAGACTAGTTCTAACGTCACTGAATCTGATAACATCATGCTTAAAGAAAATAATTAGATGAATTAAAGTGACGATCGGTTGCGGGTCGGGTGCGGATATCTATATCATAGAAAATTATACGTGCGGGTGGATGGCGGGTGGATAATTGATTTAAAGCAGCGGATGCGGGTGACATTTTAGCTCATCCGCGCATCTCTATGGTGCAGTGATTTATGGTACAAAAACGTTACCCTGTTAATGTTCTGCCTTTCAATTAAGAATGAAGTACTCATTCAAGTGCTGTCGCAGTATGGTAAGTTGGTGTCCCCAATAAAGATGGTTCAGATTGGATGTAGGTTTCCCTTGTTGAAGCATGTAGTTTATTTCAGATGATTTCCTTTAAATCGCAACTATACAATTTTCCCTACAGCTAAAAACATGAAATGCTTTACTTAGTGAGGGCCTGCCCAAATAAAAAAAATAAATTCTGAATTCTCCGATGTGGTAGCATGTATGATGTACCTCAGAATGATTCTGCTGATCGAGATTATGTTGTTGGTGATTTCAAGTCCTTTTTGAAGGTAACAAGAAATGCTAGATATGTCCATATTGCTAAATACTTCCAGGACTTTGAGAAATTTGTTGAAAAAGCAGAATTTTCTAAAGTAAAGGTCATTTTTATAACAAAGAAATTTACAGGCTAAGAAAGTTTGTCCTCAATTAGGTACTAATGTTGGTAATGAGAAATTGTAAAATTGCATTAACATTCATATGTGTCTTATTTTTTTTATTTTGTGCATCCTTTTCTTTTATGAGAGAATTACATATTGCTTCTCTTAATTTAAGCGGTGCGAGGAAAGGGAAGATGAGTTAATGAAGATAAAAAGATAGACATTTTATCTGCACAAGAAACACACAGCGATGCTACTAATGTAGCAGATTGGGCTAGAGAATATGATGGGCTTCCTATTTTAAGACATTGTACTTCTGTGGAGGAGTTGCTATTTTATTTTCCAATCAAATGATTCCAGTTTCACATCAAATGGAGGATATTAAAGATAAGAGCCCAGTTTGAAGATCAATTATTCTGTTTGTTTTGTATACTCCTACTAATGCAATTGAAAGTATTATTTGTTTAGATGATTTATGTAAGGTTGTGAAAGATTGTAGCACCGAAGATTTTTGAGATTTCGATTTTGAGATTTCAATTGTACTGAGTTTTAAACGGATAGGAATCATGAAGAACCTCATATGCCCTCCAGGAGAAGGCTTGCCCAGTTAGTGGAATGGAAAAATTGACATACAGGTGCGGGTCATAAAAAAGTTGATTTATTTCAATAATTCCATTCAAAAAGTGAAACTTGTATTTTATATTCATTCATTACACACAAACTGATATATTTCAAATGTTTATTTCTTTTTATTTTGATGATTATAACTGACAACTAAGGAAAATCCCAAATTCCGTATCTCATAAAATTTTAGTTTTGTGAAAAGGCTAAATATTGAAGACACCTGGTTCCACACTCTAATCAGCTAATTAACTCAAAACATCCGCAAAGCCTTTACATGGTCTCCCAGTCTAGTTCTGTAGGTTACATAATCATGGGGAAGACTGCTGACTTGACAGCTGTCCAAAAACCGACCATTGACACCTTGCACAAGAAGGGCAAGACACAAAGGGTCATTGCAAAAGAGGCTGGCTGTTCACAGAGCTCTGTGTCCAAGTACATTGATAGAGAGTTGGATGGAAGGAAAAGATGTGGTAGAAAAAAAGTGTACAAGCAATAGGGATAACCACACCCTGGAGAGGATTGTGAAACAAAACCCATTCAAAAATGTGGGGGAGATTAACGCAGCTAAAGTGTGGACTGCAGCTGGAGTCAGTGCTTCAAGAACCACAACGCACAGACGTATGCAAGACATGGGTTTCAGCTGTCGCATTCCTTGTTTCAAGCCACTCTTGAACAACAGACAGCGTCAGAAGTGTCTCGCCTGGGCTAAAGACAAAAAGGACAGGACTGCTGTTCTCTGATGAAAGTAAATTTTGCATTTCCTTTGGAAATCAGGGTCCCAGAGTCTGGAGGAAGAGAGGAGAGGCTCACAATCCACGTTACAGGTCCAGTGTAAAGTTTCCACAGTCATTGATGGTTTGGGGTGCCATGTCATCTGCTGGTGTTGGTCCACTGTGTTTTCTGAGGTCCAAGGTCAACGCAGCCGTATACCAGGAAGTTTTAGAGCACTTCATGCTTCCTGATCTGACCAACTTTATGGAGATGCAGATTTCATTTTCCAACAGGACTTGGCACCTGCCCACAGTTTAATTGTATGAAGAACTGTACAAGAGTGAACTTACGCACAAGGCAAAACACTAATAATGTTTTTCTTGATGGTCTTCCTCAGGTCTCCGAAGAGGCCAATAAAGAACTTGTGGTGTTCACAGTGTGGTGACCTTACTCGAGCTTAAAAAGGCTCTTTAAGGAATGGAAAGTGGCAAAGCCCCAGGCATAGATGGTCTGCCTACAGACTTTTATAAGTGTTTTGGCCTGAAATAGGTGAAGACCTACTTGCAGTGATCAACGAAAGTATTAAGTAGGGTACTACCCTTGAGCTGCCGTAAAGCGGTCCTCACTTTACTGCCAAAGAAAGAAGACCTGAATGAGATAAAGAATTGGAGACTTGTGTCAAAATTTTTTGCAAATAGACTTAGTGAAATTTTTAAGGAAATTATCCACCCTGATCAGACTTTCTCTGTGCCAGGTGGGCACATTTTCATAATATTTCATTTATTAGAGAAATTATGGATATTGTTAGGTTTTTTTTTCTATCAACAAAAGAAAGTCTTTGATCGAGTGGAGCACACATACCTATGGAATGTTCTAGAGGCTTTAGCTTTGGCTTTAGTATGAATTTTATTGATAAAATAAATGAATTTGTATTGTGACGTTGAAAGTATCTTAAGGGTTAATGGCGACTTATGTGCTCCTTTTAAAGTTTTTAGAGGTATCAGACAAGGATCTGCCCTATCGGGTAAGTTGTACAGTCTGGGTATTGAACCTCTTTTAATAAAATTCAGAAGAGAGCTTAATGAGTTAAAAGTACCAAATTGAGAACAGGCATTTAAGATATCAGCTTATGCTGATGATATTGTGATTTTCTATTAATGGTCAAAGTGATGTGAATAAGTTGACGGACATTTTAAATGATTTTATGATTGTGTCATCAACAAAAGTAAACTGGCCTAAAGTTAAACTGTTTTAATTGGAAAGTGACCAGAAGTACTGCCTGTTCTGCCGGTTGGGTTGAAATATAATAAAGAAGGGTTTAAGTTTTTAGGTGTTTTTATTGGAAATGAAACGATTGTAAGTAAACATTTTAAGGGGTGGTTAAAAGAAATGTGGGACATTTAAATAAATGGAAGTTTGTGTTTTAAAAAATGTCTTATCCTCTTAACAGGTTTATTTTTTATATAATTTAGCTGCTTCTGCTTTATGGCATTGGATAGATTGTATTGACCCGCCACCACTCTTATTGAAAAAAATCCAATCTTGTTTAGGTAATTTTTTCTGGATAAGTTGCACTTGATCCAACATAGTGTTTTATATTTACCTAAAGAAGAGGGTGGACAAGGTCTTCAGATTAATTTATTTAAGTAATTTATATAAACTATGGTCTCTTTATAAAGTTTAATAAAGAGACCAGACTTTTCCAGCAATTATGCTTTGGCTGATACATTGATGATTAAATCAACTCGTCTAACAGCTCAGTTTTTGAGGAAGTGGAAATTGGACATATCTAAAGATTAACTCATTTTGTTAACGGACTTTGTCAAAGGACTGATTCAACCAAAAAGTGATGATAATTTTCCCAATTTGTATTTGTCACCTGATTTTGTTTGTGTAATGGTTCTTTTCTGACTTGTAATGACTGTGCTTTTGGGAGAAAATAAGGAATCAGGAAAAGCTGTATATAAATGTTGTGTTAAAGTGTTTAATAAGAACATTCTTAAAGGAAAAGTAGATACACATTGGCGTGATGTATTGCATTTAGGGGAAAATATTAGACCAAAATGGAGGGCACTTTAAAAGCCACCATTACCCAAGAAAACAGGGGATTTGCAATGGAGAAATTTGCATGGAATCATTGCTGTTAATGCCTTTGTGTCTGTAATTAATCGAGAAGAGGATTGTGAATGACCTTTTTGTTTTCAAAGAGAATCAGTGTTTCATGCTTTTATGTTTTGTACAAGATTGAGACCGTTGTTTGGTGAAATCTTTTTAATGGACGTTTTTATTTGTGGATTTAAATACACTCGAAATCGAGGTAATGAATGCCAATTGTAAAATTACTGCAGCAAAAAGAGCATTTTACCAACAGAAAATTATTCTGTTGTTGATTTAACATTGTTGTTTAAAATTCTAGTAAAGTAAAGAAAGGAATGATCTCTTCTCTTTTTGCTTTACATGGTATGTAAAAACTGCTCTGTGAATTATTTTGAAGATGAATTATTTTCAGTTTCTTTTCATAATTGAATTGTTAATAAAATTGGATTTGTAAAATGTCCCTCGCTCTCGCTCTCTCTCTCTGTCTCTCTCTCTCTCTCTCTCAATTTTTTATTTCTAGGTACTTTGTTGGCATGATTTCGTGTTCTTCCAATATTGCCAAAGCATTGAACATATAACAAAAGACAATATATATATATATATATATATCAAATGTATATTTTAGGCAGAAATATGATAATGGAATTAAAGTGTATATGTACACAGATTACAACAGATTAAGGCAGTAAGGCAGTTTCTGAGGGTAATTTGTTATTTGTCTCTCTCTCTCTCTCTCTCTCTCTCTCTCTCTCTCTCTCTCAGACATACACACACATGCACTTATTCTCGAGAGGATTTATCTCATATGTGACCAAAATTATTCCAAGAAACTGCCTTGGGGATATGGGATTTAAATGTGCAGAAAAGGTTATATTTGACTTTTATTTTGTAATTTGGAAATGCATTTCCAGGTTCTGGTAGTTCACTGGGGTTCAGGTGTAAATTTAGCTTACTTAATTATTCTGGTCTCATGTGAAGAGGGGGTGAGCAAGCAGGGAACGCTCACTTTCTGTTTTTGGTCTTAAATTTCTCTGCCTCTCAGTGGCTAAAGGTTGCCGCTATAATACGATTTAATTAAAACTACTCACTAAAAACAGTTAAACCCAAATAAACCAATGCTGGATTACTATAGCACCGACTCATTGTTGGGTTATTTTAACCCAAGAAATAACTCAAATGTAGGGTTTATTTATTAGTTTATTATTAATGTTATATTTGTTGTTTATCATTTTTGGCCATCCTATTTATTATTATTTTATTGCAGTGTAATCCAGCATTGGTTTATGCACAACATAGAAATACCTTTGTAATTCTTTATTTCCGATACAACAGGATTTGGTTTCAGTTGTTTTATTAATATGCTTCCCTTTATCATAAAGTTTCTAGCAATTAAGGTTCAATTTACAAGAATCAAATAAATAAATAAACAGTCTAGTCTAGTTTATACAATTATAAACTACCCAAGCAAAAGCTACCAAACAGCAGCTTCCATTGCTCCTCCTGATACTGAATGATGTTTGTTCCAACCAGTAAACAGATTTTATCTTTTGTAAATATGCACAAATACACAGTATTATTAGTACAAGAGTTATTTTTAATTAAAACTGTATCGTCAAAAATGATGTACAGTCGTGTGGAAAAAAGTACACTTCAATATGATGTAGAATTCATAGGTCTTTACATCTTAGCCTGATGACCTGTAGAGGTAACACTTCTCATTTTGACTTTAATTTTGAACATCTTAATTTCCATTGTCATATGTTTGAAATAGGTTGGTTATAAAAAGCAAGTGTTGGTGTCAACAGTCATGCAGATTATAAAAACAGTCGACAGAGACATCCAGTATGTTTGTGTTGATATGAAAGAACACAGGTATATATATAAACACACAAATTGAATGAGTATTATTAATATTAACTTATTATTAACCTCTCATCTTTCAGCAGTGGGGCAGGTCGACCATTGACATTTTAAATAACTGCTGACGCAGCTCAGTTTGAACCCAACCGGCTGGGTTGTTACAGAAATTACCCAATGAACGTCAGAAATAACCCAACAAAACGACCCAATATCTCTTATCCAATATTGGGTTACAAAAATATCCCAACGTTTTTTAGAGTGTACTGTCCGTGCTTATTGCAGGATCTCAAAAGCCATTCTGTGGAGATCATTATTGCTACACAACTTTCATGAAGCGCCTGACAGGATTAGAACAATACAGCTAGTGTTATGAGTGAGCAAAATACTCTACAAAGACGCAAACAAGACTATATGAAAGTGGAGTTGAGACCCCTGGGGAGTATGATTGATCGTTGGATTATCACAGGTCTGTGTTGAGCAGTTAATCACTGTCATTCTGATACTTCATAAACAAACTAGGTTTGTTTATGTAATTGTGAAATGGCTGATTGTTGTTTATGTTGTGTGTGTGTGTGTGTGCGCGTGTTTGTGTGGGTGTAACAGGAATGTGCCATGTTTAAAGTATATTACATTCCAATTCCAAAATCTGTAATGTCGCAACAATAAAAACTAAATGAAATGTGCAGAAAGATTGTTAAAGGAATATATTTTATGTTCCACAAAAGAAAGTCATACAGGTTTTGAATGATGGTAAATAAATATTGACACTATAATGTTTTTGGGTAACCAATCTATTTTAGGTCAGGGCTCCAGACTAACGTTTTTTACAAGATGCACTGTAGCCCTTTCAGTAGCACAAGCGGAAAATGTGGGTGCATACCTTAAATCAGCCTGCAATTATTGAGCTTTTTCCCCAAAATAGCAGCATTACTGACAAATACCTTCATAATAAATAGACTCAAAGAAATTAAACTGTGCAATTTTATTTTCATTTCAGAAGGATATGACCTAACTCAATACCAGTGTCATAATCTGCAGTTTTTGTTAAAGGTCATCATTTACTCACCCATCAGGTAGGCAGAGCCTACAGAGAAGTGCGAAGTAAAGAGACTGTTTAAACTCTGAATACACCAGGACAAAGTTCTGAATTCATTTGAACCAACAGAACATGTGCATGTCATTTTGTATGAAAAACATTTTTTGTTGTTGTTTATAGTTTTAAAGCAAAACGAAAGGGCTCGTCTTAATACGCTTGTATAATGATTGTATTGTGTATCGGGACACTTTTATCATGTTCACAACACAATGTAAAGATAACTTCCCATAAACTTAACAAGTGCATTCGCGTGTCATTCTTGTTGTGAACGGATTGGAAATGATTCCGCGCTGTCTCAAGTAATCAACAGATAAATTACGTATAGTAATGCGCTCACGTTGTGTCTGTAAACTTGTAAATGATGGGCTGAGCTGTGACCGACGTGAAAACATTGAGAAGCATCAGTCACCCAGCTCTGGACTTCCCACTCTCACATACACTGGTCCTCTCTCGATCTACTAGCCTTTTCACATGATATACAAGAGGAAAAAAATCTAAATTGGCAGGTACTTGCAATGTTTTAAAACCTGGTCGCAAAATGCGAGACTGAACGTATAACAGAAGTGAGGGAGGAAAGGAGAAATCACGAGTATAAAAGATCTGAAATGAGGTGAAATCAAAGAGACTGAAGCACTCAGTGGGACTAAGAAAAATACAGCCAACCAAAATGTATGTCAAAGTCCTTCTGTGGAAACAAACGTCCTCTCCACATGACCGATTATTAAGGTTTCAAAACAAACAAGCAAGCCTGTTATTACGAAGAGCCAAAAGTGCATTAAGGGAGGATAACTTGGTAAATATACCATAGAGTTGACATAGAATCCAATTAAACCCTTTGCTAGCCCAACAAACCTCCTCACTTTTCAGCTTCAAAATGTGTCTGTAGATTACAAATTGGGAACTTAATTAGGGTTTAAAACTGTTTACACATCTTATGAATAAAATAAAATGCTCATATGCAAGTTTGGTCTTCAATTGTACTTTAAAACTGCAGTTTCTCTTATGGTCCACTATCACAAATACTAATTTGCTATCTAGTACCGCGGATTTCCTTTTTAAGCTGTCCATGACATTTCATTACAAACAATATAAAATTTTCTCATTTCTCTAACAGTAACATAATTAGCCTTAAATTAATATTTTATGGACATCGATTCTCACATTTATTTGGCAAATAGCTATGTTGTCATGATTCTGCCTTCTCTTGTCTTGACTTTCTGGTCTTGGGGCAGAATCATGACAGACCCACGTGTTTTATGTGGAGAGAAACATATTATTGTCAATCAGGACATAATATGCGTTCTCTCCAGCCTCATCATTTGGCCCCGCCCCTCTCGTTCCTAGTATTGCTTTCCACTTGTGTCTTTACCCAGACCTGCCCATTGTTATCTCCTTTGTTAGTCTCCCTATATAATGCCCTCTTGTCTATTGTCTTGTGCTTGTTTGTAGGACATGTTTCCTGCCATGTATGTACGTAGTAGTCAAGGTTCATGTTCTTGTACCCTTTTTTTTTGTATAGTTCTAAGTTACCTAGTGTGTTTGGTTATTTTTGCCCCCCTTGTGGGAAGTGGTTGTTTTTGTGTTTAGTTAGTGTTCCCCATCGTGGGTGTTTTTGTTCTTGTTATTAAAGTCCATTTGTTTACCCCTTCATCCCTGCTGCCTTGCAATTGGGTTCTTCCACGTTCTCCTACACAGTTCATGTCATATGTAATCAGTAAAATAGTATATGCCAACAGTATTTGCTTGTTCCTCAAGATCAAAAAGGGAATCAGAAATAAATGGGTGGGGGTGATAATTACATCAGTTTATTGATTTTATCACAGCAGTGAAATTTTGCCGATTTGCAAATGCCGTTGCCAACAAAAGCACTGACTTAATGTAAATGTAAATTTAAATATGGTTGTAGATCGGTAGAGCCGATCCTTCCTATACGCAGGTTGCGTAGGGCCTCTGGACCACCAGGGGGCCCCCTTGAGTACAGAATAAAAAGCACTATATTGTAAACTTCTGCCATGTTCACACGCAAAACAGTGTTTCTAATGCGTTTCTAAACTTTTACAAGCCCTTTAGCAGCTTTTGTTCAGGAGAAGCACAAAGCGACATTTCCGATAATGCTTTCATTCAGTGGGAAAATGCAAGGTCTCTCTTTCATCGTGCAGGGATCTTATCAGTGAGTGGCAGGAAGAAGCAGCACATTCGACATGTGATTTCTGAATGAAATGAGTACAAAACAGCGTTTCCAACAACCTGTCACTGTTATCGACTGTTTGAATATATAAAACACGAACACATTTCGTCCGTAAATATGCACATGGTTACCTAGACAGAGGCTGTGTGAAATAATTTAGCCAAAATCGTCGCTTTTTATGATGATTTGTTTGATGTCACATTAAGTCAGAACTGACAATAGAAAATGAAAATATGTGAATGAAAACGGTTTTATTGTACTCAAATGGTGAGAGTTTTTTTTACATATATTTGGTGGTGTTTCTTCACCAATAATGAATTTGGATATGATGTTGATCAGCCCTTACTTTACCCATTGTTAGTCTTTGTTATTAGAAAATCCATAGTGCTTTTACATACATTGGCAAAATGTTTACTTACACAGACTCATAACATATATAGGCTAAAGAAGTATACCTATAATATCTGTTATTGCCGTTTAACACATTACACACTTATTTAAGAACGTGAGGCGTGACGTGCTTGTTACACATATATTGTTTAACAAATGGACAAATTACTCTTATAATATAATAACAAATTCTGTCCTTTTATAGTTAGAAAAATGATTATGTTTATAAGAACATATTTGAAAATTACACTTAAGAATATTCTTAAGAACGTCCTATAATTTACCTTAATTAAGTAAATGAAGATCATCTCAGAATTATGAAAGAAATGTAAAGGGATGGTGCAACAGTGTGTCTTCTGAATTTCTGACTTCTTTACAGTGTTCTGTCTTCTCATGCTTAACATGGTCAACTTGTCAAAAAACAAGTTGGGCGTATTACGTATTAGTTCTACGCTCGATACACCCCCTTAGTGTTCGTACAGGTTTCAGAAAGTTTTTTTTATCATTACGTCACAACTTTTCTTTGTCCCTTATTTGAAAATTCTCCTGGAAAAGCATGCAGCAGGCCCAGTCATCAACCATGAAAAGCGGGAGAAGTCACTTTCACTTCTGTGCAGGAGAGAGAGAGCACAGTTTGCAAAGTTCTGCTGTTCATGTTCGCTGCATTTGGGGGATGAGTGTTATATAAATGGTGGATATAACGCTGGATTTGGAGATTGTTTGAAACTGATAGATGGAGCGGCGTCTCAGCGCTAAAAGATACTGGACAGGTACCGCACGCGATAAGTGAAACTGATGTCTGTGTTTTCTTGGCATTGTGTGCGCACATGCTTTAGTTCCGCCCCCCCTCATGCTTTGCATGTTTTTGGAAGTAATCGTACAGTTGTATCTGTCTTTTTTAAATGTGATCAAACTGAGGACTCTGCAGATATAAGAAATGTGCGACACTATTCAGTAAGTACTCAAGATTAACATGAGATATACAGAAACTTTCTGAGTTAGTGCCGCTTTAACGGGATGTTATCTTGAGTTTGCATGCTTTAGTTCAAATGCTCGTAAAGATGTTGGAAACAGTTCATTGTCATAATGATGATGTTGTGAATTTGTGCATGTAAACAAATACAACACCGCCCTCAACATTTGTTTAGAATTCAGAAGTTAAACTTAAGTTTCATTCTAAAATACAACCAATATGCTTGTTAATAAGCAAGTAGTTAATGATGATTTTGTGTACCTAAATATAAATTGTAACCAAATTATTTACATGTGAATCAAAATGTGAATAAAATTCTATTCTTAATTGTTCTAACTGTGATGTTTTTTGTCTTTTCAAGTGTGTTAATTTGTTTATTATTATTTTTTTCTTATAGTTTACATTTATATTTATCTAAATTTAACTATGACAAGGGCCCCCACAAAGGTTTGCTTAGGGCCCCCAGATGTCTACGATTGGCACTGTAGATATGTAAATTTAATTTTAGTTCCCCTTCAGTCGGTCTCTCGACGTTGTGAGAGACTGACTGGGGTTTGATCTTGAGAACCTACCTTCTCCGAGATAATTTATTATAAAACGCCAATGGGCTTGGCGAATGGCACGCGCACGCCAGTCTCCGCCCCGTACATACGGGTATAAAGGAAGATGGCTGCGGTCATTCACTCATCCTTTGTTCTTCGGAACCTGTGTGTTTGCTGATGCTACACGCGATACTCGACTTCGAGAAAACTTTTAACCTGCTGGATTTATGACGCGGAGCAGCGGCCTTCTCCTTTCGGTGGACTTCCCCTGGGCGTTTCGGCAGAAGGCTACAGACCTTAAGAGGTAAGTCCCTCCGGCTACGAGCATGTCTCGTAGCTGTATCCTTGGGTGCGACAGACTCATCCCGGAGTCTGACGGCCATGATTCCTGTGTCACTTGCTTGGCAAGCATGCTGAGGCAGGTTTCACTGATGCTGTATGTCCCGTGTGTGCGGACATAGCAATCAGGGTGTTGCGGTCACGGTGGCTGCGTTCTTTTGAGCGCTGTTTCCCAGGCGTGTTCAGCTGCCGTTTCGGCGAGGTTGACCGCTTTGGCGAGCGGCGGGGGTGATTTAGGTACTCCGATAGATGTTGCTCCGTCAGCTTCACGCTCGCGGACCATCTATACCCCTTCACGCTCACCTGGTTCGTCCCCTACGAGCGGCAGACGGCCGTTGGTAAAACTTCGCACACGGATGATGACGCTATCTCTGTCGCTGCGTCGGACAGCTGCCTGCTCGCATCGGATGCGGAAGACTCCTCTGATCTGTCGTCAGGCAGTCGAGCTCCGGAGGAGACTGACGCTGAGATGTCGGCCATGCTTTCCCGGGCAGCCGCGTGCATCGGGTTGCAGGGTGTAGCAACACCCTCCCCGGAACGCTCATGGCTAGATGCGCGGTTTCCGGGGCGTGGTCAAAAGACACGCCCGCTCCGTTACTATTCTTCCCGGAGGTGCATCACGAGCTCGCCAAGTCCTGGAATTCGCCCCCTTCGGCGCGTTTCAGGCCGGAGGGTTAGGTGGCTGTGACTTCCCTGGTTGGTGGGGCGGCTAGAGGCTATGTTGACGTCCCCCGGGTGGAGTGTGCAGTCGCGGGCCACTTGTGCCCGCAGACAGCTGCCACTTGGGGGGCTCAACCTAGACTCCCGTCCAGAGCATGTAAGCTCTCTTAGACACTCGTGTCGAAGGCTTGCAGTGCTGCTGGACGAACCGCCTCCGCTCTCCACGCCATGGCGGTCCTCCAGGTTTTTCAGGCGAAAGTCCTGAAGGATTTGGACGGCGGGAAGTCTGACCCAACTCGTATGAGTGAGCTGCATACTGCCACAGACCTCGCGCTACGAGCGACGAAGGCCACGGCACGTGCCCTGGGTCGGTCGATGTCCACAATGGTGGTCCAAGAGAGGCATCTGTGGCTTAGTCTTGCGCAGGTGAGCGGGGCCCAGAAGGCCCGCCTTCTGGATGCGCCCATATCGCAAGCAGGGCTGCTTGGTGATACGTGGAGTTCTCTGCGGTCTAGAAGCAGACTGAGGCGATCGAACAGATCCTGCCACGCCGCAACGTGCCCACCAACAGGTCGGCATGGTCTCAAGCGCAGCCTGGTTCCCAGCAGCCCTGCCCTCCCGCGGCGGCCCTCCGGTTCCAGGAACCTTCCAGAGGACGACCCACCAGAGACGTAGACCCCCGCGGAAGAGGGCATCTGCTCCCCGTCAGCAGCCCGCCAAGAGGTCCTTTAAGCGGCCCTGACGGGACGAACCAGGGTGAGATTTTACTGGGCCCGATTCCCGGCCTTTCCAACGCCGGATCGGAGAAGGACGCTGCCTGCAGCGTTTCCATCGAGTCTGGGCCCTTTTCAGGGTCCGGCGCCCACATACTCACAAAGACAAATCTCCCCTGGGTTTTCCTCCACAGTACTCTCGTCCAGACGGTGTCTTGGATGGATCGGGCCGCCGACCACAATCTCCCCCGGACGTTGCGTCAGGCCGCCTGAAGCAGATAAACATACAGAGCCGTCAACCTCCCGGGGGGTCCCCCCTGTGCGAGGTGACCGCACTGTAAGCCACCGAACCAGCCTCCCCCGGCACGGTGAAGCAGATTGTCCCTCTGGTCCCGTTGTCGCGGGTTCTTGGGCGCTTGGCAGCGCACCAGCCCGTCACACTGGATAGAGAGGACAGTCCGTCTCGGTTACTCGATCCAATTCGCCAGGCGCCCCCCCAAAGTTTCGGGGCATTCTGTACACCTTGGTGCGAGGAGAGAATGCTTCCGTACTTCGGCAGGTGGTCGCCGCCCTTCTGGCGAAGGGTGCGGTCGAACCCGTCCCTATAACCGAGATGTCGTCCGGGTTTTACAGTCCGTACTTCATCGTGCCCAAAAAGGGCGGGGGGCTGCGGCCCATTTTTAGGTCTGTGTCGCCTGAACAAGCACTTGCAAAAGCTGCCGTTCAGAATGCTCTCCCCCGCGCAGAGCACCTCTTACCTCGGTATGGAACTAGGCTCTGTCCGTATATCAGCGCGTCTCACCAACGAGCGTGCACAGTCAGTGCTGCGCTGTCTGAGGTTGATCAGGAATCCCTCGACGCCGCTGAAGAACTTCAGAGGCTCCTGGGGCACATGGCGTCCTCGACGGGGGTAATCCCTCTCGGGTTGATGCACATGCGGCCGCTTCAGCACTGGCTACAGAGTCGGGTTCCCTGGACGGCGTGGCACTCCGGCACCAGGCGGATTACGGTAACGCCTCAGTGCCTTCGCACTCTCTTACCCTGGTCAGACTTGACCTTTCTCCGAGCGGGGGTTCCGCTCGGACAGGTTTCGGGGCATGTCGTGGTAACGACAGACGCCTCCCTGCAAGGGTGGGGTGTGGTGTGCAAGTGGGCACGCAGTATCGGGTCGGTGGACGGGTCCTCGACTGCGTTGGCATATCAACTGCCTAGAGTTGCTGGCAGTCCTTCTGGCACTGAGGAGGCTCCAGCCCCTCGTGCAGGACAAACACGTGCTAGTCCGATTTGACAGCACGACTGCTGTGGCGTACATCAATCGCAAGGCGGCATACGCTCACCGCAGTTTTCACAACTCGCCCGACGCCTCCTCCTTTGGAGTCAGCAGGTGAAATCCCTGCGGGCCACGTTTCTTCCGGGCAACCTGAACCAGACAGCCGATGCACTCTCTCGACAGTGTACTCCACGCGGAGAGTGGCGACTCCATCCCTGTGCAGCCCGGCTCATCTGGGAAGCGGTTCGGCAGGCACAGGTGGACCTGTTGCCTCCCCGGACTCCACCCATTACCCGCTATGGTATTCCCAGACCGAGGGTCCCCTCGGCACGGATGCCCTAGCACACAGCTGGCCGCAGGACAAGCGGAAGTACGTCTCCCCCCCAGTGAGCCTCCCTGCACAGGTCCTGTGCAAGGGCAGGGAAAAGGGGCATCAGGTTCTGGTAAGTGGCGCCATACTGGCCCAACCAGACCTGGCTCTCGGATCTGGTAGATCTGACGACGGCCCCCCCTGGCCCATTCCCCTAACGAAGGACCTTCCGTTGCAGGGGAAGGGCACGTTGTGGCACCTGAACGCAGGCCTCTGGAGCCTCCATGCCTGGCCCGTGGACGGGACGAGGGCTTGCCCGTTAGCGGTATGGGAGACTGTCTTACAGGCTAGAGCCCCGCCTCTAGGCGGTTATACGCTTATAAGTGGCGCCAATTTGTCCTGGTGTTCTCCCCGGGAGGAGAACCCACGGAGTTGCCTGATCGGATCAGTGCTGACCCACAGGTAAGTATCTCCGTCAGCACTACCGGGTCACCAGGTTCCTCAGGAGCGCGAGAAGGGTGTATCCACCTTGGCCGCACTCCGTACCCTCTTGGGACCCTAATGGGTCCTACATGGCCTTGGTACGGCCCTGGTGAGCCCCTAAGAATTGCCAATCTTCCTCAGTTGGATGAAAGATGCACTCTTGGTGGCGCTCACCTCCATCAAGAGGGTGGGGGACCTACAGGCATTCTCTGTGTCCCAAAGGTGCCTGGAACTCGGGATCGGTAATTCTCACGTGGTCCTGAGATCCTGTCCCGACGACGTGCCCAAGCTTCCCACTACTCCCTTCCGGGACCAGGTGGTGAACCTGCAGGCGCTCCCCTCCGGAGAGGAAGACCCAATCTTTTTATGTGTTTTGTCCAGTACGCGCGCTGCGCCTCTGTCTGGACCGCACACAGAGCCTCAGAACCTCTGAGCAGCTCTTTGTCTATTCTGGGAGACATTACCCGGGGGGGGGCTGTCTCCAAACAGAGGTGGCGCACTGGGTACCAATCCCAGGATCGCCGTGCCCGCTTGCAGTGAGAGCCCACTCCACTCGTGGGCACTGGCACAGGGCGCCTCTCTGGCAGACATTTGTGGAACTGAGGGTTGGGCTACGCCCAGTACCTTCACGAGGTTTTACAATCTCCACGTGGAACCAGTTGCAGCACATGCCCTTAAACGCCGCCAACGTTTAGGTTGGGCTCCTGGTTTGGGCGTACGCCTGCGAAAGCGCCTTCTCCCCTAACCAGGTGAGACTAGTGCGCTATTGTAGCCTCCCTACTTTCCCCTCTCAGGCGAAGTATAGGCATTCCATCCATCACTAAGCATTGCACTTGATAACTGACTGAGCGGAGCCGTCTGTTAGAACCAGGTCCGTTATAGGTAAAGTCATGCCTGCTCAGGCAGACCCCTGTATTAGGACTAGTGCCCCATAGATAGTGACTCCCCTCTGGGTCGTCTCGTGTGTTGAATTCCTCACTCAGGATTTCCCGATTGGTGAATCTGTGACCTCCCCGCCGGTGGTAATCCCACCTGGATTGTCCCCCTATTCGGGCTAACACCTTTCCGCATGTTGTTCTGCCCGCAGGGAAAGTGACGGCCTCACTGTCCGTGAGGCCGTCAGTAGAGGCTTCTCAGTATGACCAATACTATGTGACTGGAAGATTACGTCTCGCGGTAGCACTCTTGTGACTTGCTAGCCCAGTCAGGGTCGCTCTGCTAGAGGTCGTGATATCGGTGCAAGCGCTGTGGCGTTTGAGATTGATCCCCAGTCAGTCTCTCACAACGCCTAGAGACCGACTGAAGGGGAACGTCTCGGTTACGTCTGTAACCTCCGTTCCCTGATGGAGGGAACGAGACGTTGTGACTTCATGCCACAACGCTGCACCGAATCACTGCAGTGAACGGGAGTGCCCTCTCAGGTTCCTCAGTACAAAGGATGAGTGAATGACCGCCGCCATCTTCCGTTATCTGGCGTGCGCGTGCCATTCGCCAAGCCCATTGGCGTTTTATAATTAATTATCTCGGAGAAGGTAGGTTCTCAAGATCAAACCCCAGTCAGTCTCTCACAACGTCTCGTTCCCTCCATCAGGGAACCGAGGTTACAGATGTAACCGAGACGTTACACTCTGCAGACACTAATCCTATGCATGCTATTTGAGTTTATGTTGTAAGATAAAACTCAACAGCCAACTGGTCAGTTTAACACGTTTTGCTGTGTAGCAGAATTGTGGCTATAAAAAATGAAATGATTTCTGTAAATACCATACATTATAAAACAGTCATTGGGAGTGATAACTGTTACAAAATTAATAATCGTGAAATGGAATGTATATGAGATGGGGACCATATTTAAACCCAAAAGGTAATTAATGTACCCAGAATCTAATCCCCGAAGTGGTCGTCTGAATTCAGTCAGCCACATTGAATAAAAGTGTTTGTCAGAGATCTAATTTACTTCAAGCCAGAAAGATCTTTTACTCATACAAGCAGGTAGTTAATTTTATGCAGCTTCATAAAAGTCAACATTGGATACAGTTAATAAATAAATAATTGGGTTTACAGCACAGATTTTATAATATTTTCCACCAAGCTCAGTTTGTAATAAACAGCACACATAAACACAGAAAAGTGTGAAAACTGCTAATGTACCAAAATGAAAAACAAGACAGTACATGTTGTAGTCAGAAGATATATGAAACAGGCATTCATTTTAGAAACAACATTACAACAACATCTAGCTTTCTATTAAATGTGTATACAGTTTGTGGATACAGTATACTGATAAAACAAAACCTCCCTCTCTCTCTCTCTCTCTCTCTCTCTCTCTCTCTCTCTCTCTCTCTCTCTCACACACACACTTTATTCAGGTCTGCCTGTCTTTTGTGACATTTCAGTTACAGGTTGCCTTACGCACATTACTGGCATGACTGTTACACAAAATATATAGGCTACTGTATGTACAATATATAAATAAATAAAAACGTATTTTCTTATTTTCTTCTTACTCTTTCTGTCTGTCTCTTTTCTCACTTCCCCGTTCTCTACTTCTTCCCCCTGACTGGAGTTAAAGCTAGCGTCAAGCTAAGCCTCCCAAGCGGGTCTCCATCACGCCGGGATGTGGCATGCTAAAGATGCTCCATGTCCAGACGTTGCCCTACATAAAAGGCTGTCAAGCTAGCTTGACTCGGTGCAAACTGCAGGGGGCACATTGTAAAATGTGGAGCACATCTTATTACAAAGGCGAGAATTGAATTTCACAGTTTAAACCGTTACCAAATCTATCTGAGGACACATGGAAACACTTATAAGGAAAAGAGTGCAGTAAATACAGGGTGTGTAAATTATGTTCTGTTCACAAGAAATATGTGTGCTGTGAATAAAAATATATGTATTTCTATTGGATATTGAATAACATCATGTTGCTTAAAAATGAAAATGGAAAGTGTGATGAAAAGCTAATAGGCAATATTGACGGTGTAGATATAAAGGAAGTGTTAGTATTAACACATTGTTTGTGTTACTCTATTGGATACTGTTTTACACTGTTTGCTAGAATTTTATAGTTTTATTTAATTAACATTAAGGAATTTATAGTCTGACTGATATTTGACCTGTGTTTTGACTTGCATTACCTTACTGTCATGTTTTCCTTACAGTCAATGTTTTCTTGCACAGCTGCTTTGTAACAATGAAAATTGTAAAAAGCGCTATATAAATAAAGCTGACTTGACTTGACACATTATTTGTAGATTTGTGTTAAATTCATGAAAGGGACAAGAAAATAACACAGAGAGGCCATCCAAAAAGATTTGGAATACAGTGAAATTGCCGTTACCACAGATATGTGGACAAACAAATTGAACAGGAGGGCATATACTGTTCTTACATGTCACTATATAGACTAGAAGTGGCATTTGGAAAGTCGCATTCTGGCAACAGTGGAATTTGACAGTCATCTAAAAACAAACAGCAAAAATAACCACTGTGTTAATGAGTTATGGAATAACAGCAGACACCATTTTTTTTGTCAGAAGGCATCAAAGACGTGCTGGAAATGATAGATAAGTGCAAAAGCCTGATGACATTTCTAAAGAGAACAGGTGCAGTTGCAAGTTAAGCGCACACTGTCATTCAAGAATGTGAAATTCGATGGAACAGTAAAGTGGACATGATGGAATCTCTACTAAAACAGTACAGTGACATCAGACAGACAGCTCCTGGAAGACAAAGGCCAGCTGCATCTGATGGAGGGCATCTTTCAAGACCAGCACATGCACTTGATTGAATTCCTCACTGTCTTCAAATAAGCCATTAAGGAGCTTTAATGAGTAAAATACCCAACAATTCACATAGTGTTGCTCTGGTTTTTCAAAAGACACTGTGAGCACAAGTAAGAAGATCCATCATACATAGTCCTTCTCCGTGCTCGTGCATCCAGCCTGCTTGATGAGAAGATGCTCCTAACTTCCACACACAAGGTCGGCACATTTAAATAACTGAAAAGGTTGACTCCAGACCGGAGGTGCAGAGACAAGTGCGTGAGCTTATAAGTGAATAGCCCAGTGTCAGCCAGAACGCAGAAGGTACCTTTTTCTCCTCACCAGCGGCCGAACAAGGTAGTCAAAATTGTATTAACATTTTTAACTGTTGGTCGGTGTGCGCTAACAGGTTTAATATCCCCGTGGCAGCGGAACACGGCAGCAGACGCGTGAAAAAGCAGAAGGTAGACTTCGCAGAATGGGAAAAAGAGACACCCAAGAAGGATGGATGAAGTGGAAGAATACTGTTCTTCAAACTTTCAGTTAGTCGAGTAAAATTAGCTTTTATACTGGGAGAAACAAGATTAATCCCACGACTGCACTGCCTTGCTAGGAGAATCTTGTGCATTCCTGCAACAAGCACAGTAGATGCTATTCTCTTTTTGCACAAAGAAAAACGTTTGTTTTATAAATAAATGTTTGTGTAAAAACCTCTTACGATCAGAGTATTATTTTACAATCAGAGATTGGAAAATTGGTTTTAATGTCCCTGAAGCTGATAACATCATGCTTAAAACAAAGATTTCGAGTAATTAAAGGGACGATCGCGTGCAAATATCTATGTCAGCGGATGCGGGCTGACATTTTTGCTCATCCGCGCATCTCTAACACTCCTAATTCCAAACAATTCATCTTCAGTAGTGAGTGCCTGACTGCACAAGATGTATAGATTTAGGTAGGACTGCTGAGACCAGATGAACACAAACTGAACTGATATTCCGAGTTCCGGGATTCAGGATTGTAAGAGGATCATAATAATAAGGATCGGGTTCAGATGAGGTGATGTGCAGACAGCGAGGACCAATAAGGAACATGCAATTTGTAACACCACTGGTTGATTCTTTTTTTCTTTCAATGCCAATGTGTAAAAGACAAGCAATTCTGCAGAGCAAATTATGTGTGTTACCACTGTATAAAACATGGACATAGTGTCCGTGACCTCACCCATAGGTTTGTGAAGAGCCCTCTGAAGCCTAAAATGGGCGGACGCTGCCATTCGCCATCTTGGCAGCGTCCAGTCAATGAATTGCTGTTTAAGTCACTGCCGTGAGACCTTGTTTATTTGTAATAGATGTAAATCACAGCATGATTCACTGCTGTCTGCAAACTCAAATAACATTCTAATAACATTTGTTCCAGACCTACAGCGTTTCAGCATAATTTCAGTATCATTATATCATTTCAGTACCAAATTGCGTCTGGTACTATTAATTCAAATTTAACTTAAAGATATGTCAGTATGTTTCAGAATTATTAAGCTTAAAAGAAACTAAGAAAGAATAAAACAAAGGGCAAGAATTAAAAACAGCAACGATGAAGAACGTGGAGAGAACAAGCAAGAAATATAATGGCTTGTTTTAGCACGCAGGTGCTATAAGAGAGAAGTGCACGGCTGTTGAATGATCTGCATAACAAACGGGTAAAAACAAATATCCCAGGAGCCTGCTAGGATGGCTTTGGATTCTGGTGGGACACAAAAGAAAAGACTTTCACAACAAAGCCCAGTTTCTCCCTCTGAAACATACATTCAGGCACAAATGACCAGAGCAACAAATAAAGAAATACAGTATGCATCAAAACGGCTGTTTTGGCAAAGGCAACAGTGTTATTTAAGGAAATTGACTCATCGCCAAACAATACAGATGTTACATATAAGCTGCTTAGGGACATCACAAACACTGAATATGTTTTGTGTTATCCCTAGTTTAGAAGACATGAAACATACTACCCACACACACTCACATGAGTAATCGCACAAAATTGGGGTTAGATATAGTCTTTAGGGTTAGATTTGGGTTTTATGTTTAAGTTACACTTTATAAGAGATCAACAATTAAAGTTTGAATTACAATATATAAATAAAAAAATATGGGTGTTTATTCAAGCCGATTTAACACATCCAGTAAACTGTGTTCAAAGCAATAAACAGCTCAGTGCAATAAAAGCATTTCTCAGATTCTGGGCTTTCTCCCATTGTGGTCTAATTATGCTGTTTATAATCAGCAAAGGCAGGTTGAAATGAATGCTTAAGGCCTTTCTGCTATAACAAAATTTCTCTATTAAATGTGTTCGCGCAGCTAAATCAATGTATATACAATATATTCTCTCAGTTTTAAATGAATTAAAGGGACAGTTCACACAAAATCGAGCCCATAGTCATTATAAAGCTGTAGTTTCCTTTTTTTGAGGAACACAAAATTGGATATTTTAATAAAAAACACTGGCGTTCATTATACAGACAAAAATACATTTCTATTTCTGTTACACGGGGGGAGTCATATACAGGCTTTGATCAACACGAAGGTACATTTTTGGGTGAACTATCCCTTTAAGTATCTCTTACATTTAAAAAAGGTATGAACGTGTTCTGGATTACTTATTTATGATTGGTCAGTTGTGTCATTCAGAGGCAGTGATGAGAATAATGGTGTTATAGATAAACGGCTTTAGTTTTTTCAGTAACAAGTAATCAAACGAATTACTGTTTTCCCTGTGACAATGGCGTTACCATTACTGACAATAGAATGCAGCATTTCTAATTAAACATTCCGTCTCCTAAAATGCAATCTAAACTATGCACAAACTAACATTCCGCTATCATACTGGAAAGCAGTCAAAACATTAAGAGCAGTTCTTGTTATTACACTGTTTACTTCTGTAAGAAACTATGAAAAATAAGTATCACAGTACCGTATGTCTAGCAGTTGGGAAGTTGTTACATGTCTTAAGAAGCATCATTTATTTTTAGACTTAAAGTTGTGTTCTGTACAATAAATAGTTAAAGTTCTGAACTTGTATTTTATTGTTCCATAATAGTAATGATAATATTTACAACAATAATATATTGATATATAAAATATTGAATTTAATAGGTGTCTCTCACATTGACCCACAGCAAAAATAAAATAGTGTAGTGTTCACGAATAATTTATTCTATTAAGGTGCCATTTCATTCATTTAATATATTTAATATTGGGGAAATCCAAGTTCTTTGACATATTTGACCATTTTTTAAAGGTTTGTGTTCGGAGTCCTAATTTTAGCAGTTTGGGGATGTAAACATATTATCAATATCGTGTAGATATTGTGAGATTTCGATATTGTTACATCCCTAGTAGCTGGGCATATTTTCTAAGCAGACACCAAGCCTGATCTACCTTGCTAATGTATTCAACTGAATATACTGTGTTCCTCATTATCTTACTATTCTACCTATTTCCTCATTTCTCTCCCTACCTCCTCTCTCTTCCCCTCACTCTCTCAATTTTTCCTCCGAGATGTGCAATTCTAGAGTTCGTTAAGTCAACTTCAGTATTCAGTGTGAAATGAGCTGTAAACTTTGTTACAGTGAGAGTGGGCCGTCGATTTACCAAAGAGGGTTTATGGGAGATTGTTCTTAGAGGCTAGTGTATTTCATAAAAAATGCGAACAATTATTAATAATGTCTCTTTTAGTGATCATGAGAGGGATCATTTGAGAATTCTATTTGTTTTACAGAACATCCATTGTAACTTGATGTGTAATGTGGACAATTTGTGTTCCAAGAGTATTATTTTGTATAACAGCACTAGAATGCTTTGCCGTATCACTCTGCTTGTCTGAATTCATTTCATTATGCTATGATGCTGCTATGGTTTCTTTTGGAACTATTTCAATACAAGAAAAAAAGTAACAAAATGTCAGTTTTTCCAACATTAACTTTTTAGAACAATTGTTTACATTTATACTATAATTGTTTACAGTTTTAAGATCCAATTCACTGGTGTATGTACATATTCTGTAAAAATCTGTGCAGCACAATTCCTTGTAAAATACCTCACAGGTTTACAAACAAAACTGTTTTTAAATGTTTAATATAGGAAATATATTGAAAAATATCAAATGTAACTATTTATTCATCCCTGCTTCTTTACTTGAAACAATTAACCCTCTTTTCGAAAGGTATTAAACTGTATTTTGTCTAAATATAAGAGCTTTACCAAGCATTTTAATACATTAATACATTGGTACCTTGATTAAATCTCAGATAATTATATAAATTACAAGGATCTATCAGAAATTGTGACCTTGGAATTGTAAGGTTCTATCTGCATTTTTATCAGTTTTCAGATATTAAACTTAAAAGTTTTTGCATTTTGACTTTATAAAACCTTTTTATTTCTAAAGAAAAGTCCCAAAATGTACATACCTTAATGAAATTGTCATAGAATAAGAACCTTATAATTCCAAGGCAACAAAATGCTTATTTTTGGACAAATTAAGCACAATCAAGAGCTTCAACCAAACATAAATTTCAAGACTTAATTACACAGAGACATTATAGTCTGGTGGGTGCGCTTTTTAAGACACACCTTTATCTCTCTAGGACTTCGCTTATAACCTAGATGATATGATACACCTACAGGCTCTTTAATGGCTAAAAAAACATTACCGTAGACTTTATTCATTTACAACACATTTCATCACTTCTTTTTCATTGTTCAAGAATATTTAATCTCCACCTGGAAGAATGGTGAAATGTCTTCAAAAAGTAAAAAAATCAGGCTGGTTGGCATTCAAATTTAATTTCTGTCGATTTGGTGATATCTATCATCTGTTTTTAGTCACTGTAATAAAGTTCGTTAGAAGGGAAGGAAGGAGGCGGGAACCGGTGAACATTCAAACACAAACTTTAATTAAATAAACAATAAACACGGAAGTAACGGACCGACAGCCACCTCACGGTCGACTGCCGGCCATAAAACATACACAAACTAAACATATGTCCGGGCCCGGTCCTCTCTCGTCAACAGTCCTGCCGATCGTCTTTTTAAGCTCCCAATCTCTTCCGTGATAAGATGCGGGACCGGTGCGCGCACAGGTGCTTGCACTGATCACTCACACCACCGGCCCCGCGTCACGGCTCTCGTCCCGCCTTCCTCACCACATACCCCCATCACCCCTTACAGGCCGGGGGGCACCACCGAGACTGTACCTACTCCCCCCCCGGGGAGCCAGTCTTGGAGTCAGCGGCGCCTGGGGGTATGCACCGACAAGACGAAAGAACGGAGACGGGAGCCCCCCGAGCGACAGGGACGAGAGAGGGGAGAGAGGAAAAGAAAAATAAATTGTCCATTTATCTGTGGGTTTTGAAATTTATTAGGCAATAAAAATATTAAAAAGAGCTTGTCAACTTTGACAACACTAGTGTTTCCCCTACCATTACCTTAGGGGGGGGGGGTGCCCTAATAATGCTCTCAAATCATCATTTGATGTAGAAACATAAAAATTAAGAATTATTATTGGGTATGCAGATACTGCGGACATGAGAAGAGATATAATAATACTGCTTCTGCATTTTCCCGCTGCATTTTAAATTACTAAACAGACTATCGACAATGACGTCACTGCACGCGAGAAATGTAAGTCTCAAACTTCCATGTAAACGCGATTCCCTTTTGAGAGTGGTCTCTCAACATTGCGGAGCTTCACAGTGGGAAACCCTTCCCTTTTCCACTTCCCTGAAGTCTTATTGGATAACGCCTGTAAAAACTGGCCAATTGTTGCAAGACATGCAACAATATGCAAATACTGACAAACCCTGGCAGTAAAAATGCGGTGTATAGTGACAATACCTCAGAATCTTCTCTTTCATGCTGCCATTGTGAACTTCTTCACCGCATCCGATGGCTGCTTTCTGTTGTCTTTGTGGGCCCCATTGACCCGCCGGATAACCACAAGCACTTCATTGCCTGCCTTGGCCTGGCTCACACTGAGGCTGCCTTCTGCGAGTCTGATTGCGGTGTGTGTCTTGGGGACTCGCTGTAACGTCACTCATGGACTTTTCGGGGCGAGGCTCACTGCCGCCAGCAGGGCCGCCATCTTCTGCTGTCGCCTCATTCCCCAGTCCTCTTTGCTTTGGAGAGCCTTGCGCCTCTGTCGCAGAAGCCGTTTCCTTCTGTGTCGACGATGTCTATCTCGGCCTCGGACAAGAACTGGGCAGAGTCTGAACCATTCCAGGCATCTCTCAGTGGCTGCTGAATTTAATAGTCCCATCGCTTGCGCTACCGCAAAACGCAGATCTCAAATCATTATCTCAGGACCGCCCTCAGATGCTCCATATGCCGCTGACAGTCATTGTTGTAGATGATAATATCGTCTAGATAAGCGGCGGCATATTTTACATGGGACCAGAGGAAACGCTGAAAAGTGGACAGTGCCCCGAACAACCCGAACAGAAGTGTAACGAATTGGTGTAATCCGAACGGCGTGGTGAAGGCTGTGTTTTCTACAAAAGGAGGCAGAACCATGACACTACGCTCCTATCTGTCCATACTACCTCATTATCGAGATCTCTGACTTGCCGTGTGTCCACAAGCGGCCCTTGCCTCTTTGCATGTCATTTGGAACTCGAAGTTGGGAGCAATACAAGCACTTTATCTCCCGGGGAGAATTTTCACAAGTTCCACTGTTATACAGCCAGCTTTGCTTGTTCTGGGTCTGTAACAATTTTTTATAGATAGCCACCCTAACATATGGAGTTTTGCTCTCAGGTCCAGGATTTCCACCTGGATCATTCCACCAGACCGTCCGTTTGTGGGTGAGAG
Organism: Barbatula barbatula; assembly: GCF_947034865.1. Taxonomy (NCBI): domain Eukaryota; kingdom Metazoa; phylum Chordata; class Actinopteri; order Cypriniformes; family Nemacheilidae; genus Barbatula; species Barbatula barbatula. Next base: position 17,455,056 of record NC_136767.1, on the reverse strand, counting down.
ACGCAGGTGCGAATCAATTTTATGCCCAATTCGCTCTAATGGCCTGATGAGGTCCATACCAATTCTATCCAAAGTGGGCGCAATGGCACTTTTGGGGAGGCCGGTGGATTTACCAGCTGGCATTCACGACAAGACACGCACCACCTGCGCACTTTGTCGTGAATGCCTGGTAAAATGATTGGAGCCCATGAGACAATTAGGGTGGTTGTCTGGCCTAAATGTCCTGCCATCGGATTACAATGAGCCGCCTGGAAAAGCATTTCCCGACGGCTCTTTGGCACTAATAACTGGGTTGTATCTTCCTTTGTCTGATATGATAATTAGCATATGTAAAGTTGAATTATTATATAAAATTATAATCATGTTTCAGATTCACATTTGGACCTTTGAATGTAAACTTTGAGAATCCCTGCTTTAGATAAAAGCAACAGCTAAATGATTAAATGTAAAAACGAAAATTCATCTTCAAGAGACTGTTAAACCTTGTGAAAGCATGACCGTGTGATTTGTCACATGAGTATTTGATGTGCTCAGCCTTGGATAAGTCAAAATGAGAAATCTTTACTAAGAATGTAAAAGCAAAAAGGATGTGAAAATGGTATTACATATTAACAGACAAATTGAAACAAAAACCAGGACAAAATGAAAAAGACATTAAGGGGGGCAAGGAAAAAGCAAAACGTAAAAAAAGACCCCGTAGAAAATTTCATTTTCTGGCAGCTATGGCGAAAATAAAAAATATTCTCTAAAATGACATGGTTTCTCTGTTTTTCTTGTAAATTTACTGTCTTTTTCTGTAATCTGAAAACTTGAAATTTTCAAGCAGTATACTGTAAAAATTTGTCTTTTTCCCCGTCAAATCCATTATTCCTTTTTACTGTACATGTGCAGTCTTTTTTCTATCATTTACCGCTGTGTTTACAACAATTTGAAAAGTCTGTGGAAAAAATTTTAATTATTGAAAAATACAAGGTTATCAAATAAACAGGATTACACTTCTCAGGAGCATCCGAATCTGAGCACGAGAGGGCTGTCATACCGATCACTTTGTCATCACTTCAAAGTGAACGCACCGGAACAGAGGTGACCATGAGACAGACAGGACGTCTCAGAATGAGTGGTGATACGGAACAGATGGGTTCATTATGACAGTCTTGCTGCAGAGCAGTGACAAAAGCACATGCACAAGCAGCTGTTTGAAGAATCATCTGCATGACCTGATTGGTGGGTCAGTGATGTGTCCGTTGTCTGAGGCTTTCTATGAATAGAAAGTAAATCAGGCGTCAAATGCCTTTGTGCTACATTGCAGGTGACCTGATGTCCAACAACGAGGGAGATGAGGCGTTATGATGGCTAATTATAATCACCTCACCTAACGCATTACAATCACTATCTGCCAATGATTTGAGCCGTGTGTGGCTAGCTGGCCTGGAACATGATGAGGAGATCCTGAGCAGATTACAGACATGATCTCGTTTGCATTTAAAGCAATTCATATGTAAAGTGCAGTTCTAACATTTGGATGGAAAATGTGGGATAGTAAAATATAATAAAGGGATAGCCCAAAAATGTAAATTCTGTAATAATTTACTCACCCTCAGGTTTGTTCCAAACCTGTATATATATACAGTGGGGCAAAAAAGTATTTAGTCAGCCATTGTGCAAGTTCTGCCACTTAAAAAGATGAGAGAGGCCTGTAATTTTCATCATAGGTACACTTCAGCTATGAGAGACAGATTGAGAAAAAATATTCCAGAAAATCACATTATGGTGGAAAATAAGTATTTGGTCACCTGCAAAAAAAGCAAGATTTCTGGCTCTCACAGACCTGTAACTTCTTCTTTAAGAGGCTCATCTGTCCTCCACTCGTTATCAGTATAAAAGACACCTGTCCACAACCTCAAACAGTCAGACTCCAAACTCCACTATGGCCAAGACCAAAAAGCTGTCACAGGCCCCTCCCGGCTCTTCCTCCTCGACCCAGGTTCTCGGCGTCGAGGTCTCCTCTGCTCCAGAATCACCGAACTCTCCGGCACCACGAGGCCACTCGGCGGCGAGCACTCCACGACAGCATGTCTCTCCTTCCTCCCTGGTTTAGGCACCACTGTAACACAGCTCAATAAAAGGAAGGAAAGAGGCGGGAACCGGCAAACATAAAACAACTAATAAATAAAAACGTAAATGGACAGCAAACCATAAGGGAACGCCAGGCCTGGTCCTCTCTCACTGACGGTACGGTCGCTCGACATCTTATGCTCCCAATCTCCTCCGTGATACGAGACTGGTGCGCAGCTGACACTCTTTATCACTCATGCACTCGGCTCTCGTCCCACCTACCTCACACTACAGACAGTTTATTTGATCTTTCTTTTGTCTTGTTGAGCACAACATTTTATTTATTTAAGAATTTAGTAAAGCAAACAGTTCTAGGGCACCTTAGGCTACCATTTAAATTTGTTTCTCCTGTGGTAGTCCAATGATACCAGAAATGTCAGTTGCTAACATTTTTCCAAATATTTTTCTTTGTGTTCAACAGAAAAAAGAAAGTTATAAAACAAGTTTAGAACAACTTGAGGGGGAGTAATTCATGACATAATCTCCAGATTTGGGTGGAGTATCTCTTTAAGCAAGACATATAAATGCTTAGAAACCTTTAATCATAGAACATTGATCTCATGAATAGATTTTGTGCATTGGCAACAATGACATTAATAAAATGTGTTGAACAGCATCCTATGTATCCAAACAATTATCACATTTACATTATGTCACCAATAATAAATTCAAACTGTTTTGTGCGATTTCTAAAAGCTGATTGGCTCTCACACATATTCCAGGTGATCCGATCACAAATAGTTTTTCACAGTGTCATTTACACCTGGAGTAACAAGTGTTGAGCATCAATATGGTTTGTTGTGTGATTTTTTTCCTTCTCGTTCTATCCGAACTGTTAATGTACACTGTGTGCATTCAGCTACAGGTGAAAAATCATATAAATGCATATAAAATCAAGAAATAGACGTTTTCAGCTTGTGATTCAAAAACGTAGCAGTTTCAAGACGTTGGTTCCCAGATTGGCTCTCACACATATTCCAGGTGATCCGATCGCAAATAGTTTTTCACAGTGTCATTTACACCTGGAGTAACAAGTCTGAGCTTCAGACTTTATGCTTGGATTTCAAGAGAAAGTCTATAAGAAGTCTCTACAATTACATTTGCACGTATGCACATACTTTACATACACATTACATCAAACTGAAATCAGATGTCATTTAAGATGCTGTTTAAAACCTTATAAAACAAAAACGCCTGAAGATAAAACAAGTGCGTTTGCCATTTTGCAAATAATGCATTACCATATTTTATTTTTATGAGATATCGTGAGTCCGCTTGCAGGAAAAACCCACAAACCAATGAGTTTTAATTAATCACCCTCATATCAACAAATGTTCTAAGCTCAAGGCTTTAGACACGTAGAGCATATGGCTTTAATGAGATGAGGTGATGCCATGGAGATAAAAATGCCGAAGTGAGATTCCTGAAAAGAAAAGTGCTTCTTATCTTTGAATAATAACATTCTTTGTATCTAAGCAATTGGAGAATTATCTCTTATGATTTTATTAATTTTACAACCTTATGTGATGTTATACCATAAGTGTTCCACATCAGCACTTTGTGAAGCCTCTCTAAATTCTACAGTTAAGGACACAAGTCGTATTTAGCAAGCCATGTGTTGAAACAGAGTTCCCTGTCACTTTATTGTGTTATAATGACATTGAACAAGGTATAAAATGCTACTTTGCGTGATCCTCTTACTGGCTTCAGTGAATTCCATTATAACAACAAAGACAATGCAAATGTGATGAATGGATAAAAGTGAGGTGTAGATAAACTGAGACATGCTTTCATTGTGTTCTGTTAGGTCCCTGAGCGAGAGAAGATTCAAGGCTGAATCCGAAAAAGCTAGAAAGAAAATGACGACGAGTAAAATTTGAAAGGTTAGAAAACAAAAGAAACAATTGTATGGGGCGGCACACAGAGAAGTGCACTGTATTTACAGATATAAAGTAAAATGGAAGAAAATGTAAACACTCTGTCATGAACAAGGGTGGTGAAACATGGACAGAGGACCCAGGTCCAGACAGCGGGTAAGGGGAAACAGACTTTTAATAATAAATGACAAAACAAAAACCCACAAGAGGGTAACATAACAAAACAAGGGTGTAAACATAACATAGAAACAGGAACAAGGATTAATTTACTAAATTAGACAAGACTAATACAACACTTGAATTAAATACAAATAACTGGACTACACTGAACGGGAACTCAACACATTAATCAAAATGAACCAGCCCAAGACAGAATACGAAAGGGCATTAAATAAGGGACCAAATCAAGAGGCGAACAGGTGTAGGGCATGAATCAATAACGAGGAGACAAGAGGCTACCGGCGGCTTCGACACAGGAGGGGAGCCCGGCGGTCTCGACAATGGAAGAGTGCCCGGCGGCCTCAACCCTGGAAGGGATCCCGGCGTCCCCGACTTCTTTCACAAAGAAAGGTAGGACTATGGAGGAACAGGATCCCATAATTTAAGAATAACAAAATGCAGCGTTTTTAAGAAACACTTTTTTTAAGAGGACCTTGAATAGGATTATTATTGAGCCATGAGAATGAATAGAATAATATCACATCAAAGCACCATACCTGAATAGGTTCATGGTGAAGCATCTAACATTTGCGACCTCACTTGCATAAAGACTTAATGGGTAGTGTAGTGAGGTAGGCGGGACGAGAGCCAGGATTTGAGGTCTCGTATCACTGAGGAGATCGGGAGAATAAGAGGACGAGCGACCGGACCGTCAGTGAGAGAGGACCAGGCCTGGCTTTTAGTAATGGGTTGTGTGTGTCGCCGGCTGTCTATTTACATTTGCTTTTATTAATCAAAGGTTGTTTTATGTTTGCCGGTTCACATCTCCTTCCTTCCTTTTATGGATCTTGTCACAGATAGCTTAACTGATCTGATCTATGTGAGAATTATGGGATGAATTTGCTATGCCTTATGTGGATAATGTGCTTAATAACATTACAGTACTGATACCAGAGTATCAATAATGTTTGTTGTGTGATTTTTTTCATCTCGTTCTATCCGTACTGTTAATGTACACTGTGTGCATTCAGCTACAGGTGAAAAATCATATAAACGCATATAAAATCAAGAAATAGATGTGTTCAGCTTGTGATTCAAAAACTTAGCAGTTTCAAGACGTTGGTTCCCTGTGGAATTCGAATGCGTTTTTGAATAGCCTTTTTTATGAATGAATAATATAGCGTGTGCGTGGTTAACATTACTTGAATAGCTTTCAGGTTTTGTTATAACATAAATTACATAGTCATACATTAAACATGAAATCTGAAAAAATCTGAAATGTTAAGGGTACATATTTGATTAAGTACTTCTTATTTCTTTAATGATTTGAGGAAAAAGGACTGAGTGCACCTTAAGGATTTCCTGTTGTGTACAAACACAATTAAAGGTGTACATTTGTAACCCAGCGTGCATGTAATAAGCGCCAGCTATACCTGTAGCGGTCCTCGGAAATAGACTCTTTCGGCTATTTAATCGCACCTGTTGATCGGTCTCTGTAATTATTGTTCATCTGTGTCCAAGTTCACCGTTTTATCATTTAGAGTCCCTCATTAGAGAAGAGAGGGTAATTTCTCATTTATACACCTACACAACCACACAGACACATTCATATGGAACATAAACACAGCTGCCAAACAAGCAATTTAGACAGGAAATTATCCACAGAACTCATCAGTGGGTGCCATTGTGGTAATAGCGACTCCACTCACAGAGTAGCATCAAAAGCTAAACAAATTTGCAGAAAGAAAGACATAGAAAGACTCCACAGAGCCTCTGCATTCTGAGGTATCGCAGGGGCACTCAGGACACAAAGGCTGTTCCAAAAGCTGGGCTTCATAATTATATTGCACCAAGCTATGTAAAAAAAATAACAAAATGGTGGACAAAGCAGGAAGTATAAATACAAACAATCATGGGTTTGATTAACTTTACCCAAAAAGTTATAGATAGCGACTTATTAGCCCTTGGCAATTGGAACATGCTACATATCCAGTAGGGGTGTAACAATACATTGATATGGATGGATTAAATTCATAGCGATATGATGCATCGATGCCACACGTGAAATATCGATATGCAGTACTTTTACTATGACATTCCTCTTTTTGCAATTTTTTTGTGCAATTTTCAAAGAGTAAAAACGATTATTTTATATATTTTGATTGCATTTGTGAATAACTAGGCAAGTAGTATCAAAATATCAATAATTAAACCGAATCATAAGCGTATCACAGAATTTTCAGAGTTATTGGCTAATATCGCATTGCAGGTGGAGAAATCTGTATCGTATCGTGATGAACTGTCCGATTTACATACTGTAAAAAATGTAATATTTACAGGTATTTTTCTGCCAGAACTTCATCCGTTTATTTTACAGACGTTTCCAGTAATGCTAAAATGTTATTGCAGTGCAAAATTTAAAGCGGAGTTGACATGCTATTTCATGCATTCTGACTTCTTTACACTGTTAAAGTGCTGGCTTCTCAAGCTTAACATGGTCAACTTGTCAAAAAACAAGTTGAACGTGTGACATATCATTTCTGTGCTTGATTCAACCTGGGTCAACCTGGGAGAATTGTCCAATAAGGGGTTAAGAAACAGGAATCCATTTTCGAAAAAAACTTTCCGAAAATGGATTCCTGTTTCGTAACCCCTTATTGGACAATTCTCCCAGAAAAGCACACCCACGCATCATCCAGTGAGCGAAGTAAATTGTGCCCTATTTCTACAGAATCTTTTTACAGTGCACCCCTAATATGTAGTAGGCTGAGGGAACTTCCGATGAACAAAAAAATACAGACACAAAGCAGGGAGAAAACAGGCCTGAATATGAGGTAAAGTGAAAGACATGAGGTGGCTGGATAACAGAAGAAGCTGGCTGTTGAGGACAGATGTCAACAGACAAGTCTCAGAGAGCAGATGCTATAGAGAAAGCAGCCATTCATCTCCTCTATCTTTATTCCTCCTATAGTGTTCTCTGCCTCTCTCTTCTCTAACATCACTTTCTTTTGCAGTCTTGTCACAGTTTTTCAGCTTGTCAGGTGTTAAATGGATAGTTTGACATTTCGGCCATTATTCATAACAGAATGGCTCGCCATTTAGCGGAAGATTTTCATCCAGAACCACTTACCGTACTGATTACAGGAACAGTTTATCTTCTTGAAATAACTTCCAAGTTACGAGTGCCCAACAACCATTTTCATATTTATTTACCACTCAAGCATTATAATTTCATCCTGAAATTTCCAGCTGTTTATCAGAAGGTATCACTTTTGGATCAGGGCTTCTGAATTAGTGCACTTTTTTCAATATTGAAAAATACTATATTATATTGTAAAGTATTGAAAATTGGTTTCTTATCATATTGAGTATGATACTCAAATATGATGTGTTTTTTATCTGAGTTGCAGGGGGCTGAAGTGAATCCAGCATCTTTGGCCACAGGTACACCCTAAGAAGAACAGCAGTCCAATATAAATTATTTTATAAACTAAATACAACGTATTTTCTAAATAGTAAAACGAAATAATGTGTAAGATGATACACTCTAAAAACAAGATGGCAAAGTACATAGTGTGCTGGGAAAGTGCAGGATGTCCTTTCCGTGTTAATTATTTTGACAATCCCCTTATAAATATTAACAAGATGGCTCACAAACCTCTGCGATGATTACCTGTGTTTTAGAATTGTAATTAGTCCAGGTACTTCATTAATCCTCACTTTTCTTTCCATTTTACCACTCATCCTCCCCTATCTCTCCACTTCAATTTCCCCTTCATTCACCTCGCTCAATCTTCATATAAACTCTATTACTCTCGCTCTCTTCCTTCTCCTCTCACTCACTCATTCCCTCCACTGGTCTGTCTCTCCCTCCATCAATCCATTCTCTGGACATGTAGTTAAGCAGCCAAGGCCTATTTCACTCTGCAGGAAAATGGATGGACTCGCCTGGGTATACATTAACTGCACCCGTTATTAGATCTCCCTGAAGAGCACTGAAGAGTTTTGGTTCGCGTCCCGTTTCGAAGGGTCTACCCTCATTAGAGTTATATCCAGCAAGACTTGAAATGGATCGGCCAAAATGGTTTCCCAGCTCATTAGGGCCACGGCCAATCAAAGAGCCAACTCAGACAGGACAGCATGACATGCTCGTTGGATTCAGCTCTTGGGGGAAAATAAACTGGAAGTGCATTTTGTCAATGGCTTCAACGGGCCTCTTGTATTATGCAATATGCCAAAGACATACAGTAGACGCAGTGGATTAGTATAAAGGCTACTAAAAAAACTAATGTCTCACAAAGTCAACACACAGCCCTAAGACAATTGCCCGTATTTCTAATTTCCTCTGCAATGTTTTAGCAAAAGTGGATCTCTTCAAACTGGAATATCATGGCCATGGTTGGGAAGAAGGTACATACTGGCCAGACTCTTGTAGAACTGGCACGTACTGGTAGAACTACTCAGTACAAGACAGGGACTGCTGCATAACTAATAACATATACAAACAGCTATAAGCTAGACTATAATACAATTAAAGTTCAGCTATAATTTATTTTTTGTGGAGTGTATTTACATGCATGTTTAAGCATTTGGCAGACGCTTTTATCCAAAGAGACTTGCATTGCATTATACTATACATTTGTTTCTGTGTATGTGCAATCCCTGGGATCAAACCCATGACCTTGGCATTGATAGCGCCATGCTTTAACCACTGAGCTACAGGAAAGCTATACATGTATTTAAACAATCATTATGTGAAACAGCTTATGTGAAACCACAGGGCTGAACTACAATGCAAGGTTTTACAGTTGACTAAAAATGTTTCCTCACCAATAACCTGAAAATAGGTTGTTGAGGCACTAAATTATTAACAAACAAAAATAAAAAAATAAAATTTTGAAATTAATTAACAATAAATTGTATAGCAACATACAGTAAGAATAAAAAAATCATCAAAATCAAATGTAACCTGAAATCCAGACTGGAGTCTCAGTATCTAATTTCTTTCTTCCTGAAAACAGCCACTTTAGAAGACAGAGACTCTGTTTATTTAACATGCTGCTAATGGCACATTTAAAATTGATATATTCTCTCAAATTCATGCAAAGCTTTCATATGTGTGCTATTCACGAGTTCGCCCTTGCCGATAAACAGCTCCTTGTTGGGATAGATGGTAAAGCATGGGAATGCAGGTTATGCGTATTTGGCGTGTTGTACAAGGAGTGGGCGCCGAGATCACCGGATCTATCCGAACCCGGATCACTCTATCCTGCTCAGAGCAAGTGCTCCGGGCTCGAACCGGCTCGAGCCCAGAACCCCCCCAGAAGATTTTATTGAAAATTTCTGAATTAAACTGTGTGACTCATCAAGTAGAACTTACCCAGACAGCCATTTTGACTTGCTTGCATTAATTTAAAACATGACATTTAATTTTCAACTTATGTAGTTTTGTTGGGTGTTGTACATCATTCATACGTCATATCTTTGTTCCAGTTAAAGATCTGCTGGAAATAAAAGATGATCACAGGCAACTCCAGGGAAGGTAGAGCTTGATTCGCATAAAAAGTAGAACCTAAAAATAAATAGAGTATTAAATAAATAAAAGAAACTACTGAACTATGTTTTTAAATATTTTTCCAGATATTGTGATGGATAAAAGAAAAAGACCAGTGACCGTGCTGTTTGATAAGTCATCACACACGCTTTATTCCTAATGGACTGCAGCATGGATACTCTGCCTCCAGAACTTTATGGAATTGTGCAGTTTGTTGCCAGGATACCTCAGCTCCTGGTGTGTTTGTATTCCGGGCAGGTGCTCAACAGCTCACATTATGAGTGTGTGAATGCGTGTGTGAGGGTGAAGAAAAGGTTTAGTTGAAGGTGTTACAGCATATTGCTAAATACAGCTGTTTTAGCCATGTACGATCAGCACCTCAATATATATATATATTTTATATGTCACAAATGTGCATTTACAAGCCTGTCCTCTCGATCTGACATCAACCAATCCTCTATCACAGTAGTCGCCAACCTGTCGTCCGTGATCAACTGGTCAATCTTTGAGACTTTCCCTGTCGATCCGGAAAGTAATAGAAGAATGAAAAGACAAATATATTGTGCCTGATTAATGTTCAGTTTTGCAAGCGCGTCTCTCTTTCTCTTCATTTAGCTGTTGCATGTCTCTCACTTCTGCATGAATCTTTTCATGGCTGTGTAAATAATGATTCCATGTGTTAGTGTTAGCTGTTTCTCTAATGTTGGTGATCACACGCAAAATGACTTATGCTTGCGTGAAAGACAACAGTCTTTTCACAAATGGTTGTAATTTGTGAGTGAACCACGGGTCTGTCAGTGATTGTAAACAGTTTTCAGCATCTCATGTGGCAGATGACATCCCTGCTCACATCCCATGTATGTTATCAATTAACCTAATATAATATTCCATGCCTTGTAAGACCTTATTTGACTATAAATTAATTAAAATTAACGATTGGCATTGTTATTTTTTTACAACATTTCCATTCATAAACAGTATTTACTTAAAGTGAACTTGTCATGATTCTCTTGGTTTAGAGGCAGGATCATGACAGAATCTTGTGTGGAGAGGCATTTATGGCCCTTATGGCTTTCCACACACTATATCCTGTATCATATATGTTCCTCCCTTTCGTCTCCTCGTTATTGATTAATGCCCTACACCTGTTCCCCTCTTGATTTGGTCCCTTATTTAATGCCCTTGTGTCTTCTGTCTTGTGCTGGTCCATTGTATGTGTATTTAGTCCTGTATTTAGTCATGTTCTTGCCCTGTTATTTTCCCCCTCACATGTTTTTCTTTTGTCTTGTATATAAAGCCTTCGTGTTTAACCTGCTGTCTGCACTTGGGTCCTCTGGTTCATGTTACTGCACTGTTCATGACAGAACTAAGTAAACTCCAAATCAATGCATAATAAATAAGACATCTTTCTTTAGTAAATACCTAAATAATTACGGTCTTGTTAAACTGATTCTTATCCACATGTTTTAATGTCAAGCTGGCATGTGTGAATTCATGTACTTGAACTGGGGCCTGTTTCAGAAAGGAGGTTTAGTGAAAACTCTGAGTATATTTTTATTAAAAGTGTACCGTTTTCTTTACAGTGAATTAGATATATCAAAATGTATCTCATCCATCATTACATTAATAACATCAGCTATTGTACGTGTATAACATCAGAGCATAATGTTCTATGGACGATGAGAAATGACAAGTGTATAAATAATGTGCATGAATAAAGAAATTAATAAATACAGACAAACATGCAGAAATGAAGCGATAAAGGTTTTAAACAATACATTTGATGGTAGTTATAGCCTTTTATCAAGTCTGAGGTCAGGGCTCTTGAGCTCAAAAAGGTTGGTAACTAAGGATTTAAAAATATAATCGATATCGTGTTATTGCGCTAGCAAAATTGTCTCAATATTGTCATGGTCACATGACTGTATGAAACGATAGGCCTTCCGGGCCTATCATGGACTTTTTTCCCCTTGTTATGGCAAGGTCAATCTGGTGCAATTATTTTATTTGATTAAATGGGATTTTTAGGTAATATGACCCATCTATTACCTTTAAGCAACAGTTATGATTAGAGGATAAAGAAAAGAGGATGCGAATGGCATGTTTTCAACTCATTCCCAATTCCATTCCCATTATAAATAATCTCAATAAATACTGTACAGTGGACTTTATACGGAGGTATTACCGCACAGTGAGATTTTGATACATCACTATTGGTAACCATTGCTCTATCATATCTGTAGTTTCATATCCAGACAATATTGCTAAATATTGCAGCCAAAAACAACCTCAGTTTCCATGATCTTGGGTAGGGCTTCATTACCTTAACAAATGTGGGTGTTACAAACATGACTCATATCAGCCTGATTAGTACAGTGTGGCATCTATGAGAAAGGTCTGATAATTAGCACCTTGATAAGTGATTTTCTTAAGCATCATGAGTCAACTAACACCCTATTTTTAGCTTTATCAGTTAAAAATGTTAAACAGTGTTGGGGATGTCACTTCCTTTTACTCGTTCTAAAAACTTGTTTTTGTATACTTGAATAGTTCTACTATTGCATTATCTACTAAAAATAAAATACTGTACAACATACTACAGCAGAGTTGGTGATGCCATGTCCACACCAGATGCAACATGCAACATTTAAAAAAGTAACAAAAATTCTTAACATGAAAAAAATGACCTTTTCTAATGTGTTGTGATGTCACTTCTGACGGACACATTGTGTATCTTTAAACTGTTTAACAGGTTAAGGCAGTGGCTCTTAAACTTTTTCGCTGTAAGGCCCGCTTTGTGTAAAGTCCATCGCCCCAAATAAAGATTTTTTATTAAATCAAAAATATATTCAGTTAAAAAATGCTGAAACATAAATTATTTTGGTTGGTGGTCTTAATTGTCTGATGTTTGATTGCACAAAATCAGTTTCAACATGTCATAAAATGCCACAAAATCTGTGGCCCCCTGGATCCATCTTGGGGGCCCCCAGTTTGAGAACCACATGGGTAAAGTGCATAGATGTTATTCATCAGCTGTAATTCTTACAGCAATAGTTCACCAAAGAAGGAACATTCTGTCATGAATTATGCACCTTCAAGTTGTTCCACAAACATAAGTCCATCTTTGAAAAACAATAATCAAGATAATTATGATAAGGTCAGAGAGCTTTCACCCCCCCCCAATAAACAGCAATGCAGCTTACACTCAAAGCACAGAAAGTTAGTAGAGACAATATACGCAATTTACTCTTGGACCTGCTTTGTGATGCAGAAGAGAGGAAATTGTTGAATAAAGTTGGTCTCCTTGTTTTATCGTGCTTGTTTTATTCTCAATGCTTCATAAAATGAAAACTATCAAAACTATCTTTTATGGTTATCTGAAGATGAATGAAGGTCTTACGACTGTAAAACGACTTTGGGGCGAGTAATTCATGACAGAACTATCATCCTTTGGTTAACTATTGCTTTAGTTATTCAAGAAATGCTTACTACAGAGTGGTTTTCAAAATGAAATTGTGTGTAATGCATAACTCACTCTAAAATATGTATTTTTGTATGGGTGGTTCACATTTTAAGTTTTGGTATCTGGGCGGTGGTCCAAGATCTGATTTCCCATTGGACTGGTTTTGTTACGCAGACCTGGCAACCCTGTACTGCAACATTTTATTGATTTAATCAATATAACAGAGACTCCCTATCTTTAAAAATTCCCTCAGGTAACACACCAACAATAAATGTATGCATATCAGCTAATATATATGCGCTGCTGTTCACTAATCCCTATTAAGTAACGATTCTCTGGAGTTATTTCAACATTTTCTTACTGCAATGAAATAAGTCAATATAAATAATCAATAGTATTGCTCCAGTGTTCCGGGCAGTCATCACAGTGTCAACAGAGCTCGAGTGCTGCTGCAGGTCATGTCAGAGTAAAACAGCCTCATCTTGTGCTTCCTCTTTGAGAGACGGCCATGCTACCATTTTGTTGAGTGTCAAATTATTCACACAGTTCTTGCACAGACAGCTCAGCGAAGCATGTAGAATCGTCTTTAAAGCATTGGGCCTGAACACATTCACACTTTAGCACTGCTACAGCGTTTCATATAATGAGTGTCATGTGTGCATTATAAGAGTGGAGAAACATCACATGCACACTACACAATAATGCCTGCTCATATCTGTCAGCTGTAGACAAAAGGTGGGTACTCGCATGTAATGCATTAATGACTGCATTGCAACATATAACCGGTGTCAGCCATGTGTGAATGTATACACTACATTTAATATAATTCCCTCACATTAACATAACCCTTTATACGGCTTGATTGTCAGAATAGCCGTCGGTGCCTGCAGAAAAAAATGCAATCGTATGGGGTAATGGAGCATTAAGCATACAAGTAACGGCAGAACAACCAATACCGTTTTTCACCATCAAGCTGATTTTAGAGATTAATGCTGGCATTTCTGTGACCGACCAGCAGCTTATTATTTTAACGTGTCTTCACTGCGGGACACGAGCGTGACATAAAGCACCAGCTAAAGAAACAAATAAACAAATAAACAGGAACAAGTTGTATTCACCGTAACATTTGACTAAATTGAGGGATTTGTTGTGAAGCAGCAGGGTTTTTATTTTATGGCGGTAAAAGGATAATGTCCCATGATTTGCGTAATTTTGCTTAATTTGTGTCTTACACCCTCTGTCTCACAGTGTGTATTTGTGAGCGTGTGTTTACAAGGTATGGATGTCACGCTTCTCACAGCCTGCTTGTGGGATACTCGCTGTGCAGATTAACATCTTCACTCACAATTGTGTCTTTGCTGGTTGAAATTGAACGGCAACATTTATTGTGTGCGTGAAGGAGAGTGTTTTAAAACAAATTTGACTTCTGGCCTCTCATAACCTCGATCACAAACACACACACCATCAGCTTAAATCTGCCACATTCATTTTATCGTTCTAGCAAGATTGCTCGCCGCCTTTCACATGGGAAGTGGGGAGAATGCCATATTCCTTCTTCAAAGAAAGCCTTTTGTAAAATTCCCAAGACACTAACTCCAAGTGACTGACTGTGCCAATGGAAATCCAAGTCATTTTCTGCCGCTGTGCCCGCCAAGTAAATGGATCAAAATATCTGATGGTCGAAAAAAATCAGGACACTTAATTGGATTTCAAATATATATTCTTGGAGTTCTCACATGTAGAATGTGATGGGAAAAGTGCCATCCTAAAATGACACAATGCATTTTTTTATCAAATTAATAGAACAAAAGGGGCAGAAGAAAGATCACAAATCGTACTGTATGTACTCTGTATCTTGCTGATATGATATGATAATGTGATCCCATGTTATACAAAAGATAATCTCTAGTGGTCCTACAGCCAATAGTCCGAAAGAAAAGAAATACTGAAATATTTATGAGTCATAGAATTTAAGAAAACTCTGTTGACTACAAATAAGCAGACTACAAATGAGTGGTCACGGCTAAAAATCAGAGGACATGACAGGAGAGGTAAACTAAAACAGAAGCGTAAATAAACGTGCAGGCTGATTAGCTGACGGTGAACTGAATGTCAACTTTCAGAATGGAAACAGTGTTCATTAAAGAGAGACACTGACTACGTTTACATGCTCACCAATAATGCTATTATTATAATCAGAGTAAGTGTGTAATCGCAGTAACATGTTTACATGACATGAGAACACCTCTTTGCTACCATTTACATGAAAGTTTTATTAGTCAGATTATTTGCTATAATAATAGGGATGTACTGTTATGTACATTTTAGCGGATAACTATAACCGATAATTATTTTACATTGGAAGCCGATAACCGCTATATATATATATATATATATAGAATATGGCCGATATTAGGGCTGGGCGGAATGATAGAATACGATGTATATTTAATAATATATATATAATTTAAAGTATATTACTATTATCCTAAAATGAAATCTTTTTCTCTCTAAGACAAAATTACAAAATGTGAGCGAGAAGGAAAGAGACCGGTTTATTTTAATTGCTGACTTAATTACTGTCAATCATATGAATCCACATATACAAGTAGGTTATAGATTTTAAAAAACTGGCATCTGTTTTATCAGTTTTGTTAAATATCTATCTGAACTTTCATGTGCTTGTTCTGCATTCTGATCGAGATTTTTGTTGCTAAACTCTTTCAAGTCCAAGGTAAGGTAAAGTTCTTCTAAACTATAAATATAGTATAAACTGGTTAAAGAAGTAAATGTTATTTTTTTAAATATCAGCTTATCCAGAACACAAAAATGTCAAAAATTTCACAATATAACTACTTCAGAAAGAAAATAACAATTATTCTGGACTTTGTATGATAAAACACACCTGGAATAAAACAATTGATGGGAGAAAATGTGAATACTAGATTGCCAATTAAAATCTGTTGATTTGAAGACAGTGGCCAGCAGATGAGTTTAGATATGATAAATAGTCACCTTTACTGCCACTGGGAACCTATGTGAATCTCTAAGGGCAGCAGATCTTGTGTTTAGAGGAAAGAATAATCCTAACAAAAGTACCAAAATATAAAAAAATAAAGAAACTGTCCAGAGGGAATCTGGCAGGGAAAAAGTATAATTTCAAATTATTTGTCAATCCACTAAGCACGGAGACCTGTAAATGTTTAAAAGAAACAGATGTTCCACCAAAAACCTTTATCCATTATTAAGCTATTTAGGATGCACATCTACTTTACTATCAAAACGGGTGTTACAGAAACAGAAGTGTATATTCCAGTTGCATTGTGGTGAAAACCCTTTCTGATCATTTGAGAGCAAATGGCTCATATATCTTGTTCAGAATTGAAGCAGAGCTTTGCTGAGTAGAGGTTTTGGGCCTGGGCCAGCCCTTTGTCCCTTTAGTGCAGAATGGACTTTTAGAGTGTTCCATGGAGAGGAGAGGTAATAGAGTCTAAGAGCAAAGAGGATATCACTAAAGGGAGTTAAATGAGATGTCTTAAAACATATTTGACTATGCCAAAGTGTGTCTTCCTCTGCAATATAAGAATGATGACTGGACACTCTCTCTCTCTCTCTCTCTCTCTCTCTCTCACACACACACACACACACACACACTTGCACACATGAATACACATTTACATGTTACTGAAACTCAACTGGTGTTGCTGGCTTTACCAAATGAAATTAGTAAGCATGCATTTTTAATCATTTATATATTTTGGGGTTTTATTCTGCTTTGAGCAGCAAATTCAGAAATATCCAGAATATTAGGCTGAATCACTGCTCTTGTTGGTCTATTCAATAAGAGCAGGTGCAAAACAGAAAGAGGGAGCGAGACAGGCATACCATCCACTGGTTTTAACAAACACGTTTTTGTCCACTACTGCATCAACATGCTAACTTGATCATTTGGTCATTCATGGTGACTAATGCAAGTCTCTTTCTCTCCATGCTCATTCAGAGATACATTCACACTCAAACACTTCTCTATCTATTTCTCTTTGCTATTCCTCTATGATGCTCTTGACGCCACAGAATTACCAAGTCAATTTGCAGTGCTAAATAAAAGACTGTTCCTCTTTGAAGGCAGAAAGGGGTTGGGAAAAAAGCTGGAGCTAGTTTGTTCTTGCCCTCCAAACCCCAGGGCATGTCTTTCCTAATATAATTATTCCATCCACACAAAAAGGCAACAAATAACTATTAGCAAGGCTGACAGGACTGAATAGCTTCCAGCACAAAATTGCAGCACAATCACCTTTGACCATTGCACACACCGATCTTGACGCATGGCATAGCTCTAATGAGTTATTGTCCACTACGTGAAAATGTGGCTTTCAAATCTACATACTGTAACTTAAGCTTCGAACTACTACTACCCAAAAATGAAATTTCTGTCATAATTTACTCACACTCAAGTTGTCCCAAACCTGTATACGTTTTTTGGTTAAATTTAACACAAATAAATATATATAGAAGAGTGTAAGCCACAGTTTTGGGACATCATTGACTACTAGGGATGGACGGATACCAGTATCGGTAATGGGCCCGATACCAAGCTCATGTACTCGTACTCAGGGGCACAACTACCCAGTGTTAGGGGGGTATGCAGAAACAGTTTTGGCGCCCCCCCCTGCTAAATAAAAAAGTGTGCCAGACATCACCGCATATAGCGCATACCCACTTTTTGCGGCACTGAAACTCGTAAAAATTCCCCGATACCAAAGACCGATTGCCTCACGTGACGTAATTGACAGAACGTTCCAGTGCACACAGAGACACCTGCCGTAGCAGACACAATGTCATACAGTGTTCACACCTAAATCGTGCTTTTCGTGTGTAGTTGGACGCTTGAACATTTTGAGATTACTCGCTTCATTCGCATGTGGAATTCGCTTCAATCGCGAGTGAAATTCGCGTCATGGGAGGGGCTTCTGGCAGGAGGCTCCAGTCTTGTTGCGAAATGGCGGACATGGATTTTGTTGAGCAGGTAGCTGCGCATAATGTGCTATGGAAGGCTGAAGATAGACGTAGACTCGTTCGGCGCCGTGTCTGGGTCCAGAGGCGCAGTCCTTCAGAGGCGCAGTCCTTCATTGTTGTTTCAGATTTCTGCCTCCGCACGTTCTGCCTCACGTCCCTACTAGAGCAAGCTCCTTTTTGGTTAACGCAGCGAAAATTTTCGCCAAAGTTCAGATTTTTCAATTCGCGCCGCCTCATTCGCGTGAATCGCACAGCAAGTAGGTCTATCGCGTCTTTGCATTGACTTAACATGTAAATCACTCTCTCTTAACGCTACATTCGCGCTTAGCAGTGTGGAAATATTTCAAAATCAATGATGACGACCCACGCATGGCAATCTGCATGCTCTTGTCCTCGGTTTGGAGGTTATTGGACACTGTGAATTTTGGCTTTGAAAATATTTTATAAGAACATAAGATTGATTTATTTTTTCATAATATGAGTTGAAGTTGTTAAAAATAAAGATTCTGATATGTGCATTAGTCTCATTGTGTTGTTCTTATAAAATTGCCACAAACAAAAAAAAACCTAGCGTCAGTGTCGGTATCGGCGAGTACCAGGGAAAAAGTATCAGTATTGTACTCGATCCTTAAAAAGTGGTATCGGTGCATCCCTATTGACTACCATAGTAGACGTTGACACCGAGACGTTGTGTCGAGACTGACAGAATGGGGTTTGACATGAGAACCTATGATCTCCGATTCTACTTTGAAAAGGTCAATGAACTTGGCGAATGGGACGGCATGCCCAGACTCCGCCCCGTACATACGGGTGTAAAAGGGAAGATGGCGTGCCCATTCATTCACCTTTTTGGGCTGAGGAACTTCAGAGGCACTCTTGTTCTCTGCAGCCGGCCGGCACAACGCTCGTGGCATGATGGCCACAACGTTCCCTTTCTGTCGGTCTCTCGACGTTGTGTCGAGACTGACAGAATGGTGGTGGGGAACCTGCAGGCACTCCGTCAGGGAGGAAGTCCCACCCCCACGTTGTGTCGAGACTGACAGAATGGGGTCCCTGTCGAAAATGGCACGGTGCTGCGACGTGTCACGATTTCAAGCAGAACGACACTGACCGGCCTAGGCGAGTCACAAATGAGTGTCCTCATGTATCTTAACCATCCAGTGGTGTAGTAAGACATCAACATGTGTGACCATGATGAGAGGTTACTACCGGCCTTACAGGCGGTGGCCTTGCTACTCTAGAGGCGAGTAGGCCGCCCGACACCGTAAGGAGCACTGGGAAGCGGTTCCCCCTCGCCTGAGGGGGGGGGCGCTACGGAGACCACATCTGCCAAAGGGAGATCAACTCATGGGAGTAGTAGTACGGGGCCCAACCCAGGGGTGCACAGAAGCGGTGGAGACCACAGAGGTGAGGTCACAGGTTCGCCGACAGGGGAACCAAGAGTGAAAAAGCTTCAGACGGGACTATCCAATGAGGGGAGTCACTACGTCTGGAGCACTAACCCAGTTACAAGGGTTCACCTCATAACGGAAACTCAAAAATACTGGGCGTGAATACGAGCTGCTCCTCCAGGCTCGTACCCCCAAGTGCTTAGTGATCGATGGAATGCTTATATTTTCGTGCAGTGGAGGAAATAGGGAGGCTGGAATAGTGCAGCTCTTCGCAGGCGTCGGTCCAGCCACCGTCGGTCTCACTCAAGACCCAGTACGACACAGGTTTGACGCCCGTGCGAAAAAGGCTGGACCCAGCCCAACCCACAGCTCTGCAGATTTGAGCCCATGCCCACGAGAAGACTATAAGTTGCTATTGGCCTGGTGGTTAGAGGGTTGGGCTTGTGATCAGAAGGTTGCTGGTTCAAATCTCAGTGCCAGCAGGTCATGACTGAAGTGCCCTTGAGCAAGGCACCTTACCCCTGATTGCTCTGCAGTAATATGCCACTGTAAAAAAAACTATTTGTAAGTCGCTTTGGATAAAAGCGTCTGCTTTTGTAAATGTAAATCATTGGACCCAGTGTGCGCGCCGTCACTTCGGTGACCCGGAGAGTTAGGTATGTGGTGGCCCTGCATAACATCTGGGTCCTGCTTTCCCTCGTCTAACCACTCCAATACCTTGGCCTGGTGGATCTGCAGGATGGCCATGGCGTGAAGGGCGGAGCCAGCTGACCCACCGCAGTGTAAGCCCTCGACATCAGTGATGGCGAGGACGAACACGCTTTGAAAGGGAGCCTTGGTTGGTGCCTCAAGGTGGCTAGTCTGTGGGCACAATTGCACCTGTGCCATGAGAGCATGGTCTACCTGGGATACTGACATAGCCATTAGCTGCTCCAGAGTCGAGGGAAATCTGCGGCGAACGTGCCAAATGGGGCGATCCCGGTTTTCGGGAGCTTGTCGTGCACTGCCGGGAAACTGGCACCGGGGCCGAATGCGGTTCCTCCGGTATATACCCATATGTACGGGGCGGAGTCTGGCATGCCGCCAAGTTCATTGGCCATTGGTTCTCAAGTCAAACCCTTTTCTGTCAGTCTTCACACAATGTCGAGAGTCCGACAGAAAGGGAACCATAGTTATAATGTAGGCAAGTTATGAAAATGTACTAAAGATATCAAATTAAGTACTAATAAAGAGATTAATTATTTATTTATCTTCTGGCTATATCATATGTATGGCGGACTGGAGTGAATCATGAAATTACAGACTGAAAGAAGGTCAAAGGAGTATTTGATTTGTTACTTTGTTATGGGTGCATTAATTCAGCGTAATACACGGAATAGGAAAACATCTTACCGTTCACGAGTTCGTCTATGCAGATAATAATGATAGTAGCAGGATGGTATGCTTAATTGGCGTGCTGTCCGGGGGGCGTGCCTTGAGCTCCCAACAGAGGAGACGGGGTGTTGGAGGGATGACGCAGACTGATGTGACGAGTCACCCCTTGCACAATCAACGTCGTCACGAAGACGGAGGAAATCAGAGAGGCGCACCTGCCGCTCAACAGAGCCGCTATAAAAGCTGAAGCCATAGAAGACATAGTGAGCAAGTTCTCCAAACATACGAACCTAACCCCCGAAAGTCTTCTGTGTGTTTTCAAAAGGTTCAGACGACTGACCGCTCGTCATGGACTGTGTACCACGGCTATTACAATAAAAATTAAAGAGGGAAATTCTCCAACCCTGACCCTAACCCTAACGACCCAGTAGGGAGAGGGATAATCCGCTTGAATACCCACGCAGGGAGAGAAGAATACTCCACTCGAACAACCTCATAGGTAGAGGAGAATACTCCACTCGAACAGTCACATAGGGAGAGGTCAACACTCCACTCAAACAACCACACAGGGGACGATGACTATTCCACTCGAACAACCATGTAGGGAGAGATGGATCTGCCAGGGAAAACTCCTTTGAGTCGCCAGCCAGAGAGGGTGCCAAGGTTGCAAGGGCAGCAATCTGCGTGAACAGTGGAACACCAAGCAGGGTGCAAAAGAGCTCTGGAGCCTGGACAAACAAGACCATTTAGCCACTAGATAACAGGACAGGACTAGACAAGATAAGACTGTAAATGCTGGACTTGAAGTTAGAGGGTTTAGTAATTCTACCATCTACCGTACGTTTGCGCAGAATATTTTTTTGGAAATAAATTAATAGCAGTTATGAAAAGCGGGATAAACCAGACGCAGAGAACACCAACTTTTGAAGGTGATAAAAAAAAAAATTTTTAAAAGTCTTCTCCAAAGCTGATAGAAACCCTAAACTTCACATACTGCACGTTATCTTCAGCCTGAGCTGGATAAAATATCATATTTACCTTTCAATGAGAATTCATGGGTACACAGATGAATGCGATTGTTCAGTCAGTTTCTCGGATGTGTTATCCTGGATTACAGGAATTTGGACAGTAATTCAGCAGATGCTTATATCCAAAGCATTTTACATTGCACTTGGGGACAAACCCTCTTGAGCGACTTGCGTCTATGTGAAATGCTCTTGAGTCAACCCTTGTAATAGGATAACTTTTCAAATCTGTCTAAAATGCAAAAATATCATCACTGGGGATTTAAGTGTCCCCTAGATACAAGGTAACAAAGGTTCGAAGCCTCAGAAGAAACCCTCTTCTAGGTCTTGACTTTCTGGAACTATCGCTAAATGGAGATAAAGCTTCAAGGAAGGGTTGCTAGATTAAAAAGCCTTTTTGTGAATTGTCAAAGTTAAAGAAAATTTTCCTTTAAAATCTATTTTGGTTGCACAGATATGAACAGCTGAGGTTCCATGTACATAAACACTTGAATAAAATGGCCAATATGTTAAACCTGAAGTCTCCAGCTGGTGTGACTGTCATACTCAACTGGACTGTCATACAAACTACGACAGAAGTGATGTTCAGATATAGCGACAATATAAAACTCCTATCTGAGTGGTTCATGTGGATTTGGACATTATGGATTTCATCTATTGTATATTTTGTTGGATTAATTAAATACTCCTCTTTTCAATTATCTTTCCGTTATAAAGTGGGAATGACAATTAGACAGCACTTTTTTAAAAATCAATCTTCCGGTAGTTTATCAAAAACAAATTAACCGTATCTATAAGATAACAAAGACACTGAAGCTTTTATGATTAATAGTAAAGAAACAATAGATTTTCCTATTCATTGTTATTTTTAACCCTTGTTTTCAAACTCTGAAAAGAGGGTTTCATTCCAAATTGTTTGATAGCTTCAAGGAACCGTGTGTTAGGGATACGGAACCTCTACAGCATCATAAACGTTTTTTTTTACTGGAACCAATTATACAGTCATATAAGGCTTCATCATAGGGAATTGGCAATTGAACCACCGTCTATGTTCTCAATGAATGGCAATTCTCTCATTCGCATAGTCTTCTTTGGTGGCGAGTAAGTGATCAAGTGTATTATGGTCTCCATTTTCTTCCTAGGGTTAGGCTTGTAATTAACCTATGAATATCACTTCTCTTCACGCTGTGCGGCTCAAGAGGGTTATGACTAGCTTAGGGACGGCAACTTAATTGGAATCGTGTAGTAGATGTAAATCTATTCATGTCCATAGTATAGATACAGTATGCTCAGTTCTACTTTTATCAGCTCATTCTTTTCTACTTCATTTATCATCATTAATTTCAGCTTCCTTTCATTTCCTCACTGGTTTCTATTTTGGTTTTCCCAGCTGGATGGTGCTACTTCTAATGTGCCCATGGTGAAACAATAACACTTTTTACTTGTATATTTAGAAACAGTAAACAACTGTGCTGGTTTTAGTATTCAGCATTAACAACTGTCCCTTAACTGAAGTAGTTTTGTTTTTGAGATTTAAATGTCGCCATCTTCCTATTATACCCATATGTATGGGGCGGAGACTGGCGTTCGTAGGCCATTCCCCAAGCCCATTGATAGGTTCCTAAGATCAAACCCCAGTCTGTCTCTCAACATGACGTCGAGAGACCGACTGAAGGGGAACTTTAAATAGGAGGTTCGAATATGTTTCAGCATTTGTTTGTCAAAGAAGATTTTTAATTTTCTTATAGACTTGATATGGTTGGAAGTCTGTCTTATTTAGGCTCTACTGTATGCGTTGAAGAACATTTCTCACTTTAAAACTCAGTTGGGCGATAAAATGCGCTGTTTTCACTCCACCTCTTACTGCAGCCGCTAGGCAAGGCAAGGCACATCTCAAACATGCCTGACAGAAACCAGAAGATAACAGATGGTGATCGCTTTCACGTCTGTTCCACATACAAATCGATCGTTTGACCTCGGTACACTTGGAAGATTAGTACTTTTTTAATATTTTATAAGTTTTGTATCTGTATCGTGTGTTTTTGTAATTTAATAAATAAATGTGTTACCTTACTTGATCAAAATGAATTTGTACCTGAATTTGTGTGTATTGTATGTGTAATGTAAATACAGATATCGCAACATTTTGAGATTAAAATCAAACCACAACACATGCTATTATGGCAAAATAATACCCCAAAATGTAAATCTTACAATGACTGTAGGTGATAGTTTTGCCTGCAGTCGGGAGAGGCGCTAATTTAGTAAACGCTCGTTTTTTTGTTGTATTTGAGGAAGGGACAAACAACATATGTATGTCGCATGGGTTGGAGGATATGTTGAAATATTCGGGTAAAATGCCGCAACTTCACAGTTATGAAATCACCTGACCAATAGTGTACACTACCAGTCAGAATTTTAGAAACGCTTTATTTTTTGTACCTTTCAACATAATAGTAAACTCATCAAAACTCTGGAGTAGGACAACGGTAACTGTGGGAATTATGTTAACTGTGTCCGTGCAACGTGGTGGGGGTGTGATGTATGCTTTGCTGCTTCAAAAAAGATATGTTGCCACAATTATATTTTTGTCTACAAAAGGAATTTCAGCATACACCTTGATATCAAAAGATTTTTAAGATTATTAGAAAAATTGTAGTCCAGTGTTTCGCCAGACTTGTACTATGTGTATCGAGGCTCTATAAATGTCTCGTAAAACTATAAAGTGAAAATATTATTCAGTCTCTCTCTCTCTCTCTCTCTCTCTCTCTCTCTCTCTCTCTCTCTCTCTCCCCACTTCATCCTGAAATTTGCCTTCACATCTGATCTGGCTGTGTATCACTCACACTTTCTATATTTAATTAGCAGTGGATTGGAGAGACTGCCCTTGGGAAACAAGTTTTCCTTCGTCTTAATTAGTCTGTTAACTTCATCAGAGAGGCAGCAAATTGTATATACCCACAAGAGAAAGCAAGAGAGTCAGAGAATATGACAGACTGCTTATATTATTATGCAATGTAGCTTACCAGTTTTTCCACGTTTAGATACCATCTAATGAAACTAATTATTGTCTGCCTGATGATCATGCAGTACGCTTGGCTTTTAGCTCTTGTTTACATATTTATGCATATATCTGTATATTAATTACAGCCACAGCAACACACAAGCACAGTTCAAGAATTACTATGTTAAAAATGCATAAATCAGCTATTCTCTGCCTGCTCCTGGCAGAAATAATATAGAATATGGGAGAAACATGACAGCACACTAAGCTGAGCTCATATACTCTGAGCTCCCTATACACTGGACGCGACAGGCGGGACAACCTGCTTGTTCTTAATGGGTTTGTTGTGCCGCATCCAGAGTGGACAAATTTTGTGGGTAAGATCCCAGAGGATTGCACATTCCTATGTATAAATGTATAGGATAATGCAATATAAGTCGCTTTGGATAAAAGGGTCTGCCAAATGCATAAATGTTAATGTTAAACTACAAAATGTCTACAAGGCAAACTGTGTCGTTTGTCAGAGATGTTTTAAACTCTGTATGAGCATCGAGGTGGTGGATTCACACAGGCACAGAGGGAAGCAATGAGCACGCGAAAGGCCTACAGCAGATTACAAGGTTTCTTTTCCAAAAAATCACAATTATTCCATCATTTTTTGTGATTTGCTGTTTTCTACATAAAATCATCTTATGTACTGTAAAAATATAACCTTGATAACTTTAATATTGACTGAGTAAGGCCATGTCAAAGATTGAGTGAATGTTGAGTGAAATTAATGCTTGAAATCAAATTTAATGCTCGTTATCTCATAATTGTATTCCCAGATGTTTGCCTGGTTTTATCAGACTGTGTCACATACATTTATTTTTAATCTTATCTGAATACATCTAAAAATATTTAAGTATTTTGAAAACCAGTTCTCCCTTTTAATTTTATATAATTAAATGCAAATATTCAACAATATCTTTAACAACAATGAGTGGTCTATTAATTTTCAAAGGCTGTGTATACAAAATATATATGTATTAGAATGTGTATGTCCATCACAGGTTTCATATAAAGTGGGATTAAAATGGTCTTAAAAAGTATTAATTATAACTTGCTTGTCTCCGTAGACACGCTGTTAGATCCACAGGATTGGAAATATTGCTGAAAAACATGGAATAATGGAAGTACACTTTTAGGCATGCAATATTCTACATACAAATCATGCAAAAAACATATGATTATTAGAAACAAATTTTTATCCGTCAATGGGCAAAAGCTGAGTGTACTAAAAAGCATAAATAACGCATAGATTCATATGTCGCAACCTTGAAAAATACCATGAGATTAGTTTGAGATTTGTGTTGTTAACTGTGGTGAAGAAGGCGGGATGAGCTTCGAGGCGGGGCCGGTTGCATTAGTGATAATTGGAATCAGCTGTGCACACACCGGTCCCGCATATTTCATGGAGGAGATCGGGAGCTTAAGAGGACGAGCAGCAGGACTGTTGATGAGAGAGGACCGGGCTCGGACACTTGTATTGATGGTCTTGTGGCATTTTACTTCCGTGTTATTGTTTGTTTGTTTATTTTGATTAAAGTTTGTTCTCCGGTTTCCGCCTCCTTCCTTCCCTTTTATGTAACTACACTACATTAACCCTAAACCCCAAACAGACAAATACACAATTATTTTTTTGTCATAATTAAATCTTGCTTATGTTGTGCCATAACCACAAATGTATGATTTCTCAAGCTTAATAGACAAAGTCCATGTCTGAAAACACAGTAGTAAATGTCCCAAACGAAAGCAATAGTAAAATAACGTTTAAAATTCCACTCTCGCATCATGCAGTTAATATAGAAACGTAAAAATGAAGAACTATTGTTGCATATGCAGGAACTGCGGACATAAGAAGAGATTCTGCAGAGAAAAATACTGCATTTTTAATTACTAAACAGACTATCGACGATGACTTGAAACATCCCTGGTTTTCTGTGAGCTGGTTTATTACTATGCGTGTAAAGCTTTTTTCTTTTTAAGCTGAATTTTGGATAGATTTCCGTTTATTTTGTGCATGTAAACGCACTCACTGACTGAAGTCATTGAAGAGAAAGTTCAAGAAAAATCTGTAAAATAAAGTCACCCTCATGTTATTCAAAACTCGTATATGACTTTTCTTCTGTGGAACACAACAAATATATTTATGTCCACACAGTAAAAGTCAATGGGGACCAATGTTGTTTGGTTACCAACGTTCTTCATAATATCACAAAGGTTTGGGATAAAATGAGGGTGAGTAAATTATAAAATAATTGTCACAATTTTTGGGTGAACTTCTCTTTAAAAGAAACACGTAATTTTACAGAATTCTACTGTTTTTTCACAGATTTTTCAAACATTACAAAAAAGACGGCAAATTTACAGGAAAAAAAGGCAAAACAATGTTATTGTATTTCTGGAGCCCCAATTTTTCTTTTTTACAATGGAAATATGTTTGCTGGCTGGGGCAATGAAAGATGAAAAACCCATACAACAGAATCCTTAATCTGTTAGAATTTTACACTAGACCTTATATTAAAGGAGTTTATATATAAACACTACACGCGTTGTTCAAAGACTACTTTTCATTGCCTGTGAGACAATGGATGATGGATTTGATGAATGACCTGTGCACAAGGCACGGGTGAATTTACAGCCACTCTATCAGCTGGCATTTTCAGACAGTAATGACAAGTGACAAGGAGAAGAAAGATGGGAGCTACGAGAAAGAATGACAGAAAGACTGATCGAAGGTAAGAGTGAGAAGGTGGTGGCATTTTAATGTTTGCCGAGAACCCTTACATGCTTGTCAAATCCTTCAATGAGAGAAGAAGAATTTAGCATTAAAACAACGACTGCAATGAGTGTGTGCATATGTGTGTTGCGCTACCCACAACTAATATTTGTTCAGGATCTTTCTGACACTGTTCTCTGTAGTTCATTTCTCTGTAGTTAGTCTGGGTTTTTTGCCTATGGTGACATGACTTACTCCCTTCTCTCAGTCTGAGCTTGAGATAATGAAATGCTCAGAAGAGCACCAGCAGCTCTGACCTGTAACATGTAAGAATCACTAGCCTCCAGCACGCTTTAGGGATGCAGAATGCTGCTTATACCCCACTCCCCTGGTGTGACTTTGCTGTATATGTGCAGAGCTGTAAGGCTTCTTGATTCTTCTCCACAGTCTTATCTACCACCCTCAACCCAATTACACTCATTAGATTCTATTAGAGTTGTAGGATGTACCACTAAGGCCTTGCGATTTTCTCTGTGCTCTCACATTATCTCTGTTTCAAAGCCTACTGAGCTGCCTACTCCCTATATACGTCCATGTTATGGAATGGGGGTGGGATTCATTTGGTCCCTTACGATTTGATTCAGACTTGATTCTATTGGAAACGATTAGATTCAGAATAGATTCTTGATGTACTTATTAGCATATTTAAGATTTAAGATGTCATCGCGTCAGGTTTGCGCTCAGAGTCAGACTGGTACTTTGGCTTAATACACTTAGAACTTTCACTTATTGTATTTTAATACAACTGAGTCCCAGTAAAGCCATTCTCGTTGATGTTTTATACTGTCAGACAATAAAACTGGGGATGTGCGGACTAATCGACTAGTCGTTTAAACGCTAAGCTCCTACTAGTCAACAATGAAAACAACAGTAGATTACACCAAAAGGTTGTAGTCTCTATGACTTTCATTTTAAGGTTTTGTTTGAAAACCTTTTGAATTACATAGTAAAACAAAATGTTTGAAAAAAGGATTTTTAATAGTCTTTAAAAGTGGATCAGATTTAGATTTTTTTTGCCAATTGCAGCACTACATTTAACTTCAGTACACTCTGAGCACTGTGTTCTCACGGACCATTATTACTGACGCACAGCCCGCTAAACTCTGGACATGGGAAGAGATTTTAATTTCTGCTCTAACACCCATGAGACTGCAACAAACACTGTGTGTGTGTCAGCGTGCCTGCGTGTGTGCGTTCTTGGTACATTCCTTATGTCCAAAGGCTGAAAGCAGTCTAACTGGGCTGTACAATGTTGGATTTATCAGTTTTTATTAGTTTGTGAGGTGCATTTAACAGAACCGCTTGTTTGTGTTAAGTGTGTTCCCTTTCTGTCGGTCTCTCGACGTTGTGTCGAAGCCGACAGATGGGGTTCGCCCTTGAGAACCAATCATCTCTGACTATTTTGAAAAGGACAATGAAATTGGCGAATGAAATTTGCATGCCGGGCTCCGCCCCCGGATATCCGGTATAAAAGGGGAGCCGGCGTGCTCATTCATTCACCTTTTGTTCTTCGGAGCCTTCGCATCTGATGACATTCTTCGAATTGCCGAATTCTACGACGCGGTGCAGCGGAGATTCCCCTGGGCGTCCTGGCAGTTCCTAAGGTATTTTTCTAAAAGAGCAATTTCCTCAGCGTGGCATTGCCTGCTGATCTCTTGGGTGCAGTACACTCATCGAGGACGGGGACGGACACGGTGGTTGCCGCAAGTGTTCGGGGGTCCGACCACTGTGGCAGCCTCGTGGATTCGTCCTGCCCGCACTGCGCGCGGATGGCTATTCAGACGTTGCGTCACTGCGCGCGGACGGCTAGTCAGACGTTGCGTCACTGCGGGCGGATGGCTATTCAGACGTTGCGTCACGGTGGCTATGTTCTGTCAAGAGCAAGCCACCACCTCGTTTGCTTCCCGTTCTGTGACCGCAGCGGCTACGGCCCTGCCGTCAGCGGCGGCGAGCAGCGAGGGTGATGTGGGGATTATCGTGAGCGTTAATCCGTCAGCCGGTCGGCTCGCGGACCGCTCGCGCCCCGTCTCGCTTGTTTAGCAGTCCCCAAGGATGGTCCTAAGCCATCTTATTCCTCAGCCATGCGCTCGGACACGAGCTGTGGAGATGAGGTGTTTCTTGCAACATCGGAGCGCGACCTGCTGGCATCAGACTCTGGCGATTCCCTGAAGCTCCCTCCCTCGGGAGGTCGAGCACAGGTGAGAGCAGACGTCAAGATGTCAGCCATGCTCGCTTGGACCGCCGTGAGCGTCGGTTTGCGGTACGCCGCAGCCCTGGTGCTCACGGCTGGGTACTTCGCACATTGGGCCCGGGCGCGACTCCAAGCCGTGCCCGACTCAAGTGCCAAGTTTTACCGAGCTGCATAAGGAGTTCAGTAAGACCTGGAGCGCCCCCTTCGGCGCGCTTCCATCTAGCTGACTCTATCGCCCTCTCTTCCCTCGGGGCGGGGAGGCAGCTAGGGACTATGTCAATGCACCCTGGGTGGAGCATGCAGTCGCGGGTATCCGCAGACGGCGGCCACCTGGGGAGCTTGACCTAGACTCACCGTCCAGGGCATGTAAGGTCTCGACATCTCTGGTGTTGAGGCTGACAGTGCCTTGGACCAGGCTGCCTCCACTCTTACGCCATGGCCATCCTGCAGGCCAGGGCGCTAAAGAGAGCCCCACAGGGTAAGACCGACCCAACTAGTGCCGCCGCCGACTGGCCCTCCGGGGACAACGGTGGCAGCGCAGGCTGGGTCGGACGATGTCCACATCAGTGGCCCGGAAAGATACCTCGGACTCAATCTTGCGCAGGTGGGCGATGTCGAGAAAGGCCACTTTCCCGACTCCCCTCTCGCAAGGTCGGCTGATTGGTGGCGCTGTCAAGGACTGCTCCAGCGGTCTTTTGACAGTGTAGAAACAGACCGGCCTGCTGTGACCCGGCCGCCTTTCGGCCGTCGAGGTCTCGCACGTGGTCTGCCCCCAGCAGCCCTGGCCTTCTCCAGCGTCGATTCCGGTTCTGGTGCCCCCGCAGGTGGCCCCCCGGAGGAAGACGTCGAGAGAAGGACCACCAAGAGATTGAACCATTGGGCCCGACCCAGCCTTGGTCGCTGGATGGTCGGACTGGGGCGGTCCCTGCCGCATCCCAACACCTTCTGGGCCCCTTCGGGGGCCTAGTGCCCACCTTCTCACAAGGAGAGGTCTCTCTCTGGGTCCCACTTGCAGCCGCTCTCACCCTCTGAAAGATGGTGTTCGGCAACTCGATGTTGCGTCGTGGCTGCACGCAATGACGAGTATAAAGCAGCCCTCAGCACTCTCGCTTCGACGGTGCGTCGAGCTGCGCCATCGCCTGGCAGGTGATTTAGCGGAGCTGTTCCCCCCGGGGGGACCAGCACTGCTAGTCATTGAACCAACCCCCGCGGGTTGATGAAGCAGATCGCAGCCCCCCTGTGAGGTCCCTGGGTGCTTGGTTAGCATTTCAAACCATCACGGTGGCTGGGAGTGTGGTCCGTCTCGGCATTCGATCCAGTTCGCCAGACCTCCGCCGGACATCGGGCATCCTCTTACCTCAGCAGATGCAGGGATGTTCCCGTGCTCCAGGCCGGGGCTGCCACCCCTCTGCGTTGGCAGATCACTGCCTTCAAGTTGCTAGCTGTCCTGCTTGCACTGACGAGGCTCCGGCCTCTCGTGCAGAGCCAGCATACTGGCCCGGACAGCACGACCGGCCTAGCGTACTAAACCCCAGGGTGGCATTCGCTCTCTGCAGTCATCGCAACTCGCCCAAGAACGCCTCCTCCCGTGGAGACAGCTAGTGGCAAAGCCCCTGTATGTCACACGCCCACCGGGTGTCCTGAACCAGACAGCCAAGCGCTCTCTCGTCAGTTGACACCCCGTGGGAAGTGATGACTCCACCCCTGCGGGCTGGCCTGGGTGTGGTTTGGGCGGGCACAGGGGGACCTGTTGCCTCCCTGAACACCACCCAGTACCGCTGGGCATTCCTTGGACGAGGACCCCCTCGACACGGAGGCCCTAGCACGCAGCCTCCAGTGGAGACAGCAGGTGGAAAAGCCCCGGCATGTCACACGCCCACCGGGTGTCCTGAACCAGACAGCCAAGCGCTCTCTCGTCAGTTGACGCCTCGTGGGAAGTGACGACTCCACCCCTGGTGGAGACAGCTGGTGGCAAGGCCCCTGCATATCACACGCCCACCGGGTGTCCTGAACCAGACAGCCAAGCGCTCACTCGTCAGTTGACACCTCGTGGGTAGTGACGACTCCACCACTGCGGCCGGCTTGGTTGTGGTTTGGGCGGGCACAGGTGGACCTGTTGCCTCCCTGAACACCACCCAGTGCCGCTGGGCACTCCCTGGTCGAGGCTCCCCCCTCGACACGGAGGCCCTAGCGCGCAGCTGGCCGCGGGACAAGCGAACTACGTTTCCCCCAGTGAGCTTCATTGCGCAGGTCCTGTGCAAGGTCTGGGTAGGGAGTATCAAGTGCTGCTAGTTGCGCCTTACGGGCCCAACTACACTTGGTCCTCGGAGCTAATACTCCTGACGACAACTCCCCCTGGCCAAATCCCCTGGCGAAGGGCCTACTCGCAGGGGATGGACACGTTGTGGCATTCGAGCCGGACCTCTGGGTCTGGCTCCTGGATGGGACGAGGAGTTCCTGGATGACCTACCCCCCTCAGTGGTGGAGACTGTCACTCAGGCAAGGGCCATGCCCACAAGGCTGGATGCCTTTAAGTGGCGCCCCTTCTCGTCCTGGTGCTCTTCTCGAGGAGAAGACCCGCGGAATTGCTCGCTCAGGAAACGTGCTGTCCTATTGCAGGAGAGGCTGGGGAGTAATCTCCCCTTCCACATTGGAGCGTGGGTACCCGCTGTCGCGGTTATCACGTACCAGTTGCTGGTGAGCCTCTGGGGCGGCATGACCTGATTATTAGGTTCCTCTAGGGCGCGAGGGGCTAAGGCCTCATCCGCGCCCCGTACCCTCTTGGGACTTTAAGGTGGACCTTTGGGTCCCCTTTTTTCGGGCCCTGCGGAGAGCCCCCTTCCTCGTTCTGCGAGGGGGGTTGGCTCTCCTGCTGGGGCTCGAGTCCATCCAGAGGGTGAGGCACCTGCAAGCATTCCGTGTCCACCCATTGCCAAAATTCAGGCCCGGTGACTCTCACGTGATCCTGAGACCCCGGCCGACTTACGT
The DNA here is from genome assembly GCF_947034865.1 of Barbatula barbatula. Classification (NCBI taxonomy): domain Eukaryota; kingdom Metazoa; phylum Chordata; class Actinopteri; order Cypriniformes; family Nemacheilidae; genus Barbatula; species Barbatula barbatula. The sequence continues at coordinate 17,422,078 of NC_136767.1, read as the reverse complement.
GCCCAAAGTTCCGCCGCCCCCTTTGGGAACTAGGTGTTGAACTTGCAGGCTCCCACACCGGGAGAAAGACCCAACCTGTACGTGGGGTGTCCAGTAAGCGCATTGCGCCTCTACTCGAACCACACGGAGGGCTACAAGGCCCTGAGCAGCTCTTGTCTGTTATGGAGGTCAGCTACGGGAGTGCTGTCTCCGAGGAGAGTTGTCGCGCTGGGTCGCACACGCCGTCACTACGGCGTGCTGATCCTAGCCCGTGCCCATTTGAGTGACGGTACACTCCGCTCGGGGTGTGGCCTCCTCGTGGGCACCGGCTCAGTGCGCCTCTCTGGCAGACATCTGTAGAGTTGCGGGTTGGGCTACGCTATACCTCGCAGAGGCTTGCAACCTCCGTGGGTGACCGGCAGCTCGAGTCTTGCCAACAGGTGAGACCAGCGGTCGTAGAGCGTACGGCTGCGCATAGCGCCATTCCCCTTCTTAGGTGGATCAGTGTGCTATGGGCTGCCTCCCTTCTTTCCCCAAGGGTGAAGAATAGGCAGTCCGTCCATCCATCAATAAGCACTCAGGGCGGCGGGCTCGGCGGAGCAGCCCTGCCGCCTATGGCCGGGTATCAAGCTGAGTTATTACATGTAGCTCTAACCGGACCTAGTGCCCCACACGTAGTAACCCCCCACTAGGGTGGTTCCGTCTGAGATGTCGTCATGAGATGGTTCCCCGCGTGGCAACCCATGACCTCCCCCAGGTGGACATCCAGCTTGCGGCATTCCGCACATACCTCCCATGAGTTCTCCCCTATTTGGTGAGACCATGTTGGTGTCTCCAGTGTATTCCCCCCTAGGGTGGGAAGTGGTCTCCGTAGCGCACGTCCACATTGAGGGAACAGCGCTTACCCAGTGGTCCTACGACTGGATGGCCCTCGCCAATGGGGCCGTCTGAGTTGGCCAAGCGTCACGGCTCTCATCCCGCCTTCCTCACCACATACCCCCATCACCCCTTACAGGCCGGGGAGCACCACCGAGACTGTACCTACTCCCCCCCCGGGGAGCCAGTCTCGGAGTCGGCGGTGCCTGGGGGTATGCACTGGCGAGACGAAAGAACGGAGACGGGAGCCCCCGGAGCGACAGGGACGAGAGAGGGGAGAGAGAAAAAGAAAAAAAAATTGTCCGGTTCCCTGACACGCTGTCGCTCGGTCCTCAGCCCAGCCGAGAAGCTCTTCATCGTGGTGCTATGCGGTGGTGCTGGACGTCGGGGGGAAGCTCCGCTGCTCCTCCGCCCCCTGGCGGTTGGCGGTGGCTTCTTTGGCTGAGGGCAGCCGGAAGGAAGTTTTCCGTTCCCTGCTCCTCCCCTTCCTTGGTGGACGGCAGCAGGCTCCGGCCAACGGCAAACGGCCCGAACTCCTCCGCTCCCTCTTCTACGGCCGCCACCCAACCTAGGCTCAGGAGTACGGCAGCGAGGTCTTCGTGCTCTGGCGGCCGGCGATGGCTCCAACGGCAACCACCCCACCTCCACCCAGGCGCACGCCGCGAGTTCTCCGTCTCAGCCGATTCCTCTTGCTACAGCACCACCGCCTCGGGCAGCCGCTGGAACCGAACGCTGCCCGAAGGAGGCAGGAACCGGCAAACATTCAAACAATAAATCTTTAATTAAATAAACAATAAACACGAAAGTAACTGACCGGCAGCCACCTCACGGTCGACTGCCGGCCATGAAACATACACACACTAAACATACGTCCGGGCCCGGTCCTCTCTCGTCAACAGTCCTGCCGATCGTCCTTTTAAGCTCCCAATCTCCTCCGTGATAAGATGCGGGACCGGTGCGCTCACAGCTGCTTGCACTTATCACTCACGCCACCGGCCCGCGTCACGGCTCTCGTCCCACCTTCCTCACCACAACGTTGATCCTGTAATGATGATGAGTCAGTCAAGAAGTAAGGTAAGACTAACTGCGTATTTTTACACATTGTATGTACATAAACTTGTTGTTGGACACACCATGAACCAAATTAAGTATAATCCAATGTTACATACTCAAATTTAGGTAAACTGAATGCATAAACGTAGGTTAGTTTTTTACCATAGAAATGATTCTTTCTATTTGTATTTATATATTTGTATTACATTGCTTGGAATGTACTAAATGGGTTTAGTTTTCACAGATACTAATGTATGCAATATCGGCAATAAAAAAATGTGTAAATAAAGAAAAAGTACTGTCCGAATACTCAATTAATAGATGGAATAATTGGTAGAATATGCGATTGCTAAAATAATCGATAGCAACAGCCCTAATATATATATATAGAAGGAACAGATTGATATTGATAATATGCTGTGTATGCTAAATGTATGACTGTTCAATGTAGATAAAAAAAAGAGATAAAGCTTACCAGAATACCCAACTCATTTAACTGTTTTAAGAGCTAACAGGCTGGACTGACCAAACTATATTTCCCATCAGCCTCTGTGATAGCAAAATAATTATAAATACATAGAAAAAACACATGTAATGCTTTTCTTGCTTATATGGCCCTAAAAGCTTTGTGTTTTTTTTCAATAATTTAAAATAAAACAATATACAAATAAATAAAATTCAAAAGCATAATTATGACCTCTGATGTTATATGTGGTGAGGAAGGCGGGACTAGAGCCGTGAGGCGGGCCGGCTACTTCTGTGTTTATGGTTCGGTTAATTAAAGTTTTATTGTTTGAATGTCCGCCGGTTCCCGCCTCCTTCCTTCCCTTTTATGGAACTTCATTACACTGGTGCCGAAACCCGGGAGGAAGGAGGGGCAAGCTGTCGAAGAGCCCTCGCTGCCGAGGGGCATCGTGGTGCCAAGGAGTTCGGGCAGCGTGGACGAGGGACATCCGCCAGCTGCTGCCCGAGGCGGTGGTGCTGTAGCAAGAGGAATCGTCTGGGACGGAGACCTCGGAGCGTGCGCCTGGGTCGAGGTGGGGTGGTTGCCGTTGGAGCCATCGCCGGCCGCCAGGGCAGGAAGACCTCGCTGCAGTACTCCTGGGCCTAGGTGGGGTGGTGGCCGTAGAAGAGGGAATGGGGGAGTCTGGGCCGTTGGCCGGAGCCTGCTGCCATCCACAAAGGAAAGGGGAGGAGCAGGGAACGGAAAACTTCCTGCCGGCTGCCCTCAGCCAAAGAAGCCAACGCCAACCGCCAGGGAGCGGAGGAGGAGCAGACTGTCCCCCAACGTCCAGCACCACCGCATAGTACAGCGAGGAAGAGCCTCTCGGCTGGGCTAAGGACCGAGCGACAGCGTGTCGGGGAACCGGACCAATTTGTTTTTCTTTTCCTCTTTCTTACCTTTCGCTCCGGGGGCTCCCGTCTCCGTTCTCGTCTCGTCGGTACATACCCCCAGGCGCTGCCAACGCCGAGACTGGCTCCCCGGGGGGGGGGGGGGAGTAGGTACAGTCTCAGTGGTGCCCCCGGCCTGTAAGGGGTGATGGGGGTATGTGGTGAGGAAGGCAGGACGAGAGCCGTGAGGCGGGGCCGTTGGCGTGAGTGTTAGTTGCAATCAGCTGTGCGCGCACCGGTCCCGCATATCTTACGCAGAAGATCGGGAGCTTAAAAGGACGACCGGCAGGACTGTTGACGAGAGAGGACCGGGCCCTGACATATCTTTAGTTTGTGTTTATGTTTTATGGCCGGCAGTCTACAGCTACTTCCTTGTTTATCGTTTGGTTAAAGTTTTATAGTTTGACTGTCCGCCGGTTCCCGCCTCCTTCCTTCCCTTTTATGGAACTTCATTACATTATAAATTTAAACTTCCAAGTAGGACAGTTTTTTAGAACAACCTCACAATGCTGCCTCCATATGTGTTTAAATGGGTTTTGCAACACTGGGAAATACAAGCAGTGTGAGGGCTGAGCAAGACAGACACAAACAATGAGACAGACAACAAGTTATCAGTTGGAATGACAAAAGAACAGAAACTAAGATAAATGGATGAGAATTATCACCAGAACACTGATGTCCTCCTGCTTGTGCTACTGTGCAACTTCCCACGATGCTCTGAATTTGAACTCAAAACACAATAAGCAGTGTTCTCAGGTTTACTCCCCATGATGGGCAATTCACAGGAGAATATAAAAAACAGGCCGCACGTGGCTTGTTATAGTTCTGTTGTGTTTCTTGCCAGTAAGAGTGAAAAGCAGAATAAAGTTTATATTTTGTGACATACATTGGACACGCATGTTGGCCTTGTAGGTTTCAGACATGTAGTATAGTTACTTAGTATAACTGTTAACTTTTCTGGAATTTGGGTAGGTACTACTCAATAATTTAATCAAAATCATAATAACATTTTGTGATGTAAGAGCGAATTAGCTTACTGAAATGTTACTGGCATAAAATTTGAAGAACAAACTCATCATGTATTCATTAAGTATCAGAGGAAAATGTGCTAGGAGTGATGGTGACGGTTTTAGGACGTGTGTGCTCATAGGTTTCCAACCGTTCATTGTCTAGAACAGCGTTCCAAGCTTGGAGCTATAGTGATTAAAGGCTGATGTAAAAACTGCCAGATATTGATGCAATATTTTCCACAACGAAAGAACTGACAGAAAGTATCAAGTTACGTCTGCATCAATATATGTTGATAACAAGCTAGTCTGCTGTTTTGACTGTGATCCAGCTTTGATTCAGACCTATCAATTTTTTTATAAACAGAACAGCTTTAAATATTTGAATGCTTTACTCTGTTATTCTAAATGTACTTTGTAGGGGTCACTATAGATCACAGCAGGCACATACTTTGTGCAGTTATAAGCGTGTTCTGTACAGTAATGAAAACAGGTTCCACTACAACAAAATATGCACTCACACAAATGCTCCCAAATATAACACAGGTTAAATATAGGGAGCCTATACACTCCATCATGCCAATTGCGTGAGGATATTGTGTTCTTATGCCACAAGTTTGTTTTGAACTTGTAATATTCTTGCTAGACATGTGCCGGTGTTCGGTAATACGGTACTCACTGTAGTGAAAATGCACCGTAGTGTTATTGTGGGCATGTCAAATCAAAGTGAAGAATAAGGTGCCTTTTATCTTTTCCTTTGACTGGATAAAATAAAGCAGAGCTCAAATTGCCCGATTTTCAAAGTTGTTGCATCACTGTTCTTTTCACACTGCATGACTGGGGTAGCATTGAGTTGCTGCAGTGTTCACATTGAACGATGTATTGGGGACAGGAGATTACACACTGCATGACTTTACAATAGGTCAGAATAGCCGACAACTGTCTGGTCTGCAGCCCAACGTTTCACAACCAAATGCACAAGAGAAGTGATATGTGATAGAGTTCTAGCGTGACATTGGAAGCCATGCTTGCTGATGTTGTGGATTCCTCCACGAACCTCATTTTGCAGTGTATCTTGTCATCTCATTGGCTGTAGGTCATCGCCGATGTACAGTATCTCACAGAAGTCAGTACACCCCTCACATTTTAGTAAATATTTTATATCTTACAACAAAACATTCAACAAACATGTGAATTAATGGACCTATAACAAAGTCACAGTCTATAACTATAACAGTTTTTTCAGTCTGTAGTTTTGCGATTCACTCCAGTCTGGCCTGGCACTTTCTCTCTCACCCACAGTGTTTGTGCAGGGGTGCAGTTATCTGCGCATGCATGTTAAAAAAGCGCACTCACATATTTCAGAAGTCAGATTGTTTTGTAAAGCTGTTAATAGTTTTAATAAAGTTCAACTTTAGGCTAAACTTGTGTTGAAATGCACGATGATGCTCACAGCGTGAGCGCTTTTACATGACGAGCCACAAACCCCTGATTTGGGAGACGCGTGTGGAGTCACCAGACACTCGCAGAGCAAGTTGAGTCAACTTTATTCATATAGCGCTTCTAAAATTTTCATTGTTACAAAGCAGCTGTACAAGAAAACATATTGACTATAAGCAAAACATATAAGGTTATTCAAGTAAAAACAAAAAAGGTGAAAACACAGAAGACAGACACAGACACAAAGATTCAGACACACTCAAATACAAAACACAACATGCACCAACACACACAGACAAACATACAAAGGCACACACACGGACAGGGGCAATGACCTAGAGCCACACACCCAAGATAAGGAGAGAGAAACAGGTCAAATATTAAACAAATTGTTAATTAAATAAAACTTTAAAATTCTAGCAGCCCCCCCGGCCAGGCAAAAAGTGCAAAACAGTATGCAAAAGGTGGCTAGGAACACAAAACTCCATTGGAGAAACCAGGCCTAACCAGGGGATTCCAGTTCCTCTCTGGTAAAAACTGCAGCCTCTGCACAAGTTCGACAGGGCTTGCACAACCAGGCAAAATAAAAAAAAAATCAGATTTCAGATTTAGTAAAAATCTAATAGCATCTGAAATTAGTGAAGACGTTTAGAGTTGCTGCGTCCAACTCTATCATCTTTTGTCAGGTCTGGGTATGGACTGCATCCTGCCTGCTCTGGTAACCTTGGAACAATGAGACAAGTCTGGCTGAGAGTAGAGTACTGTTCTGCAAGACTACTGTTTTGTATCAAATACATCAGTTGTTATTGGAAGTATTCCTGGTTCTTGTTGATCCAACTAGTAAAGCCTAAACCTTCTGAGTATTTTTATTATTATTATGTGTAGCAAACATGTTCACAAGTCTCGGAGGTCCAAGTCAAGTCTCAAGTCTCGGAGGTGGATTCCAAGTCACATCTCAAGTCTCTGTTCTATTTTTAGCAATAGTTTGCTCAGATTGTTATTGTAATTCAAAGTGTATGAAGCTAAATCGGTTTTGAAATATTACAACTTATTAACTCTTCAGAATGTCATGGGTATTTTAAACAGTTTCTAACCAGTGCTGGTGCGAAAATATGTGTTTTCTTCTATGTACTAGGTCTTTGAGCCACATTTACCGGTGCAAAATCTAAATAAATTAAGTTTAAATAACTCGTTCAGCGGGGCGAATTCATTCAATACATTCAACCAATGAAACGCTCTAACAGGGCTCACACTCTTGCACTAATGGCATGCCTCGAACAGAGCTGCACTATTTGCTTGAGACTGAATGATAAACATCTTTCAAAAAGACATATTAAAGAAACATTTCTTCTTCAGTCTTACATTTCTTTAATCATGCAAACATTTTACATAATTGCTATTGAAGAGTAGTTGATTTCGGATTGTAGTTCTAAGGAGGTTTTAATGTCTCTAGCCTTTCTTTTGGTATGTTGGTCAGAACAAGAGGAAATCACTTGTCAGGTTCAAAAGGGGTTTTATTGAGTTCTTTGGTATGGGTTTAAAGATATGTGGTTCTACAATAAACAGAAATTATAAGTAATTTACACAGCCTCAATATGCTTTCAAATAAAGTATTAATATATATTAATATATTAACAGCATACATATCACATGAACAACAACTCCTAGTAAAATTACTATTTACATTACAACAGGGCCGTCATATATTTATGTAAATGACTTAACACACGGAATCAAAGTGAAGAACAAAGTGTCTGTGTACACGTGATTCCTCACACCCCGTGTACAATATTCATTATTCGTGTTATTTCTTACTCTATAGTTAGTAAAGCAGCATAATCACATGCATAAACTTGTCATCGGGTGACAATACAAATTAGGTATCATAATTGCAAACCAAGCAGGATGCGATTGCATAGCCTTAGCACTGCGTGATACACTTACCTTGTAACAGCGGCAAAACATCAATTTAAATATAAACATAATACTATGACCATGAAAGGTTTTTGCTATTAATAAAACGTGGACTTACAATCAATCATAGACGCATTGTATCCCTTAAAAGGCGAGGAAAATTCTCCAGGACCATGGCTCATCTCCTTCTGCCGACTCAGCACGGTGACTGACAGTAGCAATAAGCCCGCCTCTTCAACACTTGCTTTGATCTTTAACATGTCAGTCAACAGTTTAATGTACAATACGACTATAACAAAGATCTATAAAATGAAGGAATTGGAGGCTGGAAAAGGTGAACATAAAACAACATTTAATTAAACAAACAATTAAACAAACTTAAAATACAAACCCACCATAATGTCCAGGCCTGGTCGTCTCTCGTCGTACTCTCCTGTCGCTCGTCCTTTATGCTTCTAGAGCTCCTCTGTGAGAGATGCGAGACCGGTGCACGCACAGCTGACATCATCACTCGCGTCACACTGAATCCCTCACAGGGAGAGTCAAGTTAAATTATAGACACAGATTCATTGTGTACCTTGTCAACAGAAGGAACAGAGATGAGTTTCTCAAATAGAACAATTCACAATTTATTGACAGACATAGTATAGAAAAGGACACGCCCTATTAAAAGGCCTGAATTCTTTATCATGGTAAATCACCATTGGAGCAGTAATCTTAAAATAGAGAACACCAACTTCAAGAGACAAAACACACCCAAAGACAAACTAGCGGACACTCGAGGAGGACTGACCGGCCACTGGCGTGAGCCCACACTATTGCCCCTGTGACATTCACCTGTACACGTGCCTAACAAAAAGGGAAACACACGCATGCACCAACCACAGGAGAGTATCCACCGAAGAGACCACACCCGTGTTCCCACCAGCACTCCTCAGTGATCCGCTAAACAAAAGACAAAAAAATCAAATAAATTAGTTGGTTCTCAGAGTAAAACTGATGCTCAGGAAGCTGACCATTAGTTTAAACAGCCCTGATGCAGACTAATAACAGCAACAATACCCAGCCGTACTAGACGCGTCACAATATTACATATACACTGATAAAAATGATTTTTTTGGGGTAGTAGACTTTATTTAAAAAACTAAAGTATTTCTACATAAAAAAAGTTAGTTGATGTGTGAACTTTAAAATGTTGAGTAAAACCTACAATGGTGTTTATGTCGTGCATGTATTGATTAAGATAAATAAATACTAAGATGTAATGTTTGTTGCATTAACACTGATTACTCAAGTATTTATAAGAACGTAAAAAAACGTTGTAGAGTTCAGCGCACCTGAACAAACCAAAATGGTGTCATTTCGAAATATTTTTCGATGTACTTTAACATTTTTGGTCAGACGAGTGAATGGCAAATTATTTTGTTATATTTAGTTCGATATTTTCTACACAGATATATTACAGAAGAGTATTGGCTAAGGATTCATCAATGCGCATGCGCGTAACTCCCGCCATTTCAGGGGTCGTTTATGAGGGATCGTTTCTGAGGAAGCGGATATCATCCACACAAGCAGGTATGTTTAAAGTTAATTGTCTTCTAAATGTTTTATAGTATATATTTATTATTATTTCTCGTTCATATATGTTTAGGTAATGTTAGGGCCCATGTCACTGTATTTTAGAACTGTTTTGCAGCGTTCAGTAGCCTAATTTACTAGGTTGTCGTGTATTTCTAGACAGGTTGTCTTTTTCGACATATAAGTATTCGACAATGTTTTTCACAAGCATTTCTTTATTTTCACTCGGACAACTGAATGAACAACAGCAGTGATGAGCAACAGTAACGTTATATTTTGCGTCACATTTGTATTTTTTTATATGAAAATTGACGATAGGCTAACTTTTATGTGTGACATTTTATCTTCCGCGTCCTCTCGCTCCTTATTACCGGTACTTGGGTGTGCTAGGCTAGGTGTTGCCGTTTAACCGATTAATGTTAATTCGGTGTGGTTTGCGCAATAACCCGCGTGTAGGGATATTCTGACATGTTTCTGAACTTGACTGCGCTGCTTAACTGTTTCCGCTCGCTTTTAAAACAAGGTTACGGCCTCCACAGCGTCTGATCGATCATCCAGTAATACATTTGATCAGGTAAGGAGCATTAAAATAAGCAAATAAGTTATGAGAGGCTCTGTTGTATGGTGAATAAATCATGTTTGAAGGGCTTTTCGCGCTTCGCGTTGTGCCTGCAACTCCTTCTTTGCTTTCTCAGTTAGTAAAATAACTAATGGCGATCCTTCCGCTGGAATAAATAGTCCTTGGCCGACCGCAGCAACAAAATGTTTCTTCACATATAGGGTACGTTTACGTTGCCGTGCATTGGTACACAACGCACATCGTTGGTTTGCCGAGGTTTAGCTGCCCTGTGAATAAAACTAAGCTATTGACCACGCCATTTAAAATGCTGGAAGTAAACGTTTTAAAATAGAAAGTGCAGAGAGACATAGGCCTAGTTTGAAACTTCTAGCACATCTGAAGTTCTGTAATCTGCACAGATCTGCCTCTTTACATGTTTATGTATACTCATGTATTAATTCTTGCACGGATTATCTATCATTAATATACTTTAGCTATTAAATGATCTTGAATACGTCTTTTTATATACTGCAAAAATAACCTGCTATGATATGAAGTCTAATTTTCTTGCCTTAAGGGAAAGTATTGATTGGGGTTAAAAAAACTAAACTATATAATAAAGAGGTCAATAGTAGTTCACATGTATTCTCTTTATTTATAGTTACGGTTTAATTGTGTGTGTATGTATGCAAGGGCAATATGGTGTAGGCCTACTCAATATTTTTTGTCTAATTGCAGGAAATTGAGGGGGAGGAGTTCAAAAGGACTGAAGATTGATAGAGAGCTGTCAGTTGTACACATAAGATTGGAAGACTGTAATAGGTGGAATTCAGGAATCAATTTGTAACCTTAAATTTTCTTTTTGCCTGAGGTGGCCTTGCAAAACACGTCCTTTAGATGCATCAAAACGTTTGCAACTTTTGAAGCATTATAATAGCCACCAGTGTTGATGCTTATACTTACAGTATTCAGATTGATTTAATTGGTTACATGATTATGCTATAGAAAACATTCATGATGTTGTTTGTTTGTAATTTTTTTTATGTTTTTGCAAATTTTTTTGTAAATTTTACTTAATGCTGCAATGGTATTTAATTAAATAAAGCATTTAATAAATACTTTGATACAGTTGAGTCCAATTATTATTTTTGTTATCAGCAACAAAACAAATCAATTTTTAGTTTCATAACTTTCTTATAACATACAGGTCAAGAAAATAAGTTAGATTTACTCAAAATTTCAAATTAAATTTACAAAAAAAAAGAGTAGATTTTACTTAAAATAATCAAGTTAGATTTACACAACCTTCTTATTATATACAGCTAAAAAAAAGAATTTAGATTTATTCACAATTTCAAAATAACTTTTACTTAGTTTCAAGAGTAAAATTTACTTTACAAAAGTGAATGCAAAAACTTGCGATAAAAAAATTAAGTAAATCCTACAAGTTATTTTTTTCAGTGTATATTACTAAACAAACCTTAACCAGCAAACCCCCCAAAAAAGGAAAAGGGTTACATAAAACAGAAAGGGGAAGAAAGACAGCAGTGGCAAAGAAACTGGAAATCAGATGCTCTAAAAGGTTGACCAGTAGGCTACCACCGGCCCCACGACCATCAGGGAGATCTAATCAGCCTTCTTTAGAGTCTCAACCGGCGAACAACTGCTCCTCTGGTCTTATAAAGCACCTGGGAATCTAATCATGTGCACAACTCCGCCCCTAAGGAAATGCTCTTAAAGGGGCCCTGCCACTTTTCCCTTGCTACAATCGCCTTTGTAAGTTTCAGGGTGACTTGCCTGCAGTCATTGTTCAAGTTTGTGCCGTTTTACCGGTCACTGTGAAGGAAAATAAGACTTTTTAAACTGCGTGTAGATACAGAATACTTTACATGTCCATGCTTCCTCTTTCCCCAGAGCCTTCTCTCTACCGCTTATATAAGATTAGTAGCACATGCACGCAAGCTGATATTTTCGTCTCGTTTTTATACATTGATGAAAATGTCAGTATATTTTTATTACAGTTTTCGTTATCATGCATTCATTTTATTTAGTTAATGTCTCGTTTTCGTCAGTGAAAATAAGTCATTAACAAAAAACATTTCCTCAAAGTTTTCATCAACGAAATGAACACTGAAGTAAACTTTTTAAAGTTATTCATACATTATCATATCTGGTCCACTTGGTCTGGACAGAAGCTACTAAAGTTAGACTCTTTGATGATGAACATGGGTCCTCCAGAATGATGCATCGCACGTGTATATAATAATGCAGAATTTGTGTGTTTAGAGATTAATTGTTCTGACATTTTCTCCAGAAACGTAATGGATTGGAATTTAATAGAAAAATGTGGTGTACGATGCCTTCACGTGGGGTAGTTAAGAAGGAATGTAAATGACTTGTTATACCAAAAGACTTGCATTTTTTACGAGTCTCATGAATCACAGGTACAGTCAAGTCCAAGTCGCAGACTCGAGTTTCCATCTCTGTTGTGTAGTGTATGCAAGATTAAAAAGATGCGTCTTTAGTCTAGATTTAAACTGACAGAGTGTGTCTGCCTACCGAACAGTGCGGGGAAGACTGTTCCAAAGTTTAGGCGCTAGATAGATATAGGATAAGACTGAGCCCTGTTTTACACAGGCAGTGAGGATGAAGGGGTAAACAGAAGCTTTAATAGTAAACACAAAACAAATGTCCAGGGACCCGTTTCAGAAAGCAGGGTAAGAGCAAACTCAGAGTAAGTTAACCCCAGAAAACGGGATACTCTGGGTTTTCAGTTTCAGAACGCGAGGTATATCAAACCCGCGACCGTGGGGTAAGTCAAGCCCGTTTCAGAAATCGAGGTATCTTATACTTAGAGTGAGTAACCATAGTAACCTACTCTGTGAACCTAACCTGGTCGGGAGCAGGTTTTATTCCACTAACCCGAGGTTTGTTACAATCTCCGCCCCTTTTAGAAGCGCGAGTGGTGTTGAAATTGCCTTCGCCGTTTGTTTGAATTAATCGCGCACGAGTTCGTAACACAGACATTAAAATGGCATGTCCGTTTATTCAGGAACCCGTAGATGAGGAAGCTGCATTAATTCGGAGAGAGTTAAATTTACGTCGGTAGAGAATATATGTTGAAGCCCCGTTTGGATGTTTTATCATATCCGGAGGATTTTTTATTTGAGCGATACCGGTTTTCTTTACAGTCCATTAAATATATCCACACTCTGCTTCATCCTTACATCACAAACCTCACTCATCGTGGCCGCGCTCTTACATCTGAGCAGATTCTTTGTACGGCTTTACGTTTCTTTGCTAACGGAAGCTTTCTTTATAACACCGGGGATGCAGAACACGTTAGCAAGGCAACTGCATGTAGAGCGGTAAGAAAAGTGTGCCTTGCTCTCAAGCACTTTTTATACATTTTTGTTAAGTTTCCTGGCCACAAACCTGTGAGAGCAATCAAAGAGGAGTTTCACAGGATTGCAGGTGAATGGTGTACATCTTTCAGAATTAGGCTGACCTAATTAATGTGTTCTTGCTGCCACCTCTGGAAGTAGATAATAATTCAAATACCCTTTAGGATTTCCCAATGTGATTGGGTGCATTGATGGCACCCATATTCCCATCATCGCTCCTTCCGAAAATGAGGTTGATTATGTAAATCGGAAGTCCATCCACAGCATTAATGTGCAGGTACACTGACATGGCCTAATGTTTCCTAATGTCAAAGACTGTGTCCAAGTACAGTAACTCTAATGTCTTTGTTTGTCACTGTGAAGATCATATGTGATGCTGCAAACATAATAACAAATGTGGAGGCTAAGTGGCCCGGCTCGGTTCATGACTCACGGATATATCGGGAGTCATCTGTGAGCAACAGAATGGGCCAAGGTACGTGAATATATGCACTGAACACATTGTAATGTCTGTCTGTCTGTCTGTGGAAAAGCAATAAACCAATGTGACCTTACAGGAGAGATAGACGGCCTTCTGCTGGGTGATAGGGGTTACCCGTGCCAACCTAGACTCATAACCCCTTACCCAGAACCTGAGCCAGGCCCCCAGCAGCACTTCAATGTGGCACAGAGCAGGACAAGAGCCCGGGTGGAGATGACCATAGGCCTGTTAAAATCACGTTTCCAGTGTCTACGCCACCTCAGGGTGACCCCTGAAAGGGCTTGTGACATTATTGTGGCATGTGTTGTTCTTCATAATATTGCCATTATTAGAGGGGAGCAACACCCTGCCCTACAAATTCAAGACACTGAGGAAGACCTCATACGCCCTGGTGATTTCCAGGATGGAAGGGTAGTCAGAGACCTTATATGCCGCAATGTCTTTGGACATTAATACACCACACAAACACAGGACTGTCAAATAAACTGAATTTATTCAAAATTTCATTTGGTCTTCTTTATGTCCTACAAATACAAAAGCTACAGTTATGTTACCTTTAAGGTTGTAAAACTGTTCCATAACTTTGTACACCCACCTCTAGTTTGTGCCTAAGTAGTTCAATTTCCAAATCGGTTTTTAGGATCTGACGGTCCAAGTACAAAAGTTCTTTATCACTCTTTTGTAGCTGTTTAATTAGATGGAGCTTATATAGCTCCTTAACTGGCAACTGAAAAACACAAGACTAAGGTTAGATGTTGGAATTCTAAAGTCTGCAGATTTAAACAATAGCATTTACGGAACATTACTGAACTGAGCTCATTTGTGTGTCAGAATTTGATGGACCAGCCTCCTGTTCTGCCATGCTCTGTTAAAAAAAGAAAGACAACTTTGTCAGTTTGTGCATGCATACCAACTAGCACTCTAGAGGCGTACTATGGAGTGTGTGATTTGGAGATACATCATATAAACATTACCTCTGTAGGCCTCTCTGTGTCAGCAGACAATGTTTCTTCATCCCCTTCATCCTGTGAAGATAAGCATTTGGTGTAGTGTTCACTTTTTAAGTGCCCTTTGCCCATAAATTCTGCTGCATTGGGTAGGTCACTTACAACTGCCTGGGGTTCTGTTGTGAGAAGAGGCTCCACAAGGCAAATACAACCATCAGAATATGCTGGGACAAAGAAAAAGTATTTAAGTCAAATTAATGTAACTATAAGAAAGGGCCTGTACAAACCAAGATAGGTGGCCTCTTACATATTATATCAGCACTTGTATCCTGGGGAGTGACAGGTTCTGATGAACTCCCTCCTGGAATTCCCTCAGCCACTGGTCGCCCAGTGTTGAGGCTCAAGGCCATCTCCTCTGCATCCGTCAGAGGAGGTGGTGCAGGTCCCCCCCCAGTTTTGCGTGCCTCTGCCTTCTTTCTATTTGCTGAGTAGAAATGAAATAGTCCAAGTCATGTCATTGCCGTAATTAAGACATGCAGAGAGGATTTTCTCTCGCGTCCATTACAACCGATGAGGACTTTCATTGGTTGTGGTTTCTAGGACTATACAAGCTAGTGCATAGTTGTCTTACAAACAGGATTTAGAAAAACCAGCCATGATTTTCTTGGGGGAGCAGGTGCAAGAATGGCCAGTTTTCTGTCTTCTATAGCCACAGTGCTTGGTTCTCATATCCTCATAACTTTCAAGGCCAGTTTATGAAATATATCAAACATTTCCCAGTCAAGCATCCTACTAGCAAGAGCATTTAAACTCACCGGACTGAAT
Source organism: Barbatula barbatula (assembly GCF_947034865.1). Classification (NCBI taxonomy): domain Eukaryota; kingdom Metazoa; phylum Chordata; class Actinopteri; order Cypriniformes; family Nemacheilidae; genus Barbatula; species Barbatula barbatula. The sequence goes on along the minus strand of NC_136767.1, from coordinate 17,406,623 downwards.
GATGTTTTTATATTTCATTTTCAGCTGCTGCCATGTTCTTTTTATTGCAGAAGGATTGCACCTACATGACAAAAATCGTAGGTATATATGTATGTATATATATATACACACATTTTCACAGTATCAACATAATTAATATAAAAATTGATAATTAAGCAATTAAACGTACGCATTGACACGTAAAGCTATTTTCTCCCACGCCGACTCTCTTTCTTTTGCTGCTGCGGCTGTGTTGCTCTTCCTTCTAAAAATGTGTTCATATTCGCTGTACGCTTGTTACAGTACCTCCAATTCTGCTGACGAGAAATAAACGGAGCGCTTTTTGTCACATGACGTTGCCATGGTGAATCGTGTTATCTTCGCTCAATTGATGATGGCTTTTTAAAGCCGCGGTGATCACGCGTAACCTCGAGTGAACTTACTCAGAGTGGATTGAACTGATTGAAACCAGCTGTTCTGAAACAGAAAACTCAGAGTAGCGATTATCTGAGTAAATCAACTCAGAGTTCATATTTTAACTCAGTGTTGCTTGAACCTCCTTATTGAAACGGGTCCCAGGATGGGGAAAAACACTAACCAAACTGGATACGGGAAACTAACAAAGGAGATAACAATGGGCAGGTGTGGGGAATGAGACACAGGTGGAAAGCAATACTAGGAACGAGAGGGGCGGGGCCAATGAGGAGACTGGAGAGAGAACGCATATTATGTCCTGATTGACAATAATACGGCTCTCTCCGCATAAAACACGTGGGTCTGTCATGATTCTGCCCCTAGACAAGAAAATCAAGACAAGAGAAGGCAGAATCATGACAATAAGATCTAAACCATTTCAAAGCGATTTCCCTTAATGCCAACACATTTTTCAAGTCTATTTAGGAGCGTGCTGTGGTCAATGGTGTGGAAGGCAGCACTAAGGTCTAGCAGCACCAATAAGGAGATATTTTGTAAGTACAGATATTTGTTTAAAAATGTAAGAAGTGAAAGTAAAAAATTGTAAGAAAAAAAAAATAGTGAAGTAAAGTACAGTATTTGTACTTTGTTACTTCCCATCTTTGGTAATAAATAAATAAATAAAGCAAATCAAAAATTATGTATGAGATGTAAAATTATAATGGGAGACTGACCCGGAAATATAGCGTGAAATAAAATTTCTCATTACGTAAAATAGATTTTTGGTCATTCTGCCACTGAGCTACAGGAAAGCTAAAATGTATGCCTGGTAAAAAGATGGTTTTAGGTCGATTGGATCACAAGTGGAGAGGCACATAAACGTTTGCACCTGCTGATGTAATCCGTCTTATTTGTCCAATTTTGTCCAGATTTCTTCAAGAAATATCTTTCCAGGGACAAAAATTTATAAATTGCTTAACATCTAAATACAATTAAAAAGATCGCACCATATAGCCACCTAGTGGTGCAACTGGGTAACCACTACCTAACATGCATAACCTGTGTTATAATAATTTAAAGCCACAATATGGAAGAACTTTGTTTTGAAATATCCTAAAATCAATTCATGCAGTTGTGTACTTACATTATCCCAAATGTTCCCAAGAATGTGCAAATCCAGTGAAATTAATATCTAAAATAATGGCCCGTCCCTTGTCTCCCTTGTATTTGTCGCATATCAGTGACTTCATATCTGACGATTTGCAATACCCCCATTTTCCAGTTGTAGAAATTAAGGCAAAACACAAACGCGGAAGTGGTTATACAGCATCTGGGACGCAGCATCTGTTTTTCTGTTATTATAAATCAGGAATACTCTTTGGCGAGTAAAGGAAACCCAAAAGAGCGTAAACGTTTGTAGTTTACTTTTTAAACGACGACTTTATGACTGTATTTATAATACAGGGAGTAAAACTGTGTAGCATTATGCTACCAAATCAATTGATAAAGTCCAAAATAATTTACAGGCTAACGTAGCATTTTTTTGCAAGCTAATTCATTACGATGGCATAAAATAAAATAAATTAATTACCTTGTCTGTGAAAATGATGGGCAATCTCCATACCCCTCTGGACGGTGAAAACGACATCCTACATAACGTAATTTAGCTTCGCCTTTTGTTGTTGTTTCGAAAGTGCACCATCTAGTGGTCCAAATTTACATATTGTGGGTTTAAAGGTTACATATATTTATATATGCTTTTGGTCGCAAATGTTGCCGACCCCTGGTCTACCATAATAAAAGCTTCATCAATTACTGCCACATAAAAATCTACTACAACGCACACGCATGCTTTAGTTTCTTTTTATCTATTTAATCTCATACCAAACAGTACTAGAGTAAAAGATTATCATGTGAGGGTAAGGCATTGATGTTTTTTTTTAAAAAGCATGGATGCATAAATTGCTCAGAAACACACACACACATACTTTAAATCTCAATATTTCTGCTCAGAGGAATTGACAAGTATATTATGCCGTTTTTTGAGAGAACACAGCCGCTGAAAACCATTTCCAGCAACAAAAAATGACTGAATGTTCGAGCTCTGAGGCAATAACAAGAGAGTTAATGAGAGTTTGAACAGAATGGGGAATGAAATGTATGCTGGATTGTTAAATCCTGACAGACAAATAAATACCTTGAGAAATAAAAAATGTTTTCTGCCCAAAAAATGAGCTGAATGCTCTTGACACTTGTGTTTGCGTCTAGTAAAGATACGTCAGTAGACAAATATCAAAGCTTCTGTGACAAGCAATGTCTCAACGCGGTGCCCTATGTGCCAGATGCGGTGAAGCTCAACTGTGTTAACACAAAGCATTCTTTTCCATAGTAAGTTACATTTGTGTTGAGGTTACAGAATTGCTTTTAAAATTTTCCTTATTTTGCTGTTACATTTTTAAAGTTAGTTCACACTTACCTTACTTAGGCTATGTTTACTTTCCTAAATGTATTATTTGAATACAATGCAATAGTTAAAATATTCCCAATGTGTTTTTTATACGAGTTATTCCTGTTATAAGACATAATAATTAATATTTTTATAATATTTATAATAATTAATAATCATTATTTTATATAATAAATCGAACACACAAATACAAATTCCAGCTGCAAACTTCATGTCTGTTCTCACTGATCCGAATCTGAGTTTAGACACGCTATAACTCATGAGATAGCAACTAATAACACTTACCTTGTATTTTTTCCTCCGTGGTTCCGTGATCGTTAGCCAAATGTCATCCATCATAAATTTGAGGTATTCGACTTAACGTTGTGCTATCAGGGGCGATTCTAGCTTTTCAATAGAGTTTGTGACAGAATTCTCTAAAATGAGAAGTTAATGCTGTGAATATTATAGTGATCTGAATAGCTCTTTTTTTATGTTTTCATCAATTCTAAAGTTACTAATTTCTAATGTGAAATAAATGTAAATGTAAAAGAATAAAAATATAAAAAAATATAGGCTATATATAAATGCATAAGAATGTTAAAATAAAATATACAATATTAATACAAGTGTGGTGAGGAAGGCGGAACGAGAGCCGTGCCGCGGGGCCGGTGGCATGAGTGATAAGTGCAATCAGCTGTGCGCGCACCGGTCCCGGATCTCTCCCTGAGGAGACCGGGAGCTTAAAAGGACGACCGGCAGGACTGTTGACGAGAGAGGACCGGGCCCGGACATTGTGTTAAGTTTGTTTTATGGCCGGCAGTCGACCGTGAGGTGGCTGTACTTCCATGTTTGTTGTTTGTTTATGTTTAATTAAAGTTTTATTATTTGAATGTCCGCCTGTTCCCTCCTCCTTCCTTCCTTCTAACGAACTTTGCTACATTGGTGCCGAAACCCGGGAGGAAGGAAGGGCATGCTGTCGAAGAGCCCTCGCTGCCGAGGGGCATCGCGGTGCGAAGGAGTTCGGGCGGCTGCCCGAGGCGGTGGTGCTGGAGCAAGAAGAATCGGCTGGGACGGAGAGCCCGCTGCCATGCTCCTGGGCCGAGGAGGGATAGCGGCCTTAAGGAGGGAGCGGAGGGGTCGTCGCCGTTGGCCGTGGGCCGGAATCCTGTGTCCAACAATCATGAGGGTGAGGAACAGGAAACGGGGGACCCGCTACTGCCTGCCCTCACGCCGAGGGCCATCGCCAACCGCCAGGAGGCGGAGGAGGATAGGGCCATCCCCCCGACATCCAGCACTACCGCATTGCACCGCGAGGAAGAGCCTTTGGCTGGGCTGAGGACCGAGTGACAATGTGTCAGGGAACCGGACTAATTTTTTCTCTTTTCCTCTCTCCATCTCTCGTCCCTGTCGCTACGGGGGCTCCCGTCTCCGTTATTTCGTCTCGCTGGTTCATACCCCCAGGCGCTGCCGACTCCGAGACTGGCTCCCCGGGGGGGAGTAGGTACAGTCTCGGTGGTGCCCCCCAGCCTGTAAGGGGTGATGGGGTATGTGGTGAGGAAGGCGGGACGAGAGCCGTGACGCGTGAGTGATAAGTGCAAACACCGAGTGATATGTGCACGCACCGGTCCCGCATCTCTCACGGAGTAGACCGGGAGCTTAAAAGGACGACCGGCAGGACTGTTGATGAGAGACTGTTGTGTTTGTTTTATGGCCGGCAGTCGACCGTGAGGTGGTTGTTTATGTTTTATTAAAGTTTTATTATTTGAAGGTCCGCCGGTTCCCGCCTCCTTCCTTCCTTCTAACGAACTTTGCTACAACGAGATATACGAATAATTCAAATAGCTAAATCGTTATTTTGTAAATAGTTTGTTTTTAGTAAATAGTTTGTGGCAAAACGTAAATATTTCGTTTTACAGTGGATGTGAAAGGGTCTTGCATTGCTCCGGCATGATATTATGTAAACTGCATTTAAAATAAAGAATGGGAAAGATGAAGATGTTACCACTGCGTATTACGTTCAATCCACTCTGTGCTGCTGTGAACTGAAGATACTGTGAACTAAATAACGCAGCCTGCCGCCATTTTCATAAGAGTTTTAAGCTATCTCAAATTCTTGTACAGATTACAGAATGTGTCATGTTAATTCTTGGTCTTGCAGTGGAGTCATGGCATAGCCTTAGGTTTTGTGTGAGAAAGACATGGCTTTGTTTTGATTTTGACTTGCCATGTGCTTTCTCGTGTCTCGTCTGTGTCTCGTTAGCCTTCCCATTAGTGTTTCATTACATACACCTGCCCCTTGTTAATTATCCTGTGTTTGTTCCCCTTTAAAAGCTCCTCGTGTTCATTGTCCTGTGCTCGTTCATTGTACTTTGTACTTTGTACGCAGTATGCTTGGTATGTCTTGTATAATTCTATTGCTAGTTCTTGTTACCTTGTGTCTAGTCTAGTCTTGGCCTTAGTATTTAGTACCGTTTCCTGGTTTTCAATATTATTTATCTTGTCCTGTTTCCCTTGTGGGTTTATGTTTTGTGTTTATTGTTTAATAAACTTGTTAACCCCTTCATCCCCTTGTCTGCCTGCACTTGGGTTCTTCTCCTACAAAGTTCATGACAGAATGAACGAGCCCAAACCGAACCCAGCAGGCAGCATGGACACGGGAGACCGGGTAAAGGAGGCGCACCTCCTCTTTGGCCTCCGTCAGGGAGACACCTACATTTGGGACTTTGCTGACAAATTCTTGGCGACAGTTAAGCGAGGCTGCTTCACAGAGGAGGAGTTGAAGGTCATATTCAACGCCTGCCTTGCAGAACCGCTCTCCCAGTCGGAGATGTGGAGGCTGAGACCCCTCAAACCATCTCAACTCCACGGCCCACTTGGACTCGATCCCTGAGGGTCGGGTTTTGCAAATCTGGGCTGTGTGCCTCTCCTCACCCTCTGCACCCTCCACCTTGTTCGAGGCCACCGCACCTCCTCCTGCTAGCATCCATGGCAGGCGTGGACGGAGGGAGTCGTGGGACTCCCCTTCCGACTCCTCCAGCACGGAGCTAGTCGTGCTCCCCACCGCTTCTCCGCACCCGGCCACACCTACGGTGGGCCGGTCGAAGAAGAAGCCGAGGAGGGGGGTTTGTTCAGCCCGGACCAGCTGACGTCAAGTCCCGTCCTGCCGGCTCTCCATCCAGCAGCAAATCCTGTCGACCCTAAGCTCCAGCAGGAAGCCTACACCGGGACTCAGCCCAAATATTTTTTGGGGGGCGCCGTATGGGCAGGAGGGCAAGATCATCCAGCGGGCCTCCTGATAGTCCGGTGGTCCCAAGTCCGGTGGTTCCTCCTGCACCCAGTCCTGCCCCGCCGGCCTTCCAGCCGGTGTCAAGTCCTGCACCCAGTCCTGCCCGGCGGCCTTCCAGCCGGTGTCAAGTCCTGTGTCAAGAACAAGAACAGTTCCCCCTAGGACTTCTCCCATCAAGTCCCCTGGGACCCCACGCTTGGGAGCGTCCCCAGGAACTAAGACTGTCCCACCCTATCCCAACCCTATTGGACATTCCCCTGTGAACTTTGTTGTTCGTCCACCCCCCTCCCATGTTTATTATTTCTTTTATGTCATCCCAACCCTGTAATTTTGTTCTCCTGTTTACCCCTGATTTTGTTTTCTATGTTTTGCCTTGTCTTGCTGTTGTCCCAGTCTGCCTTGTCTTGTCAGTCTACCCATTGATGAACACCTGGAGGTGTTCATTTAAGGTGGGGCTTATGTCATGATTCCACTATTATGTCATGTTAATTCTTGGTCTTGCAGTGGAGTCATGGCGTAGCCTTAGGTTTTGTGTGAGAAAGACATGGCTTTGTTTTGATTTTGACTTGCCATGCGCTTTCTCGTGTTTCCCGCCCTTGTGTCTCGTTAGCCTTCCCATTAGTGTTTCATTACATACACCTGCCCCTTGTTAATTATCCTGTGTTTGCTCCCCTTTAAAAGATCCTCATGTTCATTGTCCTGTGCTCGTTCATTGTACTTCTGTACATTGTATGTAGTATGCTTGGAATGTCTTGTATAATTCTATTGCTAGTTCTTGTTACCGTGTATCTTGGTGAGTTAGTCTAGTCTTGTCCTTAGTATTTATTTTCCCAGTCTAGTTAGTCCATGTCCTGGTTGTCACTATTATTTTTCTTGTCCTGTTTTACTCCCTCGTGGGTTTTTGTTTTGTGTTTATTGTTTAATAAACTTGTTAACCCCTTCATCCCCTTGTCTGGCTGCACTTGGGTTCTTCTCCTACACAGTTCATGACAGAATTACTCACAATATTTTAGGGGGGCTGAGCTAGAACTTTAGGGGGGCTTTAGCTCCCCTAAACAGTGCCTAGTAATGCCACTGTGTGCTATTCAAAACGTAAACACGGCCATGTTTGACTTTTTGATGTGGGCCTGTGTAAGATCTGTAGGCAGTGAATTTTTTTTTACTTTAAAAACTATTGCTACACATTAAACTTATAAATTAAAAAATTATAGGCCTATATCTGCGAACGGAAATCGACGGCACAGGTTGCTAATGTTTGTCACCCTATATGGAGCACACACTAGAGGTCTGCATTCCCGACCAGATTACTTGCGACACAGGAGCGGGCGCTCTAAAAACATCCCGTTTCCACCGTCCTTCCGTCGTCCTAGAACTACATGCCTGCACTCATTCTCATTCTTATCAACCACCAGTACAGTCTGCACTTGGGACTAGGGTGGTCGGATTTTGGAGGGGGACGTTTGTGGCTGAAACCGTCGTCAGTCAATGACATTCTTTTCCTGCATGGATATTTTAAATAATTGTGAAAAATTAGATTTTGCAAGTAAGTAAACGGTTTCGTTCATTTCTTTAAAGACTTAAAATTTTGAGATGCCATTTAATTTATTATCAGTTATTGTTGCTGTATTTATATAGTCTTATTTTATTTTGTAGGAGAGATGTTGAAGTACACGGGAGGAATTTTTTGTTAAATTGTTAAATTGTTAGGTTAAAAGGTGATTTAATTTCGCAATGGTTAGCCAACGGTTTTGTTCTTTTGTTTCTAATTTAAAATGACATGTCTTTTTTTCTCAGCTACACTTCTCCTGCTGTGTTGACAGAAAATTTTAACATTTGTATTTTGAATAAAAATAACAAATAGGCTACAATTTTTGTACCCAAAAATGCAACACGTGTTCCTTTTGTGTTGACGGACGAAAAAAACTGTCCCGCGCAGCCCTCTGGCACACACCAGTAAGTTAGTGCACGCAACACCATTTATTGTCTTCACTTATGCCCATTCCACTCTCTCACCAAAGACATTCGCTTGAAGAATAGTGTGGCCTTGCAATCTAAATTTACCCATTTACAGTCTATGTGTGTGTGACTAAAAGAGAGATGATAGTGACCATCGTTTGTTGTTCTGAGTCCTTTTATTCAGTCCAAGATCTATCATCCGAATGTATCATATAACCTTCAACATTATTAAAGAGAGAGAGAGAGCAGAAATAAAGAGTTATGAAAAACTGCTGACAAAATACTCTGGATATATGACAGATTGGAAAAGGTGAAAAGATGCTCATTTGATGTGTTTGTGTATAGACTATCAGTTGTGGCAAGGTGACTCAAGATAGTCGGTGTGGCTCCAGAGAGGAAGGTTATTTAAAATAAAATTATGGGCAATATAGTGATGAAAAAAGTATGTTTTATCTGTTATTGAGCATAGAAAAGGTCAGGAATTTCAGAGAGGTGGTCCTTTGCCCTCAGGGGTCATTTCATCCTCTCGTTTGACCTTCAAGTAAGGAGAATATCAGCCCAGCATATTCGCCCAATGGCTTTGATGCAGTTGCCCATTTCTGGGGTATGGTTTTAGCAGTCTGGATAACTTGTCCTAGCCTTCTCAGACACCTTTGTGCATGCACACAGGGAGAGTCCTCTTAAAGAAAGAGGCTTTCAGTGTTTTACATTTAAGGTGTGCCTATGATGTCATCTGCATTAGGTATGCCTTGTCATGCTTTGATCCCAACTGCGGAGCGATGGTCAAAGTTGTTTTAAATGAGTTTCCAAGTAATATACATACTGGCATGGCTCCAAATGCTGTGGTTTTGCATTATACTGTATTGTTGTG